>NC_092337.1:46197500-46535000 GCF_046630445.1 Rutidosis leptorrhynchoides | reverse complement strand
TGGAGGACTGGATTACAACTTATCAAAGAAAGCAACTTATGGATTGGCCTTGTGGCTGTTTTTATTATGGACTAAAGTGTTCTGGGCTTATTAAATTATTTGATCAATTTCAGTGTCAGTGGCTTGTATTATATAAACCTAACTTCTTGTTAGGTTTATTCATTCGTTTTTGTTACTCATCTGATTCAATATCCGATTTAGGGTTTTCATAATACCTTCTTCATCTTCTTGATATTTAAGAGTGCTTTCTTAGTTATATTACTTCAAGAGTTGTAATCTGTTATCGTTCTTATTCGTTTGTGTGAGAGAGATTCAGTCTTAGTTTCTAGTTTGTAATAATCTGTTGGATCTGATTTCGTTTTTATTGAAGTATTTGACTCTTGTGATTGGAGTTTTATATTGTGTTTGTGATATTTTAACAGAATGCATTGTTTCTGCAAAAAAATAGTGAATATATATATATATATATATAATCAAGAGGGAAGCACTTTTTTGGGGGGAAGTGGGGGAAGTAATTTTTTTTTCATTTTTTTAAAAAACTTTGTTCACGAACATTATAGATTAGATGAAAATATGAACATTTAAAAAAAACACTTTGTGATGAATGTCATTATTTTGGCGGGAAAATGCTCGAAGAAAAAAAATAAAAACATTCAATGCATTGAATGTTTTCCTGCTGAGTTTTTTTTTTAAGGGGTTAGAAAAAAGGGTTTAGAAATTAGGGTTTAGAAATTAGGGGGTTATAAATTAGGGTTTAGCTATTATGGTTTAGAAATTAGGGTTTTGGGTTTAGAAATTAGGGTTTAGATTGAATATTTTAACATGAACGGTTTAGAGTTTAGGGTTTAGGGTTTAGGGTTGAGGGTTTACGGAGTAAACCCGAAAACTCAAAACCCTAAACTCTAAATCGGGCTAAATTCGAAAAAAACACTTCACACAAGATGAAAACAAAACGATGCAAATAAACTCAGCAGCAAAACATTCAATGCATTGAATGTTTTTATTTTTTTCTTCGAGCGTTTTCCCGCCAAAATAATAACATTCATCACAAAGTGTCTTTTTTAAATGTTCATATTTTCATCTAATCTATAATGTTCGTGAACAAAGTTTTTTCAAAAAACGAAAAAAAAATATAATTTGCTTCCCCCTTCCCCCAAAAAAGTGCTTCCCTCTTGATTATATATATATATATATATATATATATATATATATATATATATATATATATATATATATATATAAGAAAATAATATTTATTTATTTGGAATAAATGAGCTCATCAAACATAGCACCAATCTACGAGTGCTACGTACGTGGGCAAAATCAAAAGCAACAGCCGTTGCTCCTTGTATTGGAAAGCAACCAACGCTTCCAAAGGCTGAAAAGCTACACCTTATTATATATTCCCATTTTGAGCGCGGGTTACAAGCTACGTCGAATTTAATGGCGTTGGAATGACACCGCTACAAATGGTCTTACTGTGCGCAAATTTATTAAATTATTAAAGTGAATTGAGCAGGAGATCGAGACAAGACATTATACTATTACTATCACCTTTTTACTGCTAACAGGATACAAACACAAAACAAGTTGCACACGACTTTATGATCATATATGAATATATAGCATTACTAGTTAGTTAATTATTTGTTCTATAATATAAATATAATTATAATCAGCTTAACTTTTGTATTCTTTAACCAATATCAACTGTTTTTTAGTTACAGTATATCATAAGTTCATAACCCAGGTATAGTACAGCAACTTCACCTTGTTAAACTGTAAGATTAACCATGTGTAGACAATTAAATATTCAAATTAAAGGTTAAACTTCTGTTCTTGCAAGATCATGATTTTATGATGGATATGCAATATTATTGTAACTTGCGCATGCCATATTAAGGGTGACTAAATTGAGATTAATGTTTTGGATTAATTAAAATCCAATGTAATGCAACTAGTACAATATATATTATTAAAAAGGACAATGCTAATTATAGCTCTTAGGATAATAATGATTAAGCATAAATTACAAAATGTTAATTTTTTTATATTATAACATATACTTTTTATACTTAAATTAAGTAGACAAAGTTATTTATGGAAATATCAAGTTTTATATTAAAAATATTTCAAAACTTAGAAGGTTTAACCCACGCCGACTACGATTAGAATTTTTCAAAGTAATAAATATGATGCCTCTAAAATGGTATGGTGATCGAAATGTTGTGTATAAATATCATAATTTTACATAATAAAATATACTGTACTCTACATCAAAGGTAAATTCGAACATAGACAAGATAGACAACTGCCTAGAGTCAAAAACTTTAAGGGGCCCAAAATTTTGAATACGTAAATATTTTTTTAAATATATTTAATTAAATAAAATAAAACATTGTCAATTAAAGTTAAAATGTCTTGTTTATAATAGTTAAAGACAATGTAACTAAATAAATAGATAAATTAGAGTATTAATTTTTTATGCGTAGTAAAAATTTTAACGTATATGTGAGCCCATTTTATTTTCGTCTAGAGCCTTAAATTGTTGAGACGGCTCTGCTCTACACGCATATTAAGCTAGAAATGTTAACGTATATATGATGAATATTTATATTAATGCCAATTAATTAATTATTATATTAATATTCTGAAAAAATGGTGTGGAGTAGTGGTTCTTACTAGGAAGATACCATAATATATACGCGTAATTACGGCAACCCTAATGTAACTTACATTTATTGATTGTTTTCAAGATCAAATTTTTTTATTAGATGCCCTAAAACGAACTGAACCTACCATGAGTTATTAAACAATATATAACTATTATACCCTTTGAATCTTATCATCGATCGATCATATACATAATATTCATGAAATATTCTTTTTCGAAAGGCAAGTAAATATTGAAACCCTAAAAATTATTGAAAACTTACCCACTAGTCTTCTTGTTACATCTGTGATTAATCTACCGTTGACTTATTTTTTCAGGTGAAATTACACCGGAATTTAAGGAATAAACTATGGGTGATTATTATCAAAATCATCATCGATATGTAAGTTTATGTTCTTCTTTCTTCAATTTTAATTTGTTCTTGATTTACTTTTATTTCTTCAATTTAGCTTACCAATACTTTTAGTTTCTAAATAAACCTTCATGAAATTTCATCTGAGTAAGTTCCGGCAGGTCTACAAACGTAATTTAGTTGACCGGTCTGAAATTTCTTCAGTCAACTTACCACATATAGCAGCTTAATTACTTACAACTCTAAAGATATTATTAATTAATTATTTTACTTTACGATATGATGTATGATAGATTCTTCAGTTTAGTCAACGTGAGTGGCGGCTATTTAATTAAGTATTGAGTGGTTAATTCTGATTTATATCAGCTAATCATTCTCTTTATCTAGAATATTCTGAAAAGAATATTTTACATTTTATCTTTAAATTTTAAAAAATAAAGAATAAAATTGTAAAGTAAATAAAAACATATTGTAAAGATAAAACCTTTTAAACTATGTGTTTTTTCAGGACGAATGAAGTACTATATCAGTGGAACTTTTTTCTTTGCATTTTTCAATGGCTAAATTATTTGTAGGAATATATGTCACGAAAATTGAAAAGAGTGTTCTAACAATATTTTCACTTATATTTAAATAAATATATTATTATTAATGACTCATATTTTTAATAATTTATCACTATCATACATTAAATATACATATACGTATAGTATACATAACAAATCTATAAATTAAAAGATTTATGAATTCTCTATAAAAAGTTATGTTGTAGAAAACAATGTAAACCAAACACTTGTGTAAGCAAAAGAAACGTGTTGTTAAATACTGTAAACGCCGTGAATATCATTTTGTTACACATCGATATTTATAAAGGAAATATATTCAATATGTCATAGAAACTTTAACGGACACAATCTCACAATTAAATTTGGCTAAGTAACATAAATTTCCCTAATCTAATATCTAATATTTTCTAATATATATATATATTTTTTTTTGAAAGGCAAGTAATTTTATAGATTTAAAATAAAATACAACTAACAAGAAGCTAGAAAAGACACCGAAATCACGAAAAGAACACACCTACGAAATATAAACTTCCCAAACCACAAACACGGCAAAAAAGCTAACACGAAGAACCACGAAAAAATAACTCGAATGACACGAATACAACGATACGAAACAAGAACACGAATGAGAGTTAAGATTCATAGAGCCAACCACACAACACGTAGACCCTAAACCATACCCTTCTATGATTCTGAATCCGAAGATGAAACCGAATCGCAATCGTAATCGCGATCGTCATCGTAGTAGCAATCGCAATCACAATCGCAATCTAATATATTTTCTAATATATTAGATGAAATAAAAAGTGAAAAACAATTAATAAGAAAAATAAAATAAAAAGTTAAAATGTTAACCAATCAAAAACTCTGGCCGGCTTCTGCTTCTTCAGTGGGTTTCATCCTCACGTAGTCACGTCAACGAATTTGGGCCACAGACCGTAACCCAAAAAAGAGGCTAACCCAAAAAAGAGGCGTGATTATTGTGTCATCATGGGTAATCAGTGGCGGATTCAGGGGGCGAAATTTTTTTCTAAAACGTAAGAGATTTTTTTTGGCAAAATATGGAGGTTTTGGGGCAAAATATAGAGTTTTTTTGAGCAAAATTTAGAGATTTTTAGGAAAAATACGAAGGTTTTGGGGCAAAATACGAAGGTTTTGGGACAAAATATGAAGGGTTTGGGGCAAAAAAAAATTCCACCGAGGCAAAATCGAAAAACCGAAAAAATTTACACTAAAAATTGCAAATCCACTAGGGGCGGGCGACCCACCCTGACCCTTCATAGGTCCGCCCCTGTGCGTAACATATCAAAAGTAAAATCATATATATTCAAAATGGGTGTTGATTCGTACACCACCTGTTTTTAGCCGTACACCACCAAATGTGTTTTACAGTGTTGTACTGTACAACACTGTAAAACATCTTTGGTGGTGTACAGCTAAAAACAAGTGGTGTACAAATCACTCCCTATTCAAAATAGTACTGTATCTCATCTCACAAACATAACTTAATACAAATTCCGTGGGTTCGTATAAAACACAAGTCCTTAATAATAATTTAAAGTCTATTTCCAGAATACAATGATCGAAATAGTTAATATCGGACGGATACCTGAAAAGGTTGCCACAGTAATTTTACATAATAAGCTAACCAAAATGTTTGATTATAGCCAACCAAGGTGAAAATGTGAAATACGTGTTAATCATGATGATGAATACTTTCATAGTTTCATATATTGGTGTTGTAAATCATAATTAAAAGGATTTTGAAAAGATATAATAACATCCGTAGCATTAATCAATACTTATAATTGTTCTTTACATTTATATTTTAATGTTTTTTTTTGATAAATATCGCGACTGTATCTCCTTTTGAAAAAGATATTTTTCTGTAGGTCATCTCAATATATTTTACATATACTGATATACACCCGCGCGCCCAATTAAACTTTTCTTGACTTGTAGTTTACGGAGTACTATTTACTACTGCGTAGTTATTTTTATTTATAAGTAATTATATGAAAATATCGTTACAGTACAGACGTACAGTTTTTTCATTGCAATAATGATATGAATATAAATTTGTCAAAGCAATTGATTTGAGACATTTAATATTTTTTTCAGAAAGAAATAGAAAAAAAAAAAAAAAAAAAAAAAACATAAGAATTACTGTTTGAATAAATGTATGATGTGGAGACTGGCGAGTAATGAAATAATAAATAATTAATAAACGTATGAAAATGCCATTAAAAAAAAAGAAAAATAAAAGTAATAATAAACGTATGAATAATTGAAATTGAAATTTAAATATGAAATTATACATTAAATTACCCCTTTTTTTGTGAAATAGCTGAAAGAGAAGTTGATAACAAAATTTTAAAAGCGATAAGACCGGTAGTAACGGCACTGCCGTTGGAGCTTCTTTCCCCAAGCCTTTGAAGACTCCAATACTAGCAAACTTCTTCACAAAGTCATTGAATGACCGTGCTTCATATTGTCGTTCGATAGCATATTCAATCACGGAGCATATAACTTTAGTTTGTTGTACTTTACCCATTATGAGTGGTACATTGTATTAATTAATTAATTTAGGTGGGTCCATTTTATGGTAATTTATATGTCATAGATACTAGTGTAAGTGATGGGTTTGTTTGTAATACGAAAAAATTGTTGAGATGGACTGATGTGGTACAATGTGATTGTTTGTGAGGCGTTCTACATAAAAGTAGTCTAGCTTAAATGTAAAATTTACAATTATTTGAAATTTTTTATTTGAATGCATCTTATATATAAACAAGTCAACTACAAACATTCTTCTTGACACGTCTCAATAATATTAAGTTTGATATTATTAAGTCAGTTGAGTTAAAAACAAATATGGCCTTATCTAAAGATCAAGTTGTTGAGTTAGAATATATAACTAATTAATTGTCCCTTTAAGTATATACTAACCAATTATCCTTGGCAGGATTGGGATTCATTAGCAAGTTCAAAATCAATTAACAACCTAGAGTTGAAATTCACAGATGAAGTCCCTTCTTCGGTGTTCACTAAACAAAATATCGCTCGAAAAGCAACTGGTGAAGATGAGTCAGTTAGTGTTATCTTGGTTGATCGTACGACGCAAAAAATGGTCACAAATGGCCCATTAGCCTCATCGCAAGTAAAGATGGTACTTCTTCGTGGAAATTGTGGTGACGTCTTAACGACTCAAGAATTCGAAAGCAACATCGTGGTTGAATGGCAAAATAAGAAAAAGAAAAATCTTCTGAAAGGTTGTGTTTATGTGAATCTTAAAAATGGGCGTGGATCGATTGGTAATGTTTACATTAAACATGATAGAGAATCTCTTAATAATGCTACATTTCGATTAGGTGCAATGATTGAGGGGAGTTGTTATGGTTATGATGTTAAAGAAGCTATAACGAATCCATTTGTGGTCAAGGATGAACGAAACACACCTAAGCGATTGAGAGTGCTGAAACTAGAAGATAATGTTGGGCGTTTGAAGATGATTGGAAAAAATGGCAGCATTCGTAAGCGGCTAAATGCTAACAGCATTATCACCGTGAAGGATTTTCTCGATTTGCTGTCCTCGAACCCTGTAGCACTAAAAGAGGTAATTACCGAATAATATAAACTATTTAAAAAATAAGGCGTTTCGGCCTTTCAAAAATGCTAGTGGACTTTGAATTCTTTTTTTCTGTGGCATTTGATTGTTGTTTTCGAGTAATTTGTGCATTGTCTTCGCTGCAATTTAGTTGTGTTTCCCTTGTTCTCTTTCTTTTCAGATCTCTTATTATTTATTATGTCTGAATATATAAAAAAATTGAGCCCGCGAAAATCTTGGGCCCTGAGCAGTGGATCACTTTGTTCTTCCTCCGGGCATCCCTTGTTTTTCACCTTTTAAACATTGAATTCGTATATGACATCTAATTAAAACCGCAGATGTATCGCGTTGAAGGCAAAAAATGGATTGAGACGATAAACCATGCGAAGACATGCCTCATGGAACATATGGTATGTCGTGAACAGAATACATTAACTGTTAAGTACTTTATCATCACGTTTGAATGCTTAATGAGTCCAAAATGGTGTATTATTTGCAGTCTAATGCTTACGGACAAAATGGATCCACGTCTCAGCAGTTGAACGCCACCGCTTCTTTTGATTATAATTATGAGAATTGCTATAAGCCACAACCTTGTGATCACGATTATCTTTCCAACAATATGATTGAGGATGTTAATTTTGGAACCCATGAATATGAAGTGATGAGTGATATTGAATTTATGTTTGCCCAGGAAGCAATTTTGGTCGAAAATGGTAAGGCTAAAAAGAGATGGATAAAGCTGCGTGCATTTTGGTTCTCGGTTCGAGTCTTCATGTGCGGGTGAAACCTTTTACGTGTCGGTTAACATGGTTCGACACTAGTTCCTCCTCACCCAATATTAAATTTCGGTTGTGTAGTCCTCTTAGATTAATGATTTTAAATTAATATGTGTGGTTTCGAGGTGCGTGTTCTTGAGTTTCTTGTTGTGCGTTTTGATGATGAGTCTGAGGTTTGCCTCTTGGGTGGTGCGCACATGCTACATGTGTTATGTTCGTGTGGTGGAGTTGAGAGTCGCTTCGCGGGGTTAGGTTACGGCTTCTGATACTTGTTTGATTTGATGATGGTTAGTGGTTGATGTTGCTTTAGGTTTACTTCAGAGCTTCATTCACAGTGTTGACTTTTGTTGTTGTTTCTAGTCGTTCGTGTTTGCTTGTTCTTGTATGTCGGATACTTATTATTGTTGGTATGTTTAATCCGTATCATTTGTAACTCTACCTGAGTCATCAAATTTTTTATATATCTCTCTAAATAAACAAAAGATTAAATAAATAAAAAATTTATGTAATAACCTTCTAATATTTGACAAATCAGCAAAATATTTATGTAGGATTTCATACAATAAATTATAATCTAAATTCTTTTACAAATAGTAACCGTAAATACTCCATTAAATAATCTATAATCCATAAAATAGCATGATACACATTTGCGTTTCTATCGTCTATCAATCAGCTTTACTTCTACTTTTTAATGGGCCATAAATTAACCCAATTTCTCAATACCAGTTTCAGAATAAGCCATTAGTTGACCCATTATCTCTACCGTTATCATGTGTTTGGCTTTCGAATTGTAGAAACACAGACTATTTCTACACAAGTACACAACGTCATATGCAAGTAAGAGATAAAGATAATTCAAAACCTCGCTTGGCTTCCATGGTAAATTTCTCTTTTTACATATGACTGGAGTATTTTTTATTTTTTTATTTTTTTTTTTTGAAAAATGATTTTTAATACACAACGACATATCAAAAGCTCATTATCTGATTCTTGATGTGTCTTATAATTAAAAAAATTGAAATTATTCATGAAAACATAAATCTAGTTTTTAGTTCACTTATTATTTAATAATAACCTGAGCAACATATGTTTAATATTTTTTATGTTTATATTTAAAAAAAATTGCACTTGAATAAAGACACGCTTTGTCAACTCTAATGTTGTGATGTTTAAAGAATTGTTTTATTAGTGAGGAATATCGTTACTTTTAAGTTTGGTTAAAAAATTAACGATACTCAATTTTTTTATGTAAATTATATGCAAGCTTAACCATTGACACTAACCTGATCATCTGATCAGATTTAATTTAAGTTTTTATTTTTTTCGCAAGTAAAAAAAAAGAAAAAACGAAAACAAACCTTTTAATAATCAGTCAAGTCTGTTAATAGATGGTCACCTTTTCTTGGGAGTTAAATTTATCATATATGGTTAAATTGGTTTCCATTAGAGTTGAAAGTTGTTTGCAACGAGTCATTCAAACTTAATGTAGCATATCTAACTCATATGTCCTATAAGATTAAATAAATAAAAAATTTATGTAATAACCCATTTTCTCAATACCAGTTTCAGAATAGGCCATTAGTTGACCCATTATCTCTATCAGTTATCATGTGTTTGGTTTTCGATTTGTAGAAACACTGACTATTTCTACACAAGTACACAACGTCATATGCAAGTAAGAGATAAAGATAATTCAAAACCTCGCTTGGCTTCCATGGTAAATTTCTCGTTTTACATATGATTGGAGTATTTTATTTATTTATTTTTTTTTTGAAAAATGATTTTTAATACACAACGACATATCAAAAGCTCATTATCTGATTCTTGATGTGTCTTATAATTAATAAAATTGAAATTATTCATGAAAACATAAATCTAGTTTTTAGTTCACTTATTATTTATTAATAACCTGAGCAACATATGTTTAATATTTTTTATGTTTATATTTAAAAAAAATTGCACTTGAATAAAGACGCGCTTTGTCAACTCTAATGTTGTGACGTTTAAAGAATTGTTTTATTAGTGAGGAATGTCGTTACTTTTAAGTTATAACTTCGTTAAAAAATTAACGATACTCAATTTTTTTATGTAAATTATATGCAAGCTTAACCATTGACACTTACCTGATCATCTGATCAGATTTAATTTAAGTTTTTATTTTTTTCACAAGGAAAAAAAAAAAGAAAAAATGAAAACAAACCTTTTAATAACCAGTCAAGTCTGTTAATAGATGGTCACCTTTTCATAGGAGTTAAATTTATCATATATGGTTAAATTGGTTTCCATTAGAGTTGAAAGTTGTTTGCAACGAGTCATCCAAACTTAAGGTAGCATATCTAACTCATATGTCCTATAAGATTAAATAAATAAAAAATTTATGTAATAACCTTCTAATATTTGACAAATCAGCAAAATATTTATGTAGGATTTCAACCCATTTTCTCAATACCAGTTTCAGAATAGGCCATTAGTTGACCCAGTATCTCTACCAGTTATCATGTGTTTGGCTTTCGAATTGTAGAAACACTGACTATTTCTACACAAGTACACAACGTCATATGCAAGTAAGAGATAAAGATAATTCAAAACCTCGCTTGGCTTCCATGGTAAATTTCTCTTTTTACACATGATTGGAGTATTTAATTTTTTTTTTGAAAACTGATTTTTAATACACAACGACATATCAAAAGCTCATTATCTGATTCTTGACTGTCTTATAATTAATAAAATTGAAATTATTCATGAAAACATAAATCTAGTTTTTAATTCACTTATTAATTAATAATAACCTGAGCAACATATGTTTAATATTTTTTATGTTTATATTTAAAAAAATTGCACTTGAATAAAGACACGCTTTGTCAACTCTAATGTTGTGACGTTTAAAGAATTGTTTTATTAGTGAGGAATATCGTTACTTTTAATTTATAGCTTCGTTAAAAAATTAACGATACTCAATTTTTTTTATGTAAATTATATGCAAGCTTAACCATTGACACTTACCTGATCATCTGATCAGATTTAATTTAAGTTTTTATTTGTTTCGCAAGGAAAAAAAAAACGAAAACAACCCTTTTAATAACCAGTCAAGTCTGTTAATAGATGATCACCTTTTCTTGGGAGTCAAATTTATCATATATGGTTAAATTGGTTTCCATTAGAGTTAAAAGTTGTTTGCAATGAGTCATCCAAACTTAAGGTAGCATATCTAACTCATATGTCCTATGATCTAAGGAGAATTGCTCAAAATGCTCTCATTTATCAAAGCGTTTAACAATATGCTTTCGAAAAATTTAATTGCAAATATATCCTCGCATCACGCACCGTGCATGATTTTTGGTGTTTGATGTGCGTTATCGAGATATTTACCGAGACAACCTATTATCTTCGCAACAAACACCACTCACCAAGCACCACACACCGTGCATGACGTGTGATGCGCATTGCACTAGAACTTTGAATCTGCACATCTTTTGAATATTTGCTCCGTTTTAATCACCAATTTATGAAATTCATGTATTTTCTTGAGATCTTTTCGTTAGAATACAGCTAAAGTGATAAATATTATTTTGAAATTAGAACTCATATTGTGATTTTTGTCACACATAGAAAATGTTCGAATTGCGAAATGTTACGTTTAATCAAATTGATTGTGGTGTTTCATGTACTTTTAGTCAACATTGGTGAGATATTTATCGAACCACAAATTAGTTTGTTGTATAGCAAGTTATGTGTCACGACCCTACTTTTTCGGTATCTTTTACCGTTTATTATTTAACGTCCGTTAATTGTTATTCGTGCCACGTCATTTCTATGACCTATATTATTATTTTAGTAATAATATATTAATTATTATGTGTTATGTGAATATTTGTATTCATATTTTAAATTTGTACGTTTATACGAATCGTGGATTTCTATCCGGCGAATCTTTTCGGTTTTCAAACCAACGGTCAAGCTTTTGAGATTTTTAAATCCAAATTATTTTAAATTTGATATTTTAAGGTCATATAATTATGTATAGTGTTTATATATTTTATTCATCGCGTATTTGTTATCTCTCCGAATTATTAATCGCATAATAGCGTTTTTGCGTTTTGGGTTTCAATCGGGCATTCGGGCCACAAGCAATTGTACATTAAGCAAAATTGGGCCATGGCACCCACCCCATACCCACCCAATCAGCCGAACCAAATGGGGTGGGGGTATACCCCTTTTGTTTTTCACTTTCTAGTTTTCATTTTTCACTTACATCTCATTACACTACAAACCTAATTCTAAATTTTGCTCTCTCCTCTTTCTCCTCTCTAGGCCATCACCTACCACCAAACATAACATCATCACCATCAATTGATTTCTTGCTTGGATCATAGGGCTTTAATCATCATCGCGTTCATGTCTTCGATCTCTACACGTTCATATCATTCAATTCATGATTAGGGTATAAACCCTAACCTTAGATTTTTGATTTTTTCTTTAATTTTTCTATTTTTATATGTTATTATGATAGTATAGTGCTTGTATGATGTTGGATTACTGATTGTATGCGTAGAATCACTCGTTAATTCATGATTTCGGTTTGATTGATTTTGGACAGCGGTGTATTTAATCATTTCTGTAAACTAAACTGATGATTTTGTAAAATTAAAGTGTCTAGATGTGTTCCTCTCATCAAGACATTGATTTTAGACTCCAGATTCATGTTATTTCGATTCCCGGAGCTTAAGTTATGATTAAAATGGTGTTTTCATGAAATCAAATTATAAAAATGAATGTGTTCAGGTTTGGTCCGACTTTGTAACGATTTTTGGAGTCTCTAGGGTATACTAGTGTGTTAGGATTGATGATTGGATGAACATTCATGTTCGGGTCATCGAAATCCGAGCCACGGATCACCCGTTATGACTAAAATATGTTTTTGAACGGATTAAAGCTCCAAGTTGAATGGTGGCTGTTGGTCACGACTTGGTGGCTGTTCTTGGGGTGTTCTTGAGTGTACTAATGTGTCGGGTGGTTTGGTTAGGCGAAGATATATATAAGACTCGCCGAAAACCGACACCCGGGGCTCAAGTTATGACCCGATGAACTTTTAATTAAAACTTATGGGTATGAAATATGACTTATGACATAAATAATGATTTTAATTATTAATAAATTACTTATGATATAAAAAGTAATTATTTTAATTTAAGACTTATGATATACATATTTATTATATCATTTATTAATAGTATTATGAATTAATTAAACATTTAATTAAACTTATGATTAATAATATTTTCATTATTAATGAAAAATACTTATGATAAGTACTAAACTTATATTATGAGATTATTTTAATAAGACTTATAATAAATATTAATTAATTATTTAATTATTATAAGGCTTAGTTATTATTTAATTATAATTTAATTATTAAATACTTATAATTTAATAATTATAATTAAATACTTATGATATGATTAATAATTCATTATTAATTAATAATACATATGATATGATTAAAATTTATTATTAATTAATAATACTTATGTTATGACTAATATATAATTAATTAATTAAATACTTATGTTATATTAATTATATCATTTAAACTTATAATTAACTTTAATAATTCAATTTAATCTAATTAAACTTATGATATGACATAATTATACATATATGACTTTAAATAACATTATAACTTATATTATTAATATAATTTATACTTTAAAATTCAATGTTGACTAAGTTTAACCAAGGTTGACTTTTGAGTTGACTTTTGGTTGACTTTGACTTTCGGTTGACTTTGACTTTCAGTTGACTTTCTAATTAAGGAAACTTTCCTAAGTTATAAACTTTCCAAAAATAGCAACTTTCTAAATATAGAAACTTTTCTAAAATAGAAACTTTCCTAAAATAGAAACTTTCCAAAAATAGAAACTTTCCTAAAATAGAATTTTTCCAGAAATGGAAACCTGCCAAAAATAGAAACTTTCTAAAAATAGAAAGTACGTGTTATACGCTGTCCTGATCAAACCGAAACATGAGGTGTGTTGTTCTATGTTTACTTGCAACAAGTACTATAGCTATCATACTAAGACTTGACCTAAGTTAGTTATTTCTACTGGTGGACGCGAATCCTATGGATAGATCTATCGGGCTTGACAGCCCCATTTCGAGCTAGTTGCGCTAGCAATTTATAATCGGAATGTATTAGTACTTCGTATTTATTTGAAGATACACCTGTTCAGTGTATATATTGTGTTTGGCGAGGGTAAGTAAATGGTTAAGTGGTTACCAGGTGGCTCATAGATAATGGAATAATGTTTTATGTTTTCTAACATTTTAAATCTTGTGGTCTAAAGTTTATTCATTTATTTAAACATATAATTCACTCAACATTTTTGTTGACAGTTTACTCGCATGTTTTCACATGTACTTGATTTATTTGGTGCTTCCGCTGTATTAGAAGTGTCTGCATGCATTTGGGCAGATTTTGTTAAACAATTTACGAAACATTAAACTTGCATTCTCTTTTTGGATATTTAAACTTGTGGGTATTTGGTTGGCTATGTTTTATGTCAACTTTGGATATTTAATATGTTGGGTTTATTTAAACTACATATTTTGGCAAATTTCCTTTTTGGGAAACTTTTTGAATAAAAGAATGCAATGTTGTTTATTAAATTCATTTAAAGTTCGATCAAGCTGTGGGACCAAGTGACAGAGTTGTTAAGTGTATTGATGGGGCCATCACAGTTGGTATCAGAGCTTTAGTTGTAGGGAACTAGGCGGTCATAATGTGGTTAACCCTTGGTCTTTAGGGTGCATTAGAGTCACGTCTACAACCCGACCTTCCTTGTTATAGCATTATTATGCATTTCATTTCTATTTTGTATGTGGTTTGTGGTTTTACTGTTTGCAGATGTCGGCTTCCAGCAATAATTCCGTTCCTGCTCCCGTTTCCCCGTCTACCGCCCGTCGTCATGCACAACAACCTCGCCTGAGAGATCCTGTTAACTACTACATGGCTACCATCACTCATATGACTAGGGCATATACGAACGAGACTTGCATTGATGCTCTTAGCGACTGTATGCGTGTCTTGCCACATACGGAGGTGATGGATGAGATTAGAGCGAATATGGATACGTTCGTTAGCTTCAAGCATGGGATCGAGTTTGAGACTAGGAAGCGCAACCGAGAAGTGGACGCTAAGTTCGAGGCTCTTGAGAGTGTGATTCGTGGTTTGAAGATGGAGTTGGAGGAGGTGAAAGGAAAGTTGAGGAAGTATGAGACTCCTGACGAGCCTCATACCGGCCCAGCTTATCACACCCGCTCTAAGAAGATGTGATGTGATGCTCATGAGTGATCACTTTATTTCATAGACTTATTGTCCTTATATATATTCATGTTGGGTGATGTACGGCATTTTTTCGAGGATTTTTTTATGGGATATTTTCATTTATGTATGGATGGTTATTTCTTTTATAACATCTGTTATCATTATCATATTTTTTCTGATGTTGTGACTCTTGGCATGTTATATTATGCGTAATATAGTTCATGTATGTTAGGTGCTATGTATGTTGTATGATTTCTATCATAAAGTATGAATGCATGTGGTGGCTATTTCTATAACTATCATAACTATCATGTTGTTACTCATAGTGTTCATTGACTATTATTTTAATGGTTAATATTTTCGTGTTCGATCTATTCCTTTATAACACTGGTATTATTCTTAGTACTAACGGTTGTGTTATTCTGTTTTGAAGATCATGTCTCCCCGTGAGTCCAACGAAGCTTGTATGCAACGCCTAATTTCTGAAGGGATTGCAGCTGCTATGGCAGTTAATGCTAATGTCAATGCCAACAATCAGGTGGGATGCTCCCACAAGACTTTTATGGCAAGTCGTCCGCAAGAATTTAGTGGCACCGAAGGACACATTGGACTTACTCGTTGGTTTGAGAAGATTAAGTCTATTTTTCGGGTTAGTAGAGTCCGAGATGAGGACAAGGTTAGTTTCATCAGCTGCACTCTTAAAGACAGTGCTTTAACTTGGTGGAACAATTTGGTTAACAGTTTGGATAATGATGCTGCTTATGGTTTGTCTTGGAATGATTTTAAAGAGAGATTGATCACCCGTTATCATCTCAGGGGTGAACTTAAGAAGTTGGAGACTGAGCTTAAGAACTTAAAGATGAAGGGCACCGATTTAGATGCATATGAGCAAAGGTTCTTTGAATTGACGTTGTTGTGTCCAAATGCTTATCCTGATGAGGACCGTAAGATGGAAGCTTATATTAATGGGTTATCTGAGCATGGGGTTGAGTCTAGTGAGCCCCAGACTATTGAAGCTGCTATGTCTATGGCACATAAACTTAATGATAAGATTTTGAGGAGAAGTAAGAAAGCTGCGACTGATGCCAGTGAGGAAGTTGTTAAAAAGGCTGATAATGGGAAAAGGAAGTGGGATAACAATCGCAACCAGAACCAAAGTCAGTAGAAGAAACAAGATACTTCTGGTTCTAATAAACGTAATCAGCGTGTTTGTTCGCGATGTTATAAGGCTCATGATGGTTATTGTACGGTTACTTGTAAGAGGTGTTCCAGGCAGGGACACATTGCTAAAGATTGTACGGTGGTTATGCCGGGTACTACTACTCTGTGACGACCCGAAAATTTCCAACCAAATTTAAACTTAATCTTAATATGAATTCGACACGATAAGCAAAGTTTGTAATGATTGAGTTTCAAAATTTTTGGAATTGTTTACATGGATACATTTAACCTTTGACTATTTTCGACGATTCACGAACAATTGCTTGTAAATAAATATGTATATATTTATTATATATATTTAAATAGTAATTGAAATATAAATATACGATGTAATAAATATTATATATAGAAACTTATGATATTTCATTCCATGTAAATAATTAAGTGTTAATATTAATTTACTATAATAATATTATTATTATTAATCATTAATGTTATTACTAATATTAATCATATTACTAGTATTATTATTATTACAAAAATTATTATAGTTATGGTTATATGTATATACTAAAATGTATAAATATTAATTTTTCAGTATATATTATTATATATATATTATATAATTATTAAATATTACATAAATAATAAGTTGAATATTCATATATGTATATGTAATTACTATATTAATAAGGTTATTATAAATATTAATATTAATAGCAGTATTATGAATATTATTATATATATATAATTTGAAACAATTAAATTGATATATTATTATGGTTACTAAAAATAACCATTTTTCATTTAAAATTATAATCATTATTACTTTTATCATTATTAGTATAATTTCAATATTTTTATTAATATTATTATTAATATTATTATTGTCATTACTAGTATTATCCTAATTATTAATAGTATTATTATTATTTCTATTATTAGTAATATTTGTAATTTTAATACTTCTAATATTAATAAATGTATTATAATTATTAACGAACTTATACTTATTTATTATTGATATCAAATATATATAACAGCATATACAAATTATTGAATTTAGTTATAGATTACTTTCAAGCTTTATGATTTTTGTTTCTTGATAATTATTGATATCAGGATCGTACAAAACAGATAAAATCCATTGTCTGTTTATTATTTTCCCTTCTAAATTGATTCTTCCTGTCTAACTTCTGTTACACATCATTATCTTCTTTTGTTTTTCTTGTTTGATCAGTGACTAATATTATTAAATGAGAATCCACTCTTTCATATCTCCTATTATCTAATTCATAGATGGTATGTATATATTGTACATATATATGCAGAAGGATACATAGTTCAACCAACGCTTTATTTTCCTTATGAGACTCGGGAATCACCATCTTGCATCTCCGTCACCCACATCAATCTCCACCACCATAGCCCACCACGGAAACCACTAGACCACCGTACACCTTCACCTTCACCTACACACTCACTTATATTTTATTTTCTATTTTAGTTCCTTCTTGTCGATCGACAATATCTTGAAGTTGCTGTATACCATCTATTTCTTTTCAGTCATGAACGACCCAAAACAGCCACTCTACCACCCCTTAAACTAACACCATCCACCATCATTTACTCTCATCACCATATTAAACCCATGAAAACCTACCTCTATCATAGAACCAACCATCAACGCAACATCAGATTCACCAACAGTCACCTTATAACCACCACAACAATACCCGTTATTTGTTTCTTATGCTCACTGCTATTTCAGTTTTCTAATTCTATTTCCATGTTACGATAAAGATAATAATAATCAATGAGGTTGCACAGCTGCATGCTCGTTTGGTTTGTTACCGCTATATATACGCTTCTGCAGTCTAAACAACTATAGCAGCAACTACTAGTTCACTTGCTTCCAAGCGAAGATAAACCCCACCCCACCGGCCTACTGTTACTGCATCTGTTTTGAGCTAAGTCAGCCAAAACCCTCATTAAAACTGATGTGACTGCTGCTGCGAATTTTTTTTGTATTTATAATGCTGAACAACGGGTTAGTAGAGATAGATAATGATATTTGGAACATGGTAATTTATTACATAAACAACTTGTGAAGTGTGGTTTAACTTTTCAAAAGCCTACAACCCACCAAAAATAAAGTGCCGAAAAATACAATCTCTTTAGGTTAGTGGGAAAATTATTTAATTAAAAGGCCTTAAAGTCGACTAAATTCCTATCCATAATTGGAAGTAAACATATAATATATATTTTTTTCTGACTATTATATTAATCATAGATTCGAGTAATCAATTGATTTCGATGAACATGAAAGACAAATTAGGCTTAAGTTATCAACTAAATGGTGAAACAACAAAGGTTGGGAAGAAATTGGTGATGATAAAGACGATAATGGAGTGATGTTGATTGTGAGATGATGGTTAGGATATTCGAGTGATAATGATAATGCTATTATAGAGGTATTAATGGTGATTTTATGATGTTAATGATGAGATATTTATGGGAATGATGATGATACATGATGATCATGGAAGGTGGTTAACGATGATGAATTGGAGTTAAAGACGATGATAGATAAATGAGTTTAGGATGGGGGGTCACAGGAGATCACGATGATTGGACGATGATGATCAAAGTTGTCGAATTATGCTGTATAATGACACCTCAATACAACTTGGGCATGTTTTTCATATCAGGCTTATTAATTTGTGTAATTGGGCCGAGACCCAACTGATTTACAATTGGGTTGAATCAGATAATGATGAACAATAGGGCTTAAATAAATATAAGGTATAGATTAAATCAGAAAAGCAACAAGCAGAGGGATGGTTTAAAGGTGTTAGCGGGTTAGCGGGAGGTCGCATGTTCGAGCCCGGGCAAGGGCACTTATTTTTTGGAATTTATACTTTGAGGTAGTTTTCTACTATTATTATTATTATTATTATTATTATTATTATTATTATTATTATTATTATTATTATTATTATTATTATTATTATTATTATTATTATTATTATTATTATAAATATCATTATTTCTAAAACTATCCTTATTAACATTATTAAGAAAAGTATCATTTTAGTAAAAGTATTATTTTTATCAAAAATTATTACTATCAATATTATTAAAAATAACATTTTTTAAAATTATCATTTTTATTATTATTAGGATTATTATTATTATCGTTATTATTATTAGAGGCATTATTATTATTTTTATCACCATTATTATTATAATTATTACTATAATTAATATTTTTATCAGTATTATTATTATTACTATTATCATTATAATCGAATACAACCTTTGTTACTATTATTGATATAAAAATATACTTATAGTAATATTACATATAAGTATGTACTAATCATATTAACATTTTTAATAAATTAGGTATTTTTAATATATATATTGATATAACTATATAAATATTAATCATTTGAAATATATTCAAATTAAATATATATAATATATAATTTAAGATATAATATATAGATCTGTTCGATTACGATTATATGTGTTAATATATACAAATGATATAGGTTCGTGAATCCAAGGCCAAACCCTGCATTGTTCAATGTCGTCATATGTATTTTTACTACAAAATACATTATGTGAGTTTCATTTGCTCCCTTTTTAAATGCTTTTGCAATATATATTTTTGGGACTGAGAATACATGCGCTATTTTTATAACTGTTTTTCGAAATACACACAAGTAATCGAAACTACATTATATGGTTGAATGGATCGAAGCCGAATATGCCCCTTTTTAGCTTGGTAGCCTAAGAATTTGGGAACAGATCCCCAAATTGACGCGAATCCTAAAGATAGATCTATCGGGTCCAACAAGCCCCATTCTGGAATTTGGAATGCTTTAGTACTTCGGTTTTATCATGTCCGATGGGTGTTCCGGAATGATGGGGATATTCTATATGCATCTTGTTAAGGTCGGTTACCAGGTGTTCAATCCATATGAATGATTTTTGTCTCTATGCATGGGACGTATATATTATGAGAACTGAAAATGAAAATCTTGTGGTCTATTAAAATGATGAAAATGATTGATTATGATAAACTAATGAACTCACCAACCATTTGGTTGACACTTTAAAGCATGTTTATTCTCAGGTATGAAAGAAATCTTTCGCTGTGCATTTGCTCATTTTAAAGATATTACTTGGAGTCATTCATGACATATTTCAAAAGACGTTGCATTCGAGTCGTTGAATTCATCAAGGTTATTATTAAGTCAATTATAGTTGGATATATTATAAAATGGTATGCATGCCGTCAACTTTCGATGTAATGAAAGTTTGTCTTTTCAAAAACGAATGCAATATTTGTAAAATGTATCATATAGAGGTCAAGTACCTCGCGATGTAATCAACTGTTGTGAATCGTTTATAATCAATATGGACTTCGTCCAGATGGATTAGGACGGGTCTCTTCATGTGGTATCAGAGCGGTGGTCTTAGCGAACCAGGTCTTGCATTAGTGTGTCTAACTGATAGTTGTTTAGATGCATTAGTGAGTCTGGACTTCGACCGTGTCTGCATGTCAAAAGTTTTGCTTATCATTTCTAGTTGGAAATCATCCGCTTATCATCCTTAGAAAATTACCTGCTTATCATTCTTAGTCTAGACATGTCTTACTTCCTCTATTGCGTAGACAGTGTAAAGATAAATTCATATCTTAGCGTATCTATTATTGTTACCTTTGCCTGACAGCTTCCGTAGATTCCTCCGTAACTTATGGGATTTTAGTATTATATATGCATATGTAAATTATGTATTGCAGGGTACTAATCTACATCCTATAATCTATTTCTTATCGAAAATCCTTCATCTGATCGTACGAGATGAATCCCTTAACCAGTTCGAGTCCCTCAGATTTCGATAGCTATTCCGATAGTTATTCCAACAGCTATTCCGACATGGATATTCACCTAAGCTCCGAAAGCGGTATCACCAGAATGAATCAATCAATCAGCCATCCCCAATTCATCTGATGGGTTCGTAGTCAACTTAATCAATGGAGACGCGAAGAAGGCGATCCATTCCACAAACCGAATTCACCTCTTGACAATGAACCTGAAGCGCTTACCGGCGAACCTGTTCGAGACACCGTTTTCTTTCATTTTCAGAGTATCTCATCACGATCATATACTATCTCAGATTCTAAACCTCATTCATCTACTCATCCGAATCGAGAATCATCCCAGTATAATAGAAGAAATCAACGACCTTCGCGCCCGAGTTGTAGTCTTGGAAAATATGGTGCAAAACATATCAGTTTCAGCAACATCACCGCCACCAAAAGTACCATCAGTAACAGCACCCATACCATCAGTAACAGCACCCGTACCATCAGTAACATAGGCCTCGACATCTCATTCTGCACCTTGATTATAATCATCATACTACGTATCGTTCTACATCAATTATCTTCATTCGACATGGCAATTATGTAATCCCTAATGTTTTAGAGATTATATATTCTTGTTCTAACGGTAAATCAAATGAGTTTAATATCATATTGACTCATTAAATCCATAATTACCTCTGAAGAAAATATATATGTATATATAGTTTCATAAAGATTGTAATTAAAAATTCTTTCGTACAAACTGTTAATGGTGAAAATATTTTAACGGGTAGGTAATACCCGAGGAATATTTAGTTTTCACATTAGTAAGTTACACTGTACATTCTTTGAATCTGATTCAACAGTCATTTACAATCCTACTTACACCCACAGCTATACGAATCCGTTCACCACAGAGTAACCATTTTCATAATTGGATTTTGACTTATTAGAATCCAACAAGTGGCATAATGAAGAAAACATTTGACAAAATAAAATTTGTTAGAAACAAACAAATTAACTATGAGAAATTTTGTTAAGAATCCACGCTAACAAAATCCTAGCTAATTGTTCCTAGCTAACTGTTAATTCCGTATTACCTTTTATTTATCGCAATTTATTTATCGCAATTTATTTATCGCATTTTATTTATCGCAATTTTAATTCTTGCAATTTTATTTATCGTCATTTAATTTCTGTTATTTATTTTACGCACTTTAAATATCGAGACACGTATACAAGGTTTTGACGTATCATATGGACCCATCTATATATATTATTTGGAATAACCATAAACACTCTATATGCAGTAATGCTGGAGTTAGCTATACAGGGTTGAGGTTGATTCTACAATAATATATATAGTTTGAGTTGTGATCGAGTCTGAGACATGTACACGGGTCACGATACATATTAATTAATTTGAATATTATATATTAAACTATATATGAATTATTGGACTGTTAACTGTGGACTATCGACTGTGGACTAATAACATTGGACAATTAAAATATTAATTATAACATATGAAACTAAACATTTCTTCAAGTTTGCCACTTGATTTCATCTTAAACCTCATTTGTATCTTGACGTTTACAAACTGCGTTCAAACCTTTCATGATTCTTGAAAACACCTCAATCGAGAGGATAAACCAACCGCATTTAATCTACGGAAGAAAAGATTTATGCATATA
Organism: Rutidosis leptorrhynchoides; assembly: GCF_046630445.1. NCBI lineage: Eukaryota > Viridiplantae > Streptophyta > Magnoliopsida > Asterales > Asteraceae > Rutidosis > Rutidosis leptorrhynchoides. Next base: position 46,511,955 of record NC_092337.1, on the reverse strand, counting down.
GTTATGCACCTGAAAAACTCTCGGAATCGGAATAAACGTTTAACACGTATCTGTGCTAACACCTTTGGCGTTGTTATTACCAAAAATAACTTCGCAATTCCTTTCCAAAATTAGCCAATTTTGTCACAGCTCCAGCAAATCAACATCGACCTTTCATTCGAATAAACTCTATTATAACCTTGATATATAAGTTTGCCTTTCGTCAATGTTACCGGAGAACTTTTTATATTTCACCATATTACCATCAGCGTTTAATCATCCAAAAACACAATTCTCCTGAAACCACCTCGGATTGATAACCGATGATTCATGCATCGTAGCATTAAATGCAGAGAAAAAAAAATTGTAGATGGTCTAAACGGCCAAAAGTTTGATGATAAAGAAGGGAGTGTTAGGAACGCTCGATAAAAAATTTGGTACTGAAAAACAGATTGAGCAAACCATGAAGGAGATCAAGGCCAAATACAAGGACCATATCATATATTCAAAGAAACCAGGTAATTCTGGATCCGATGAAACCTTCAACGAATATCTTGCTCCGTACTCAGTTAAAATCTTGCGAAAAATCTTTCTTCATCAACCATCGAACCTAGAAATTCCAAAATATCATCATAAATATCTTCGATATTTCTGAAGATATTTTCATAAATACTCTCATCCGAAATTATTTATCTCTTTGTGTTATCTATATTATATCATAAAGGAAACTACTTTAGTTTCTAAATTTCTTTAAAATTTGAGTTTGAATTATGAATAATTTTAAAGTAGTGTTGGAAATTGATGCATGAGTTGGTATAATATAATGACACTTGATCAACGTGATTATATTACAGTAAGTCATGATGAGTTTCTAATGAAACGTGATGATTCACAGATTATAACATCATCATGTGCCTTGTAACACGACTCTTACATCCTACCTCATCTCCAAACATATCAAGAATGTATTTTCATGATAGTCCTATCTGTAACGACCCGAAAATTTCCGATCAAATTTAAACCTTAATCTATATATATTTCCGACACGATAAGCAAAATCTGTATTGTTGAGTCTAGAAAAAATTTGAAATCTATATTCGGATAATCAGTTACCCTTTGACCATGCCGGACGATTCACGAATAATAGTTTGTAAACTGTATATATATTTGAATGTAAGTATAAATAATAATTTGAAATTTATAAAAGATAAATCTTTAAAATTGAATATGTAAAGTAAAATACAAGTTAATAAAATAATTATTAAAGATAAAACTATCATTTAAATTATTAAGAATCATTATTATCATATACTAATATAATTATTATTATTAACATATAAAGAATACAATTTTTTTTAAACATTTTTATGAATATTAGTGTTATTATTCTCAAAAATTGTTATTAGGATAATTATTATTAATAGATTTATTATTATGTTATTAGTACTAATAAAATTCAGTATTAGTAGTAGGTATTATTAATAAAATTATTATTAATTAGTATTATTATTATTATTATATATATATACATAATTATATATATTATTAAAGTTTATTAGTTATATAAAGAAAACAAATATAGCAAATCTGTATCCTACCTGCATAAAACTTTTATATTTTTTTCTTCTAAGTCGATGCTACTAGTATCATTCTGTCTCACGTTCCTTTCATTCTGTGCTTAATTGAGGATTTTGTCCCTAAACAGTTTCATATCCTTATCAATGGTACAAATCAAGTATCAATTAGAATCAATTTTTTTTTGTATTTTACTTAACTGTACGTTCCAACTTGTCTGATTATGAATTGAGTATTACCCTTCTATATAACTGATCAATTCAGTTAATATATAAATTATTCAACCTACTACAAACTTCATCAATCATAAACACCCTTTACAGCATCCTAAGTATCGAAATTAAACAGAAATTATTGGAACTCAATTGAATGAAATTGAAACCTTGTAAAACAAGTTCATACCATCACTTACCTTCAAACCTTCACCCATTTTGTGAACCTTACCACTACCCTCACTTTCGAACCATGCACCCTAAACCACCCAACATTAATGTCACGACCACTGGTTTATTGATTCGAAGTTACTACCGTTAGTCATGGACTAAACCTTCATCACCAAAGACCACCATGACCAACACAATCTTCCCCTTAAGAACCGTCACCCAAAAACCCATATCATCACCTTTGCTTATTGTTTTCTGTTTTCTTTGATCGACCATCAACCAAACCCCAATAAACCGCCAAAGTTCCTGCTCGAAATTATTTTTTTTGTTGCTATTGAAACTCCAAACTTGCGACCATCCTTCAACCACCATGGTTGCTACAACTCGTTCTTATTTCCATCAACCCCAACCCGAGAACTTTTTGTAAATTGATGCTTCTTGTTTGAACCAAACCATCACCACCAAGACTTTCTCTCCTCTCAAAACCACGAAGACTCACTGCTTTCTCTTCCTGTTTCATCTGCAAAAGAACACTATTAACATAGAAACCAGAATAATTAGGCGACCAAACTGAGAAAAAGAGAAAGAAAAATAACAGGCTGGATGCGTATGGGTATCTTTCCAGCTATAGACAAATCAACTTAAATAAATTTAATAATGCAACGAATGAAAGAAGTTGAGCTGTAAAGATAGTGGTTGTTTCTGTCTTCCACTATAAACCCTAAACGTGATAATCATGGACCGAGTTCTTTCCCTTCTTTTTGCATCTTGGGCTTTTCCAGTAAGTGGGCTGTCGAAATCAAGGGGATTAATGAATTGTTATATGGACCGAGACCCATATTCATTTGGGCTTGTGAGGAAGAAGTAGAAACTGTCAGAGTATTACTATAAATATATACGAGTTCTATATTAAATCAGAAAATGGACGATAGCGTAGATGGTTAAGGGATTGAGCGGGTGTTCGGAAGGTCGTGGGTTCGAGTCCCGTCGTGGAATTTTCTTTTTGGTGAAAGTTTTAAAAGGGTATATACATTTTATTTCAATTTCTATTATCATTATCATCATTATTATTATTATTATTATTATTATTATTATTATTATTATTATTATTATTATTATTAAAATCATTATTTTTAGAATTATTATTATTAGTATAAATTATTATTAAAATTATCATATTTATTAAAAGTATTATTATTAAAGATATCATATTCATATATCATATAAATTAAAAGTATCATTTTTAAACCCAATTATTATTATTATTATTATTATTATTATTATTATTATTATTATTATCATTTCTAATATTATTTCAGTATTAATACAATTTTAACAAACAAAAGATATATATATACACATAAAAAAAATATATATATTTACTACATATAACATAACAAAAGTAATATTTTAAATATATAAAAAGAATATATGAAACATATAGATTAATAATATAAAAATAATAAAACTAATTTATATATATGTTCGATTACAATTACATGTGTTAATATATATACGAATGATATAGGTTCGTGAATCCGAGGCCAACCTCATAATTGATTAATGGTGTTATATGTATTTTTACTACAAAATACATTAGGTGAGTATATAGTCCCTTTTAAACTCTAAATATTTTGGGATGAGAATACATACATTTTATGATTTACGTTATGGACACAAGTGATCAAAAATAAATTCTATGTTGAGTTGTACCATGGCATATTTCTTTATACTTGGTAGCTAATATTTACATGAGGAATGTAAACGCGAATCCTGTTGATAGATCTATCGGGCCTGACAACCCCAACCGGGCTGGACGACCAGTTTTCAACGGTTGCACAGTACTTTGTTCCTGTATACTACACTTGGTACGGTGTAGCGACTATTTAAGAATATGCTGCGATGATTTAAATGTTAAGTATGGTTACCAAGTGCTCAACTACTTTTACATACACTTGCGAGTGTATTATGTTTAAATATATGAAATCTTGTGGTCCATAGTTATAACGCTGTTAGCATCAAACCTATATATCTCACCAACATTATGTTGACGTTTTAAAGCATTTTATTCTCAGGTACGAATTAAGTCTTCCGCTGTGCATTTGCTCATGTTAAAGACGTTACTTGGAGTCGATCATCGCAATGGGTCCAAATGATAATGATATCGTCCAGAAGGATTAGGACCGGTCATTTCAGTTGGTATCAGATCGGTGGTCTTAGTGAATCGGGTCTTGCATTAGTGTGTCTAACTGATAGTCGTTAGGATGCATTAGTGAGTCTGGACTTCGACCGTGTCTGCATGTCAAAAGTTTTGCTTATCATTTTTGTCGGAAATCATCTGCTTATCATCCTTAAGAAATTACCTGCTTATCATTCTTAGTCTAGACACATCTTACTGCAATGATTGCATGAATAGTGTATAGACAAAATTCATATCTTAGCGTATCTGATAATTCATATCTTAGCACATCTGTAGACTTGTCTGACATATGCCGTAGGTTCCTCAGTAGTCTACGAAATCTTTAGTATTATATATACAAATATTCTATATAGTTAGAATATCATTTGATATCTGAAAATCATTTCACATCAAAGATCCCTTCCATCCACCAAATTGCCCTCTTGGCGATGAACCTGAAGCACTTACCGGCGAACCTGTTCGAGAAACCATTTTCTCTCTTATTTCTAGAGTATCTTTTCACGATTATACACTATCCCATATTTCGAATCTTATTCATTCGCTTACTCCGACTGTCAATCATCCCGGTGTACTAGCAGAAGTTAACGAACTTAGCGCTCACATAACGACTTTGGAGAATATGGTGCGAAGGTTACAAACACCAGCAGCAGCACCAGCAGTATAATCAGCACCACCATCATCAACGCCGACAGTACCCTTATCACCCCCAAACCACAACCACGCCGTAAATCTCAACATCACAATCTGTATCTCGGATATCAACCTCACACGCTTCAATATCACCATCTGTACTTCGAGTATGATCTTCGTTCTACATATCGTTCTACATCGAATATCTTCGCTTTACGTATCGTTCTACCTCATTTATCTTTGCTCAACATGGCGATTATGTGATTCCTAAAGTTTTAGAGATTATGTAATTTAGTATTAACATTAAAGCAAATGAGATTAATATCATATTAACTCATTAAATCCATCCGAAGAAAAAAAAATATATGCAAGTATATTTTCATAAAGATTGTAATTAAAAATTCTTCGTACAAACTGTTAATGATGAAAATATTTTAACGGGTAGGTAGTACCCGAGGAATATTTAGATTTCACATTAATAAGTTACACTGTACATTCTTCGAATCTGATTCAACGGTCATTTACTATCCTATTTACATTCACCGATATACGTATCCGTTCACCACAGAATAACCATTTTCATTCAAATTTCATATTTGGATTTTGACATATCAGAATTCAACAAGTGGCATAATGAAGAAAACATTGGACAAAATAAAATTTGTTAGAAACAAATAAATTAACTACGATGAATTTGTTAAGAATCCACGCTGACAAAATTCTAGCTAACTGTTCCCAGCTAACTGTTAATTCCGTATTATATTTTATTTATCGCAATTTAATTTATTGTTATTTAATTTCTGTATTTATTTTTCGCACTTCAAATAACGGGACACGTATACAAGGTTTCGACATATCATATTGACCCATCTATATATTTATCTTGGAACAACCATAGACACTCTATATGCAAATGACGGAGTTAGCTATATAGGGTTGAGGTTGATTCCAAAATATATATATAGTTTGAGTTGTGATCAATACTGAGACCGGTACACGGGTCACAATACGTATTAATTAATTCGAATATTATATATAAAACTATATATGAATTATTGGACTGTTAACTGTGGACTATCGACTGTGGACTAATAATATTGGACAATTAAAATGAATTAAAATATTGATTATAACATATGAAACTAAACAATTCTTCAAGTTTGCCACTTGATTTCATCTTAAACCTCATTGTACCTCGACAATTACAATCCGCGTTCAAACCTATCATGATTCTTGAAAATACCTCAATCGAGAGGTTGAACCAACCGCACCTCATCTACGGAAGAAAAGATTTATGCATCTGAAAAACTTTCGAACCCAAATTCATAGTTTAACACGTACCCGTGTTGAATCCTTTACCATTTATTAGCAAAAACAACTTTACAATCCCTTTTCTAAGTAGCCAATCTTGTCACAGCTCCAGCAAGTCAACTTCGACTTCTCGGTGTACCAGCAGCTCGTCATCCCTTTGGCAGAATCCGCAATCGGTATTTTGAAAATCTCGCAGAACTTCTTCAGTTATACCTATGACGTCTATCCCTAAGAATTTCATACTTCGAATGTGAAGTTTCTGAAAAACATCCTGAACTACAGATTAGTTCTTGAAATGCTGATGAAGCAGCAAAAACTGTAAACGACTTTAACAGTCAAAAGTCGACGATAAAGTACAGTGTGTTGGTTAAGTTCAGAAAAAGAGAAGGTTTGGAACTGAAAAACGGATTGAGCAAAGTATGAAGGAGGCCGAGGACAAATCGTGAAAACTAAATCTGACTTCAAAGAATCTAAATGATTCAGTGCCTGCTGAAACCGTTAGTAAGAACCCTACTCCTTATTCTAAACCTTTCCAAATGATATTCTTCATCATCATCATCATATCTTAGATATTATAAGAAATCTTCATATCCTCCGTTATACATATTCTCCATATTTCTGGAGATATTCTCATAACTATTCTTATCTGAGATCATTTATCACTCCGTAATATCTGCGTTACAACATAAAAGAAACAATGTTAGCTTCTAAATTCTGAAACCTTCGAGTTTTAAATAGGAATGTTTTGAAGCAGTGTTGGGAACTGATGCATGAATTAGTATAATATAATGACACTTGATCAACGTCATTATATTACAGTAAGTCATGTTGAGTTTCTAATGGAATGTGATGATTCACAGTACCGTCATCATGAGCCATGTTACACGACTCTTACATTCTATCTAATCTCTAAACATATCAAGAAAATATTTCTTGATGATTCGGTCTTTTCCAGGATATTCTGGTAATTTGACAAATCAAAATTGTGCCATTACCATTTTTATCTTAGAGCATTAGCTATGTTCATTCCGAATCTCATACCTACGAACTTCGGACCATTACTCGCTTGACTTGAAGTCGGGAAGAGAAGACGAAAGCATGAAGCTCCGAAAAATAATGAAGAATATAAAACCCAACAACCACTCAGGATTTACAAACCATGTATATCAATACGTATTGCAACGTAAAGACACGGGATAATTAGAAACATTATAATTCCGAGGAAATGATAGAAGTGAATAGATTCTTCTGACGGAAGATGAAAGAGAAGAATGAAAGATATGCAAGTTAGAAGTATAACCAGAATCAGAACGAGATGGAGCATTTTGAAGAATACCCTAAGGTATGAATTGAAGGAGAAAGAATAGAAGGTGTGAGCTGTGGAAATAAAGAAACAAAGGGAGTGGATTTATAGTGAAATATCCGACAGAGAAAATCGAAACAGATTGGCGCATTAAATCAAAGAAGATCATAATTTCCTTATTCGCCGAAGAATCAAATCTTTTAGATTTTCAAGATTTTCCTTTAAATCCCTTAAATTCCGGAAATTCACTGTGACTAGGTCAAAAGTTAAATCTCTATCTCAATCTCTTGTGACAGCTTCACTCGTACGCTTCACATAATCGAATTGTTTTACCACTATTACTAAATGGTGATAAAACTCTAGCTATCAATTCATATTCATCATAAAAACATTTTATTGTTAGTCATAACGAACTCGATCAAATTTCGGGGACGAAATTTCTTTAACGGGTGGGTACAGTAACGACCCAGAAATTTCCGACCAAATTTAAACCTTAATCTATATATATTTCCGACACGATAAGCAAAATCTGTAATGTTGAGTCTAGAAAAAATTTGAAATCTATATTCGGATAATCAGTTATCCTTTGACCATGCCGGACGATTCACGAATAATAGTTTGTAAACTGTATATATATTTGAATGTAAGTATAAATAATAATTTGAAATTTATAAAAGATAAATCTTTAAAATTGAATATGTAAAGTAAAATACAAGTTAATAAAATAATTATTAAAGATAAAACTATCATTTAAATTATTAAGAATCATTATTATCATATACTAATATAATTATTATTATTAACATATAAAGAATACAATTTTTTTTAAACATTTTTATGAATATTAGTGTTATTATTCTCAAAAATTGTTATTAGGATAATTATTATTAATAGATTTATTATTATGTTATTAGTACTAATAAAATTCAGTATTAGTAGTAGGTATTATTAATAAAATTATTATTAATTAGTATTATTATTATTATTATTATATATATATACATAATTATATATATTATTAAAGTTTATTAGTTATATAAAGAAAACAAATATAGCAAATCTGTATCCTACCTGCATAAAACTTTTATATTTTTTTCTTCTAAGTCGATGCTACTAGTATCATTCTGTCTCACGTTCCTTTCATTCTGTGCTTAATTGAGGATTTTGTCCCTAAACAGTTTCATATCCTTATCAATGGTACAAATCAAGTATCAATTAGAATCAATTTTTTTTTGTATTTTACTTAACTGTACGTTCCAACTTGTCTGATTATGAATTGAGTATTACCCTTCTATATAACTGATCAATTCAGTTAATATATAAATTATTCAACCTACTACAAACTTCATCAATCATAAACACCCTTTACAGCATCCTAAGTATCGAAATTAAACAGAAATTATTGGAACTCAATTGAATGAAATCGAAACCTTGTAAAACAAGTTCATACCATCACTTACCTTCAAACCTTCACCCATTTTGTGAACCTTACCACTACCCTCACTTTCGAACCATGCACCCTAAACCACCCAACATTAATGTCACGACCACTGGCTTATTGATTCGAAGTTACTACCGTTAGTCATGGACTAAACCTTCATCACAAAAGACCACCATGACCAACACAATCTTCCCCTTAAGAACCATCACCCAAAAACCCATATCATCACCTTTGCTTATTGTTTTCTGTTTTCTTTGATCGACCATCAACCAAACCCCAATAAACCGCCAAAGTTCCTGCTCGAAATTATTTTTTTTGTTGCTATTGAAACTCCAAACTTGCGACCATCCTTCAACCACCATGGTTGCTACAACTCGTTCCTATTTCCATCAACCCCAACCCGAGAACTTTTTGTAAATTGATGCTTCTTGTTTGAACCAAACCATCACCACCAAGACTTTCTCTCCTCTCAAAACCACGAAGACTCACTGCTTTCTCTTCCTGTTTCATCTGCAAAAGAACACTATTAACGTAGAAACCAGAATAATTAGGTGACCAAACTGAGAAAAAGAGAAAGAAAAATAACAGGCTGGATGCGTATGGGTATCTTTCCAGCTATAGACAAATCAACTTAAATAAATTTAATAATGCAACGAATGAAAGAAGTTGAGCTGTAAAGATAGTGGTTGTTTCTGTCTTCCACTATAAACCCTAAACGTGATAATCATGGACCGAGTTCTTTCCCTTCTTTTTGCATCTTGGGCTTTTCCAGTAAGTGGGCTGTCGAAATCAAGGGGATTAATGAATTGTTATATGGACCGAGACCCATATTCATTTGGGCTTGTGAGGAAGAAGTAGAAACTGTCGGAGTATTACTATAAATATATACGGGTTCTATATTAAATCAGAAAATGGACGATAGCGTAGATGGTTAAGGGATTGAGCGGGTGTTCGGAAGGTCGTGGGTTCGAGTCCCGTCGTGGAATTTTCTTTTTGGTGAAAGTTTTAAAAGGGTATATACATTTTATTTCAATTTCTATTATCATTATCATCATCATTATTATTATTATTATTATTATTATTATTATTATTATTATTATTATTATTATTATTATTATTATTATTATTATTATTATTATTATTATTATTATTATTATTATTATTAAAATCATTATTTTTAGAATTATTATTATTAGTATAAATTATTATTAAAATTATCATATTTATTAAAAGTATTATTATTAAAGATATCATATTCATATATCATATAAATTAAAAGTATCATTTTTAAACCCAATTGTCATTATTATTATTATTATTATTATTATTATTATTATTATTATTATTATTATTATTATTATTATTATTATTATTATTATTATCATTTCTAATATTATTTCAGTATTAATACAATTTTAACAAACAAAAGATATATATATACACATAAAAAATATATATATATATTTACTACATATAACATAACAAAAGTAATATTTTAAATATATAAAAAGAATATATGAAACATATAGATTAATAATATAAAAATAATAAAACTAATTTATATATATGTTCGATTACAATTACATGTGTTAATATATATACGAATGATATAGGTTCGTGAATCCGGGGCCAACCTTATAATTGATTAATGGTGTTATATGTATTTTTACTACAAAATACATTAGGTGAGTATATAGTCCCTTTTAAACTCTAAATATTTTTGGATGAGAATACATGCATTTTATGATTTACGTTATGGACACAAGTGATCAAAAATAAATTCTATGTTGAGTTGTACCATGGCATATTTCTTTATACTTGGTAGCTAATATTTACATGAGGAATGTAAACGCGAATCCTGTTGATAGATCTATCGGGCCTGACAACCCCAACCGGGCTGGACGACCAGTTTTCAACGGTTGCACAGTACTTTGTTCCTGTATACTACACTTGGTACGGTGTAGCGAATATTTAAGAATATGCTGCGATGATTTAAATGTTAAGTATGGTTACCAAGTGCTCAAATACTTTTACATACACTTGCGAGTGTATTATGTTTAAATATATGAAATCTTGTGGTCCATAGTTATAACGCTGTTAGCATCAAACCTATATATCTCACCAACTTTATGTTGACGTTTTAAAGCATGTTATTCTCAGGTACGAATTAAGTCTTCCGCTGTGCATTTGCTCATGTTAAAGACGTTACTTGGAGTCGATCATCGCAATGGGACCAAATGATAATGATATCGTCCAGAAGGATTAGGACCGGTCATTTCACTATCTTTCTCTTGAAATCTAGTAATTTGATAAGTCAGATTGTGTTATTACCGTTTCTTTCTTAAGAACATTAACTAAGTTCATTCGAGACTCCTTACTTATAAATTCTGGACCGTTACTCGCTTTACTAGGAGTCGAGAAGATAATAAAAAGGGAAAGCTCCAAAATATAAGAGAAAATATAAAGCCCAATAGCAACACATGAATTACAAACTGTGTATATCAATGCGTATAGCAATATAAAGACACGGGAGAATTAAAAACACTATAACCCCAAGATAATAGTAGAAGTGAATAGATTCCTCCGGTGGTAGATTAAAAAGGAGAATGATTGATACGAAGGTCAGGAATATATCCAGAATTAAAACTGGATGAAGCATATGGACTGATGATTTAGAAATATGAATTAAAGTATAAAAAGATGGGAGTGATGGAAAATATTGGAACGGAAAAAAGTTTAATTTATAATGGAAATATCAGACAGAGTAATCAAGGCAGATCACCGTATTTAATTATGGAGATCTTAAATTCCTTATTCGTCGAAGAATCAAATCTTTTAGATTTCGAAGATTTTCTTTAAATCCCTTGAATTCCAGAATTTAACCAAGACAACGTCAAAAGTTAAGATGAAACTTTATTTATACATTTCACCCTTTTGTGATAGCTTCATTCGTGCTCTTCGAATGATCGAATTGTTTTATCCATATCACTCACTGATGATAAAACTCTAAATTCCAGCTCATATGAGTCATGAAAAATATACTTAATGTCAACCATGACCATCCCAATCAAATTTCGGGACGAAATTTCTTTAACGAGTAGGTACTGTGATGACCCGGAAATTTCCAACCAAATTTAAACTTAATCTTAATATGAATTCGACACGATAAGCAAAGTTTGCAATGATTGAGTTTCAAAATTTTTGGAATTGTTTACATGGATACATTTAACCTTTGACTATTTTCGACGATTCACGAACACTTTCTTGTAAATAAATATGTATATATTTATTATATATATTTAAATAGTAATTGAAATATAAATATACGATGTAATAAATATTATATATAGAAACTTATGATATTTCATTCCATGTAAATAATTAAGTGTTAATATTAATTTACTATAATAATAATATTATTATTAATCATTAATGTTTTTACTAATATTAATCATATTACTAGTATTATTATTATTACAAAAATTATTATAGTTATGGTTATATGTATATACTAAAATGTATAAATATTAATTTTTCAGTATATATTATTATATATATATTATATAATTATTAAATATTACATAAATAATAAGTTGAATATTCATATATGTATATGTAATTACTATATTAATATGGTTATTATAAATATTAATATTAATAATAGTATTATGAATATTATTATATATATAAAATTTGATACAATTAAATTGATATATTTTTATGGTTACTAAAAATAACCATTTTTCATTTAAAATTATAATCATTATTACTTTTATCATTATTAGTATAATTTCAATATTTTTATTAATATTTTTATTAATATTATTATTGTCATTACTAGTATTATCCTAATTATTAATAGTATTATTATTATTTCTATTATTAGTAATATTTGTAATTTTAATACTTCTAATATTAATAAATGTATTATAATTATTAATGAACTTATACTTATTTATTATTGATATCAAATATATATAACAACATATACAAATTATTGAATTTAGTTACAGATTACTTTCAAGCTTTATGATTTTTGTTTCTTGATAATTATTGATATCAGGATCGTACAAATCAGATAAAATCCATTGTCTGTTTATTATTTTCCCTTCTAAATTGATTCTTCTTGTCTAACTTCTGTTACACATCATTATCTTCTTTTGTTTTTCTTGTTTGATCTGTGACTAATATTATTAAATGAGAATCCACTCTTTCATATCTCCTATTATCTAATTCATAATTGGTATGTATATATTATACATATATATGTGCAGAAGGATACATAGTTCAACCAACACTTTGTTTTCCTTAAGAGACTCGGGAATCACCATCTTGCATCTCCGTCACCCACATCAATCTCCACCGCCATAGCCAACCACGGCAACCACTAGACCATCGTACACCTTCACCTACACACTCACTTATATTTTATTTTCTATTTTAGTTCCTTCTTGTCGATCGACAATATCTTGAAGCTGCTGTATACCATCTGTTTATTTTTAGTCATGAACGACCCAAAATAGCCACTCTACCACCCCTTAAACCGACACCATCCACCATCGTTTACTTTCATCACCATAGTAAACCCATGAAAACCTACCTCCATCATAGAACCAACCATCAACCTAACATCAGATTCACCAACGGTCACCTTATAACCACCACAACAATACCCGTTATTTGTTTCTTATGCTCACTGCTATTTCAGTTTTCTAATTCTATTTCCATGTTATGATAAAGATAATAATAATCAACAAGGTTGCATAGCTGCATGCTCGTTTGGTTTGTTACCGCTATATATACGCTTCTGCAGTCTAAACAACTATAGCAGCAACTACTAGTTCACTTGCTTCCAAGCGAAGATAAACCCCACCCCACCGGCCTACTATTACTGCATCTGTTTTGAGCTAAGTCAGCCAAAACCCTCATTAAAACTGATGTGACTGCTGCTGCGAATTTTTTTTGTATTTATAATGCTGAACAACGGGTTAGTGGAGATAGATAATGATATTTGGAACATGGTAATTTATTACATAAACAACTTGTGAAGTGTGGTTTAACTTTTCAAAAGCCTACAACCCACCAAAAATAAAGTGCCGACAATTACAATCTCTTTAGATTAGTGGGAAAATTATTTAATTAAAAGCCCTTAAAGTTGACTCAATTCCTATCCATAATTGGAAGTAAACATATAATTTTTTTTTCCGACTATTATATTAATCATAGATTTGAGTAATCAATTGATTTCGATGAACATGAAAGATAAATTAGGCTTAAGTTATCAACTAAATGGTGAAACAACAAAGGTTTGGAAGAAATTGGTGATGATAAGGACGATAATGGAGTGATGTTGATTGCGAGATGATGGTTAGGATATTCGAATGATAATGATATTATAGAGGTATTAATGGTGATTTTATGATGTTAATGATGAGATATTTATGGGAATGATGATGATACATGATGATCATGGAAGGTGATTAACGATGATGAATTAGAGTTAAAGACGATGATAGATGAACGAGATTAGGATGGGGGGTCACATGAGATCACGATGATTGGATGATGATGATCAAAGTTGTCGAATTATGTTGTATAATGACACCTCAATACAACTTGGGCATGTTTTTCATATCAGGCTTATTAATTTGTGTAATTGGGCCGAGACCCAACTGATTTACACTTGGGTTGAATCAGATAATGATGAACAATAGGGCTTAAATAAATATAAGGTATAGATTAAATCAGAAAAGCAACTAGCAGAGGGATGGTTTAAAGGTGTTAGCGGGTTAGCAGGAGGTCGCAGGTTCGAGCCCGGGCAAGGGCACTTATTTTTTGAAATTTATACTTTGAGGTAGTTTTCTATCATCATTATTATTATTATTATTATTATTATTATTATTATTATTATTATTATTATTATTATTATTATTATTATTATTATTTTCATTATTATTATAAATATCATTATTTCTAAAACTATCCTTATTAACATTATTAAGAAAAGTATCAATTTAGTAAAAGTATTATTTTTATCAAAAATTATTACTATCAATATTATTAAAAATAACATCTTTTAAAATTATCATTTTTATTATTATTAGGATTATTATTATTATCATTATTATTAGAGGCATTATTATTATTTTTATCACTATTATTATTATAATTACTATTATAATTATTATTATAATTAATATTTTTATCGGTATTATTATTATTACTATTATCATTATAATCGAATACAACCTTTGTTACTATTATTGATATAAAATTATACTTATAGTAATATTACATATAAGTATGTACTAATCATATTAACATTTTTAATAAATTAGGTATTTTTAATTTATATATATTGATATAACTATATAAATATTAATCATTTCAAATATATACAAATTAAATATATATAATATATAATTTAAGATATAATATATAGATATGTTCGATTACGATTATATGTGTTAATATATACAAATGATATAGGTTCGTGAATCCAAGGCCAAACCCTGCATTGTTCAATGTTGTCATATGTATTTTTACTACAAAATACATTATGTGAGTTTCATTTGCTCCCTTTTTAAATGCTTTTGCAATATATATTTTTGAGACTGAGAATACATGCGCTATTTTTATAACTGTTTTACGAAATAGACACAAGTAATCGAAACTAGATTATATGGTTGAATGGATCGAAGCCGAAGATGTCCCTTTTTAGCTTGGTATCCTAAGAATTTGGGAACAGACCCCCAAATTGACGCGAATCCTAAAGATAGATCTATCGGGCCCAACAAGCCCCATTCTGGAATTTGGAATGCTTTAGTACTTCGATTTTATCATGTTCGATGGGTGTCCCGAAATGATGGGGATATTCTATATGCATCTTGTTAAGGTCGGTTACCAGGTGTTCAATCCATATGAATGATTTTTGTCTCTATGCATGGGACGTATATGTTATGAGAACTGAAAATGAAAATCTTGTGGTCTATTAAAATGATGAAAATGATTGATTATGATAAACTAATGAACTCACCAACCTTTTAGTTGACACTTTAAAGCATGTTTATTCTCAGGTATGAAAGAAATCTTCCGCTGTGCATTTGCTCATTTTAAAGATATTACTTGGAGTCATTCATGACATATTTCAAAAGATGTTTCATTCGAGTCGTTGAATTCATCAAGATTATTATTAAGTCAATTATAGTTGGATATATTATGAAATGGTATGCATGCCGTCAACTTTCGATGTAATGAAAGTTTGTCTTTTCAAAAACGAATGCAATGTTTTGTAAAATGTATCATATAGAGGTCAAGTACCTCACGATGTAATCAACTGTTGTGAATCATTTATAATTAATATGAACTTCGTCCAGATGGATTAGGACGGGTCGCTTCATACTCCTACAGCACGTGGTGGTAATAATGGTGGTAACAATGGAGGTAATGGTAATGGGAAGCGAAGATATGGTGGAAATCAGAAAGTTTGTTATGAATGTGGTAAGCCGGGGCATTTCCGTGATGCCTGCCCTAACAAGAAGACTACAGAGAATGAATGTGGAAGGGTATTCAACATTAATGTCAGGGATGCTGAGGAAGATCTAAAACTTGTTACGGGTACGTTCTCGGTCAACGATTTATCAGTTTATGTACTATTTGATTCAGGGGCTGATTTGAGTTTTGTGTCGAGTAAATTAAGTCCAAAAATCAAAGCACCGTTAACTCCTCTAGACAGTACTTATGTTGTAGAGATAGCTAATGGTAAGGTGCTTACTGCTAAGACTGTGTATCGTAAGTGTAACATTAATATGGCTGATAGAGATTTCGAGGTAGATTTAATACCGATTGATCTAAGCAGTTTTGACGTTGTTATTGGTATGGATTGGTTGTCTGCAAATTGTGCTGAAATCGTGTATTATGAGAAAGCTGTTCGTATTACTAGTGTGGTTGGAGAGCCGCTGATGATTTTTAGGGATAAGAAATGCGGACAATTAAACCTTATTAGCTGTTTGAAAGTTCATAAATATCTTCGCAAAGGCTGTCATGCTATTCTAGCCCATGTTGTTGATTCTGATAGAGAAGAGAAGAGCATCGGTGATGTTCATATTGTTAGAGACTTTCCCGAGGTATTTCCCGAGGATTTACCTGGCCTTCTGCTGCAACGCGCGGTAGAATTTCAAATCGATCTTGTTCCCGGTGCTACTCTTGTAGCACGTGCTCCTTACCGACTTGCGCCTTCCAAACTTCAAGAATTGTCGAGTCAACTTCGTGAGTTGTTAGACAAGGGTTTTATTCTTCCCAGTTCATCCGCTTGGGGAGCTCCTGTTCTATTTGTTAAGAAGAAAGATGGTTCCTTCCGTTTGTGTATTGATTATCGTGAATTGAACAAGCTCACAGTTAAAAACCGTTATCCTCTTCCTAGAATTGATGATCTGTTTGATCAGCTTCAGGGTTCGTCTGTTTATTCTAAGATGGATCTTCATTCCGGTTATCATTAACTGCGTGTTAAAGAATCTGATGTTCCGAAAACCGCTTTTTGCACCCGTTACGGTCACTACGAATTTCTTGTTATGCTGTTCGGATTGACTAGCGCACCTGCTGTGTTCATGGACCTCATGAACCATGTGTGTAGACCCTATCTGGATAAATTCGTTATTGTTTTCATCGACCACATCCTTATTTATTCCAAGGGTGATGAAGAGCACAAAGAACATTTGAAGTTGGTGCTTGATCTGTTGAGGAAAGAAGAGTTGTACGCTAAGTTCTCTAAGTGTGCTTTCTGGTTAAGTGAAGTTCAATTCCTTGGACATGTTGTTAGTAAACAGGGAATACAAGTTAATCCTGCCAAGATTGAGGCAATTGAGAAGTGGGAAATTCTGAAGACTCCTACTCAGATTTGTCAGTTTCTAGGGTTGGCAGGTTACTATAGAAGGTTCATTCAAGATTTCTCTCGTATAGCGAAACCTCTGACTGCTTTAACGCACAAGGGGAAGAAGTATGAGTGGAAGGATGAATAAGAGACTGCTTTTCAAACTCTGAAGAAGAAGTTGACTACCGCTCCGATATTATCACTACCTGAGGGTAATGATGATTTTGTTGTCTATTGTGATGTATCACGTCAGGGCCTTGGTTGTGTTTTGATGCAGCGCAAGAAAGTTATTGCGTACGCGTCACGTCAGTTGAAGATTCACGAACAGAATTATACAACCCACAATTTAGAGTTGGGAGCTGTCGTGTTTGTGCTTAAGATTTGGAGACATTATCTGTATGAGGTCAAAAGTACAGTGTACACTGATCACAAAAGTCTTCAACATATTCTTGATAAAAAACAGCTAAATATGAGGCAGCGACGATGGGTTGAGACGTTGAATGATTATGATTGTGAACTTTTATATCATCCAGGGAAGGCCAATGTTGTGGCCGATGCGTTAAGTCGAAAAGAGAGGGTTGAACCTCGCAGCTTTAGAGTTTGATATGACAATTCGAACTAACCTCGCTAGGCAGATTCTTGAGGCACAACAAGAAGCCTTGAAGGAGGAGAACTTCGTGAACGAGAAGGTCAGAGGTGTGAGTAAGAAATTTGAGGTACGAGCAGATGGCACACGGTATTTTGCGGGACGTCTTTGGGTTCTGAAATTTGGTGATTTGCGATAACTTGTTTTAGATGAAGCTCATAAGTCTAGGTACTCTATTCATCCTGGTTCAAGAAAGATGTATATGATCATAAGGAGCTATATTGGTGGCCTAAATTGAAAGCTGATGTGGCTACGTATGTGGCTAAGTGTTTGACCTGTGCTAAGGTTAAAGCTGAACATCAGAAACCGTCTGGACTTTTGGTGCAACCCGAGATTTTCGAGTGGAAGTGGGAAGGTATTATGATGGATTTTATTACGAAGTTACCGAGAGTAGTGGGTGGTTATGATACCATTTGGGTGATTGTTGACCGACTCACAAAGTTAGCTCATTTCTTGGCAATTAAGGAAACAGATTCGATGGAGAAGCTTACTCGTTTATATTTGAAGGAGATTGTTTCAAGACATGGTGTTCCTGTATCTATTATTTCAGACCGAGACAGTTGATTTATATCGAGGTTTTGGCAATCCTTACAGGAAGCTTTAGGAACTAAATTGGATATGAGCACCGCATATCATCTGCAGACGGATGGTCAGAGTGAAAGGACCATTCAAACGTTAGAAGACATGTTGCGAGCGTGCGTTATTGATTTTGGTAATGGGTGGGATAGATATTTGCCACTAGCTGAATTTTCTTATATTAACAGCTATCATGTTGCAAGTATTAAAGCCGCATCATTCGAAGCTCTGTATGGTAGAAAGTGTAGGTCTCCTATCTGTTGGAATGAGGTTGGGGATGCTCAACTCACAGGCCCAAAAATTATTCATGAGACTACCGAGAAGATCGTACAGATTAAAGAAAGATTGAGAACCGCTAGAAGTCGGCAAAAGAGTTATGCCGATAAGAGAAGGAAAGATATTGAATTTGAAGTTGGTGACCATGTTATGTTGAAGGTATCACCTTGGAAAGGTGTGGTACATTTTGGTAAAAGGGAAAAGTTGAATCCTCGCTTTTTTGGACCATTTGAGATTACTGAGAGAGTTGGACCCGTGGCTTATCGTTTGAAATTGCCACAAGAACTCAGTGCTGTTCGTGACGTTTTTGAAGTATCGAATTTGAAGAAGTGTTTGGCCGAGGCCGATGAAACCATTCCTCTAGATGAACTTCATGTTGATAAACAACTCAATTTTATTGAGGAACCTGTTGAAATTATGGATCGAGAGGTTAAGACTCTCAAGCAGAGTAGAATTCCTATCGACCGAGTTAGATGGAACGCTAGATGCGGTCCCGAGTTCACTTGGGAACGTGAAGATCATATTAGGCAGAAGTACCCGCATTTGTTCCCAGATGCCGAGTCAACCCCTGCACCTGCTTAAATTTCGGGACGAAATTTCCGTAACGGGAAGGTACTGTCACGACCCTACTTTTTCGTTATCTTTTACCGTTTATTATTTAACATCTGTTAATTGTTATTCATGCCATGTCATTTCTATGACCTATATTATTATTTTAGTAATAATATATTAATTATTATGTGTTATGTGAATATTTGTATTCATATTTAAATTTGTACGTTTATACGAATCGTGGATTTCTATCCGACGAATCTTTTCGGTTTTCAAACCAACGGTCAAGCTTTTGGGATTTTTAAATCCAAATTATTTTAAATATGATATTTTAAGGTCATATGATTATATATAGTGTTTATATATTTTATTCGTCGCGTATTTGTTATCTCTCCGAATAATTAATCGCGTAATAGAGTTTTCGCGTTTCGGGTTTCGATCGGGCATTCGGGCCACAAGAAATTGTACATTAAGCAAAATTGGGCCATGGGGCCCACCCCATACCCACCCAATCAGCCGAACCAAATGGGGAGGGGGTATACCCCTTTTGTTTTTTACTTTCTAGTTTTCATTTTTCACTTACATCTCATTACACTACAAACCTAATTCTAAATTTTGCTCTCTCCTCTTTCCCCTCTCTATGCCGTCGCCTACCACCAACCATAACATCATTACCATCAATTGATTTCCTTCTTGGATCATAGGGATTTAATCATCATCGCGTTCATCTCTTCGATCTCTACACGTTCATATCATTCAATTCTTGATTAGGGTATAAACCCTAACCCTAGCTTTTTGATTTTTTATTTAATTTTTCTGTTTTTATATGTTATTATGATATTATAGTGCTTGTATGATGTTGGATTATTGATTGTATGCGTAGAATCACTCGTTAATTCATGATTTCGGTTTGATTAATTTTGGAAAGCGGTGTATTTGATCATTTATGTAAACTAAACTGATGTTTTTATAAAATTAAAGTGTCTAGATTTGTTCCTCTCATCAACACATTGATTTTTGACTCCAGATTCATGTTATTTCGATTCCCGGAGCTTAAGTTATGATTAAAATGGTGTTTTCATGAAATCAAATTATAAAAACGAATGTGTTCAGGTTTGGTCCAAATTTGTGACCATTTTTGGAGTCTCTAGGGTGTACTAGTGTGTTAGGATTAATTATTGGATGAACATTCATGTTTGGGTCATCGAAATTCTAGCCACGGATCACCCGTTATGACTAAAATATGTTTTTGAACGGATTAAAGCTTCAAGTTAAATGGTGGCTGTTGGTCACGACTTGGTGACTGTTCTTTGGGTGTTATTGAGTATACTAATGTGTCGGGTAGTTTGGTTAGGCGAAGATATATATAAGACTCGCCGAAAACCGACACCCGAGGCTCAAGTTATGACCCGATGAACTTTTAATTAAAACTTATGGGTATGAAATATGACATATGACATAAATAATGATTTTAATTATTAATAAATTACTTATGATATAAAAATTAATTATTTTAAGTTAAGACTTATGATATACATATTTATTATATCATTTATTAATAGTATTATGATTTAATTAAACATTTAATTAAACTTATGATTAATAATACTTTCATTATTAATGAAAAATACTTATGATAAGTACTAAACTTATATTATGAGATTATTTTAATAAGACTTATAATAAAGATTAATTAATTTTTTAATTATTATAAGGCTTAGTTATTATTTAATTATAATTTAATTATTAAATACTTATGATTTAATAATTATAATTAAATACTTATGATATGATTAATAATTCATTATTAATTAATAATACATATGATATGATTAAAATTTATTATTAATTAATAATACTTATGTTATGACTAATATTTAATCAATTAATTAAATACATATGTTATATTAATTATATCATTTAAACTTATGATTAACTTTAATAATTCAATTTAATCTAATTAAACTTATGTTATGACATAATTATACATATATGACTTTAAATAACATTATAACTTATATTATTAATATAATTTATACTTTAAAATTCGATGTTGACTAAGTTTGACCAAGGTTGACTTTTGAGTTGACTTTCGGTTGACTTTGACTTTCAGTTGACTTTTCTTGACTTTCTAATTAAGGAAACTTTCCTAAGTTATAAACTTTCCAAAAATAGCAACTTTCTAAATATAGAAACTTTCCTAAAATAGAAACTTTCCTAAAATAGAAACTTTCCTAAAATAGAATTTTTCCAGAAACGAAAACCTGCCAAAAATAGAAACTTTTTAAAAATAGAATGTACGTGTTATACGCTGTCCTGATTAAACCGAAGCATGATGAGTGTTGTTCTATGTTTACTTGCATCAAGTACTATAGCTATCATACTAAGACTTGACCTAAGTTAGTTATTTATATCGACCTGCTTTATTTATAGGTCGGCGTTGTGATCATACTTGATCACTTTACTTCGTTTACTGTTCGCTTTTTGTGTGGTTACTTTATTTGATTTTAGGTGAGTTATAGTCCCGCTTTTCATACTATTTAAAGTATTTTGGGATGTGATTACATGCATTTTGTTTTACGTTTAGACACAAGTGGCAATTAAATTTAAATTATTCATTATGAGTTTAAAGAAAATATTCCCTAGTCTGGTAACTGTAATCACTGGTTTCTACTGGTGAACGCGAATCCTATGGATAGATCTATCGGGCTTGACAACCCCATTTCGAGCTAGCCGCGCTAGCAATTTATAATCGGAATGTATTAGTACTTCGTATTTATTTGAAGATACATATGTTCAGTGTATATATTGTGTTTGGCAAGGGTAAGTAAATGGTTAAGTGGTTACCAGGTGGCTCATATATAATGGAATAATGTTTTATGTTTTCTAACATTTTAAATCTTGTGGTCTAAATTTTATTCATTTATTTAAACCTATAATTCACTCAACATTTTTGTTGACAGTTTACTCGCATGTTTTCACAGGTACATGATTTATTTGGTGCTTCCGCTGCGTTAGAAGTGTCTGCATGCATTTGGGTAGATTTTGTTAAACAATTTATGAAACATTAAACTTGCATTCTCTTTTTGAATATTTAAACTTGTGGGTATTTGGTTGGCTATGTTTTATGTCAACTTTGGATATTTAATATGTTGGGTTTGTTTAAACTACATATTTTGGTAAATTTCCTTTTTGGGAAACTTTTTGAATAAAAGAATGCAATGTTGTTTATTAAATTCATTTAAAGTTCGATCAAGCTGTGGGACCAAGTGACAGAGCCGTTAAGTGTATTGACGGGGCCATCACATTATGAGCGGTCATAATATATGTTTAAAAGTAAAAATCAATGAAAACGTCAAAATTGACCATCGACCGATGGTGGGAGTCCTTCGGATAGTGAGTTTTTAATTAGACGTTACCGGTGGGTGAGACCATCGTCCGATGGTATGGTGACGTTCGGTCGATTATCTTTCTCAGTCAGCCGATGGTCTATGGCAGTGAAATTTTACTAAGTTTCGTGTACTTAGTGTTATGTTGTCCGTGTGTCTAATTTTGATTAGAACAACTGACTTGATTTATATTGTTCTCAGGGGATAAGAACAAGGAGGAAGCTCAGAGTTAGATAACTGAGCTGTAGCTGGTGATTGGTGAGTGGGTCTATCCCCAGATATTGTATTAAGCAGCTGACACGCTACTTGTTCGGACTCTTTATTACCATGTTTATTTATTATAGCAATGTTCAGTGTGATTGCCATATATTATTAGATATTGTCATGATAGTTAGGACGATTGCATGACTGATTATCTGTGATCTTAAGTTCACATTGTATGTTTAGACACCAACAGAGGCGGCAAGGTTGGGAACCCACCGAGGCGGCAAGGTAGGGTTTGTGTGAGGTCAACCGTGGTAGCCCGGTCGGGTCATGGTGTTACTGTCTGTTCAGTATAGCATAGAAGGACGCATGTGTTATGTCTGGATGGTTATGCAGGGGATTCAGTAAAGCGGACTATCATTAGACTGTAGCCTGATCAGCTAAGTTGTGTGCTCGTACAAGCGGCCGATCCTCATATTGTCATTTGTGGCTGTTGTATGCTAGTTCAGGACGTTAGCATAATTGTGACCCTTGCATGTTGAGTTTGCTTATGCTTGGTCTATTGGATAGTATCCATTCACTTAACAGTTATGCTAATCCCCCACATTTCCACCAATTGCAGGTTTAGGTACTACTGCTCAGACGGGTGTTGCAGTTGGGTTAGAAAACATGTTTGACTGAGAGCTTAACTCTGATGTTTTCTTAATTTGTTTTTAAGCTGGCTGTGACCAGATTTTTTTTTATACTATTTTTATGTAACACCGACTTGTGTAGCGTTGTAATGTATGTTAACAATGTTAGTTTATAAACTGTGTTTGTGTAAACGTTAACCAGGGCTATTCCGGTAATTATCTTTACTTCCGCTGTGAATATAAAAAAAAATCAGGGTGTTACAATATACGTGATTTCTGTTTCATTCTTAGAAGAAGTGGAATCAAAGGCCTTGGCTTTCAATACAAATCTCACTTTAGCGTATCTTACCTCTAAACTTATGGAGATTTGGACATTGAAACAAAGTGGATGCAACTTGAGAAGCCAAATAATCCCACACTTTACAAGGCTGACACTTTAGGATCTGCCAAGACTCATGCTCCTTTGCAAACAACATTTGTTTCCAGTGATTTGTCACAGAGTTCTCCGCCACCTGCTCAGACTATAGTTTATCAGTCACTTACAAATCAGACAGTAGGGACTAGCTGTGCTTCATATAGTCAAGAGGCTAGCTCCAGTGTTTTGAAAATTGATAACATCAAGATAAGGCCCTTGGAACTTATTGAGGAGGATATGGCACTTTTTTCTATGGTGGTGAATTCTTATAATGACATGATTAGTGGACAGATTGGAAATGCTCATCTTGAAGATGAAGATTATGATCAGATTAATGAGGATGAACTTGAAAAGATGGACATCTTATGGGCCATGGTTAGTGATATCGCTCAAATTATACATATTTATTATCGCGATATCGGTTCTTTATTGTTGTTTATTCGAAGAAATGTGAAGACTTTTGTTATTTATTGAGCTAAATTGATAAATATAGCTCCAGAGGTCTTCAGGTTAGTGTTTTGGTGATTTCTTGCTAAGTATTAGTGATATTTGAGCTTAAAGTACGTTTGGATGCAAGAAAATGAAGTTTTGCTGAGTCTGGAGGGTATCACGACAGTGATAGGTGGTGTCCCGGTCGTAATAGGTTGGCAGGGATTGACAGAATTCGAAATTGGTTGATCACGATCGCGATAGATGCATTGCGGTCGTGATGCTGTTTGTGGATCCCGGTCACGATAAGGCTATCGCGGTCGCGATGCGGGCTCGAACTAGTGACTTTTTGTTCTATTATAAATACTCAAAGTTTTCAACCCTAAAGGGGTGTGCAGTTTTCCAGCTACGAATTAAAGGGTTCTTTGAAGATCTAAACCCTACCATTGAAGACTTGCTCATTATTTACTTCTATTCAGTTAATCATTACAATTGGTACTCATTTTTATCATCAGTTTATCTTATAATCATGAATACTATTGCTTTTCATTGTTTGATTGTTCTTTGTTATTTTAATATGCTAGGCTAAATTAGTTTAGTGTTTGCTTGAATGTGAAACTACAAGTATTGGATTGTTCTATCTTATGAATTTAATGTTTTGATGATTGAAATTGATTGTGTTTGGTTAAAGATCCATTCTTATGCATGTTCTTAGTTCTTAATTCAATTACATAGGTTGTTAATCATTTAATGTGAATTAGTTTTGAGATGCAATCTATGCTTCAACACTTAGGTGATCTAGACAATTAAAGAGGTGATTTCAAGTGATTGTGTCATTGATTTAATTGGTAATTGAAAGACTAGTGAATTGCATGATAGTGAAATTGTTACAAGTGATTGTGATATAATTAGTCCAAATCAAGTCTCGTTAGTTTCTATCAAATATAGCTTAACCTATTGAAGTGAGTTTATCTGAGTTTACCAGCTTTGATTGATTAGTACTTTGTAAAAAGTCATACAACTATATTCAAAACATAATAATTGGTAATAATTGCAAGGACAATCCATACGAGTAGTGAATTATTCAAGTGGACACTGTTTTATCTTTATTGTTAATTCATTTCGTTTTACTTCGCGTTGATTGCGTGAATTGAAATACAAACCAAAACTTTTAAACTGAATTCTAGGATAATTATTAGTGTTAAGATCTTGATTAAACTGCTCTCTGTGGAACGAACTGGTCAATTACTTATAGATTACTGCATGATTGGGTTATAGTTGCCTGTAAGTGTGTGATAATTGTTAAGTTTTTAGCTAGTTATCTTAAGGTACGATTTCACATATCAACTTTTTGGCGCCGCTGTCGGGGAGCGGTTCTAAATTGGGATTTTAATTTTGCTTTTGATTATTCGATCCTTTTGTGAGAAGCAATTCTTGCAAAAGTTATTTTTCTGTCATTTATTTTTATTTTGGTTTTACGCGTGGTTTTGTTGTGGTGTGATTATAGGTTAGGTGCCAATAACTCTGGAACCGTTTAGAGTTTATTATACACGCAGCAAAGCTAAAGAAGAACAGGAAATCGCCGAAGGTTTCGCTGAGTTACCTTTTTATATTCCGGATTTTGAGTATATTAAGGAAGAAGTTAATATGGCTGAAGGAGTAGCAGGTCAGACTATGGAAGCAATGATGAAAGCCACAAAGGATAGTAACGGACATGCTATTAGGCAACCACCAGTCACTATAGATTTTGAGGACAAAGGACAGATTCTTAATATGATAACTCACTAATGTCAATTTTGGGGTACACCGAAAGAGGATGCATTCGAGCATCTTCGAAATTTCAAAAGCATTTACAACTTGTTCAAGATTACAAATGTCGTGAATACAGTTATCTATTTGAGGGTTTTTCTTTGGTCTTTGAAAGATGACGCCAAGGATTGGTTAGAATCATTGCCTGAAGGTGAGACTGATAGTTAGACTACGATGGAAGA
This sequence comes from Rutidosis leptorrhynchoides, assembly GCF_046630445.1. Lineage (NCBI taxonomy): Eukaryota > Viridiplantae > Streptophyta > Magnoliopsida > Asterales > Asteraceae > Rutidosis > Rutidosis leptorrhynchoides. The sequence goes on along the minus strand of NC_092337.1, from coordinate 46,485,154 downwards.
TAAGTTTCTGCAGCGTTTCTTTCCAGCTTCTAAGGCTGCTAAATTGCAAAGTGACATTAATCACTTCGTTAAGAAGCCACATGAAACACTTTATGATGCATGGACACGTTTTGGTAAAATGTTACGTAGTTGTCCTCAACACGGGTTGAACAACTTCAATAAGGTCCAGATTTTCTACAAGGGTGTTAATGTGCCGACTAGGAAAGAAATTGATATTGCTGCAGGTGGTTCTTTGATGAAAAAGACTCCGAATGAAGCTTATGAAATTATCTCCGAACTGCTACGCATTCATATGATTGGCATCAAGAAATGGATGTCTCTCGATCTTTTTATGTTGCTAGTACCGAAACTAGTGACGAGCTTGCTTCAGTAAAAGCTTAACTTGCAACTTTTAAGAGACAGATGGAGTCTATGACTAAAGAAATTCACGCTATCAAGGTGGGTTGTGAGTTATGTCAGGGACCGCATCTGACGAAAGACTGTGATCAAGCGTCAATGGAGGAACATGCTAATTATCTGGGTTATATTAAAAAGGGTGATTTTGCTCTTAGTGAATTTTCGGGTGGGAGACAGTTTTTCAACCAAGCGGGTAATTCAGGTGGTAAAAATTATTAGAGTGGTAATCAGGAATATCAAGGTAATCAGAAGGTATATCCATACAGGCCGCCTGTGTTTAACAACAGAAATCAGCAAGCCCCGCCTCGAAATTTTCAGCAACCGATACAACCAGTACAGCAGCCAGAAAATAAGGTGCCTCCGTTGGAAGAATTGTTGAGGGGATTTATCATGAAAACTGATGAGAGTATTACTGCTTTAAGACAAGATGATGAGTCGACAAAGCAGCAAGTTAGGAGTCAACAGGCATCAATTCAGAATCTGGAACGTGATGTGGGCCGTATCGCTCAGTCTTTGTCGGAGAGACCACCAGGTACTCTCCCGTCGAACATGCAGTCCAATTCGAACAACAAAGGACCGGTTAGAAATGAGAAAGTGAATGCCGTAACTACTCGAAGTAGTTTGGTCATTAATGAGGAGACACCGAAGTCTCCCGCTATTGTTTCTCCTACTGTTTTGCAGGTACCAAATGAAGAGGAGTTCAAGGATGAAAGCTCTAAAGATGATGAACCAAAAGCTCGGGAGAAAAAGAAATATGATCCACCGAAGATCATAACTAAGGCGCCATTAAAGGTGTACAAAGCACCTATTCCATATCCTAAAGCTCTAAAGAAGGATAAGCTGGCAAACCAATACAAGAAGTTCTTGGATATGATTTATCAGATTAGCAATAACATGTCGTTGGTGGAAGTGATTAGAGGAATGCCTAACTACGGGAAGTTTCTAAAGGATCTCATCTCTTCGAAAGGTAAGTACCAAGAATTTTCAGCCACATTCCTCAACGAGGCATGTTCGGCCATTTTGCAAAAGCAAAAGCTACCTCCAAAATTAGGAGATCCAGGTAGTTTTATCATTCCTTGTTTACTAGGTGACTCGGTAGTGTACGATGCACTAGCCAATTTAGGGGCAAGTGTTAATTTAATGCCCTATTCGCTGTATTTGAAACTTGGCCTAGGAGACCTGAAACCAACTAGAATGGGAATTCGTTTGGCCAACCATTCTTTTGATACTCCCATACGTATAGCCGAAGACTTGATAGTAAGAGTTAGCCACCCTTGTCCAAACAAGGAACCATTAGTCTTTCCGGCTAACTTTGTAGTGCTTGAAATGAAAGAGGACACTAAGGTACCAATCATTCTAGGTCGTCCTTTCATAAACACCGCTGATGCTATTATTCATGTCCAACAAAATACTTTGAGCATAGGTGTAGGTGACGAGAGGGTGATTTGTCATGTAGACAAGGCTATGAAACGACCTAAGTCTAATGAAATTACTTGTTTTAAATTTGATTTAATAGACTTGTGTGCTGAGAATGATGTGCAGGAATCCTTGAAAGATAACGTCACAGGTTTAGTTAATGAAAGGGAGGTTGATTTAGAGAATAAAGAAGATTTTCAACTAAAGACAATTCGGGTCGATGAATCAAAGCGTGAAAAGAGGGTAATGTTGATGAATGGTTCGATAGAAATGTTGAAATTGGTAATGCAATTGATTATGACACTTGGGATTATGATGGGCGATTCGAAGATGCGCCTGATGATGTAGATTCTGAGGTAATTTCAGATGAATGTTTTGGTGAAATTCATGAAGAATTGTCTTCAGAAGAAATTTTGAATGGTGGACCGGTGATTCTTCGCCAAGAAGAGGATCCGGGTGAAGTTCTTTTCGAATTGAGTATTATTGGGGTGTTACCTCATTTTGCCAACAATCATAGGGAATTTAAAGTAATAGCTGATTTCAGATCATCAATTAATATCATGTCCTACGAATTGTATACGAGATTGTTTCATGTGGATTATACACTTTGTTCATTGGTAAAGTCCGACTTGGTAATTACTTTGGGTAACAATACGAAGTGCAAGGTAGATGGTTTGCTTAGGGATGTAATGGTGAGCGTTAAAGGAGTTTTTCTTGAGGTGCCATTCACTATTTTTGACATGCCGATGGATGAGGATGTTCCCTTATTAGTGGGTCGTGGTTTTATCGCAACTGCGCGTGGTAAAATTGACCCGGGGCAGAAGCTATAACTTTTGAAGGCGGTAAGTTTACTTTTAGATTCTATAACTCTGAAAATATGTATTTCCCTTCAGCGTACATAGTCGCGAGGGAATTCGAGGATGGTTATTATGAAAGTGATGAGGATTCGAGCTGGGTTGAATCTATTCAGGTGAATATGGCAAAAGAGACATTGGAAACGAAGAAGGAACCGGATGTAGATGTAGACAAAATTCGCGAGACTCTTGAGAAAATGTAGGGTAGGAAAAACACAGATAAGCTAATTAAGAACACGAAAAGTTCGTTTGTTGATGAAGATGGATGGACGATTGAAGAGGTTGAATATGTTTAGCCTACACCACAGTGCAGATTCAAGCCTCGTAGAAGACTTATGGATCCGGGCGAGTTTTTGATTTTATGTCGGTTCCAAGGGGAAAAGCTTTGCTTGGCATTACTAGATTCAGGTGCCAGTGTTAACATGATGCCAGCAGAAATAGCAAAATCATTGGGGATCAGAGAGCTAGTCCACACTACTACTAGCATCCGTTTTGGGAATCAGACCATTGATAACCCGATAGAGATTGTGTTAGACGTACCCATTAACATTCACGGTGTGAGCTTTGAAGAAGACTTTTTCATGGGTGATTATGCAGCGGACAAGAAAACACCGATAGTGTTGGGACAAGGATTCTTAGCAACCGCAAGAATAACCCTTAATTTCGACACAGGTACGATAGTGATAAGGGACGAAAATATGAAGACCACCCTAAAAGACAGATTTGGGTATGGTTACGAATCTAGTAACATCAGTGTCAAGGAACCCGACAATTGCTAGTCATGGGAAAGGAGTCGAGTGCGCGACTCCAACATAAACATCGCACAAATGTGTAAAGTTTGTAAGTTTTTTATTTTTTATTTTTGCATACATCCTTAAAACAGAAAAACCATAAAAAGTATAAAACTTTTAAAAAAAAAATACTGGGAAGTATAAAACCATAAAAAGTATTGATTTGTGGGTTGAGTCAAGTAGTGTAAACTTGGATTTTTGTGTTTTGGCTTAAATGAGTCAAAATGGGTTTTGTGTAAGTTAGTACTAAACTTGGTTGAATGGGTGAATTTGAAACTAAATCACTAGCTATTAGTGATTAAGTGTGTTTGGGTCATGGCTTTGACCTAGTCTTGGTGTTTAAGTGCAAATAGGTTGAAGTTGCACTTGGGTGTTTTGGGTTGTAAAAGCTATTGGTGAATTATAGTTTATTGTAGGGCAAATTACATAAAAAGGTAACTCATTTTCATGGTTTTCCTATTCTAGGTAATCTATTTCATTCGGATATAAAAAAAGGAGTCTTTTTTCAAAAGTTAATCAAAAAGAGGGGTGTCGTTAACTTTATCCCTTAAACGCCACCGTGGCATGACACGTCACTTCAATTTTCCACGTGGACCAGTTACACACTTATACGTTGACCATAGTATTTCTTTATTATGAGCTAATCTGCTATTGTACGCATACATTTATGAGCTAAAAAATTGAATTCGTTCATTCATGTTTCTCATCACAAATTGAGGTTACATTCATGATCCTTACACTAATCCTAAGCTACGTCCATCATCAAATCCAATAAACAAAAACAACTTCGATGCAATTCGCTTCGTGTTCATCATTATGTGAAAAGTCAACACAATTTGACCTCTGGATCAATTCGGAATGAAATCGAGGAAAGTAAAATTGCAGAGTTCTTCATTTTCATCTAGTGATCGTGTCTGCAAATTTTGAAGATCTAATTCGTTGAATCGAATTCGAATTTTGTGGTTAAATTTTCGGATAAAAAGTCAAATACAATGTTCATGATCAAATTCGACGTTTATGTGTTGTTTCAAATGAAGAAGATGATTTTAGAGTGTTAATGGAAGGATTTAGAGCAACTTTCATGAAGGAATCGAGTTATAAAACTTCATAAATTTCGAATATAATTTTTGGTGTTCATCATTCGATTCATCGATTCATTGTTGGTGGGTTCTCAATGATTTTAAGCTTTAATTCATCAGAATTCAGTGTTTGGCGAAATTTTTATGAAGAACGGTAACCGGTACACATGGAAAAAAAGTGACGTGTAATGCCACGTTGGCGTTTAACGAAAAAAGTTAACGACACCCCCTTTTTGATTAACTTTTGAAAAAAACTCCTTTTTTATATCCGAATGAAATAGATTACCTAGAATAGGAAACCACAAAAAAATGTTACCTTTTTTATGTAATTTTCCCTTTATTGTATGATGGATTATAAGTGTATACATTGTTGATTAGCGGTAGTGCAAGCTTGAGACTTCATTTATCCAATAATCAAGGCGAGTGGAGTATTTATATGTGTATGTATATAAGTTGCTTGATTGCGGGTGAGGTGGCGAGTGACATCCGGGCGTAAGGATTCACTCTTCATTTGCCACTTGATGCATAGTGGTAAGTGCTATCCGTAAGGATTCACTTTTGGTCGGTCACGTTTGCGGTTGTGATGTGTGGCGAATATTACTCATTCTTCGTCGGCCACACGGTGCTGTGGAATGTGGTAAGTGTCACCGAATGGTTTCACTTTTCGTCAACCACATTCATGTGTGTGCGTGGTAGTGTCATTCAGAAGGAACTTTTGTCGGCCACGTACATGTGTTGAATAGTGTTATATCGTTTGATGACTAGCACTATTGTGTATGGTTAACCATATTTGTGTGTTTTAGTGTAGCATATTATAATGTGAATATATGCGTTTGTGATGATAGCTTGTATGCGTATTTTTGTAAGTATGTGCAAGTAAGTAGGTTATGTATGTATGCATATAACTATTGCACTCACTAAGCATGTTGCTTACTCCCTCGTTGTTTACTCTTTTATAGATTTAAGCGCCACAAGGGACAAGGGTAAGGCGTTGGAGTAGCTTTTAGATTGGGATTTACTTATGGTAGTTTGCCCGGATGGTCATGCTCTCTTTTTGGGTCAAGTGTTATGTTTTGGGTCGAAGTTAAACACTTAACATTTTATGGGTCAAGTGGTACCCGTTGTTGAAAACTTAGGGAAATTGTTGTATGTGGTGTTAAACCTTGTTAAACAGGTTTTTGGAATATCAAGACTTGTACTTTGTGGAATTTGGTGTTGTACACTTAAAATAAACTACAGCTTCAGAATCAGTGAAATGGCGCACCACGCAGAAGTCTTGTGCGCCGTGCGGTATAAAGGATTTTTAATCCCGAAGCTAAACCTAGTAATGGGCATCTGGCACAGTAGGTTGACGCGTCGCGACAAAACCTGGCACGCCGCTCAGTATGCCTGCACCTGGTGACTGTGACCTTTTTATAAAAAATGGGTTAATTTTCGAAAAAGGTTTCGAGTTGTTTCAAGTGAGGAGAGCAAGAAAATACTTGAAGAAAACTGGTCAGAAGAATTTGAGTGTTTCCAAGAATACAAAGTTTGGTTTTGATATGTCGAGGGCAGTGTTGTAAATCTCCTTATTTCTCTCCAAGATCTCCCCGAGATCTCATTTTTGGAATGTAGCCGTGACGAGATGTGTATCTCCAGAGAATTTTCCGGTCAAACTTGTTCAAAGCCACGATTTCTCGGATTTTGTCACTCATTTCTCGGATTTTCCCATAAAATCTCATAGTTTCTCTGATTTTCTCGATCATATTTCGTATTTTTTTGAAACATATCATAAAAATGTATATAAATATACATATTTATATTAAAAAAACTAAAAAGCCAACGTAAGTCAACGTCCGAGGTCTCCCATAGATCTTTCCGAGATGACGAGATCTCTCCAAATATGTCCAAACGAGATCTCCCCGAGATTCTAGTTCTCCAACCTCTGTCATGCCATAAGTGGGATGAACTAGGTCACCTTAAGAGAACTTGTACCAGGCCACCAAAGTTTGGTTTTCACAATCCGTTTCACAAACCAAACCACGTATACAGTGCCAATTGAGGAATCAAATAAGAATAATGCTAAGGATGATCAGTCCAAAGGTTTGAATGCTACTTATGCTAATGAAGGTTTTGATTGGTCAATTGAGTAAGCGAATGTGGTGAAAATAAAATAAACAGAAAATGTAATTAAACTTGAGAAAAATGAGAGGGCGCGAGCTGGATGTATTGGAAAAGACACTGACTGCAAGTGTTATGTGTGTAAATACAAGGATAGAGTTGTAAGAGCTTATTCATTGGTTAGATGGATTCGTAGAGGTATTTTGAATAAGAGAGTTTGTGAAAAAATCAAGTTTTCTAGACATAATGATGGTGATGTGTCGATGGACGAAAGTATCTCATCATCATCGGATGATGAATCAGGATTGCATTTTGATTGGAGTGACTGTGTGAAAGATGAGAAGCTGGTTGCGAATGTTGATAAATATGATAAGGTTGAAAGAGTAATTATGCTTTCATGACTGACAGCTCCAGTTCAGAGTCAGCATCTGAATCAGGGATCCGACCCTGAAGACATGCGTGGAAAGAGTAATTATGCTTTCATGACTAATACTTCAAACGACTCTAAGGTTCACGTTGAATCTACTCCTGATTGTGCTAATTGTATTATATTTAAACAGAAAATTGCTAAGATTAAAGAAATATTCGTTGTTTGTGATAATTAACCTAGACTTGAGTGTATAATATCTAAGTTGAATGAAATTCTTTTGACTTGATAACTGTTCTAAGTAAGAACATGATATTCAATACCTTAAGAAAGAGAATCTGAAAACTAGGAACTTGTATGAGATTAATTTGGTATATATTAATAAGGAAAAGGAATATAAAGAGATTATTAAGACACTAGAGAACTAGGTAGGTGATTTGAAAGTTATGGTGATAGATGACAAAAAGGCCATAACCATTTATTTGAATCAACTTTAGAGCCTTAGGAGGGAGAAAGAGTCATTTAAGATTAGTAATAAATCTGAAAAGGCTAGGATAGAGAATTGGTAAAGAATGTCATATGTCATTAAGTACTGCATACCTCCTAAGAATGATGATCTAAGTGCATAAGATATAGTCAATGTCCTCCTCCTTTTAGAAATGACTTTGTCAATAAACTTGTGGCACTTATCGTAATGAAGTCCTTGCACCTAATCCTGTAGAGTCTGAAATCTTTGAACCGCCATCCATACGCAAAGTAGGAATTGTTCCTTAAGACACAACCAATTTGAGATGCCCTTTCTCTGGTAGAACTGCTTTAGTTTATCCCAAATCTCCTGAGACATTGATAACCCGTGCACATTTGCAAGCACGTTCTTTGCAAGACACAAACGAATCGTACTTGTCGCCCTCAAATCCATATAATCCAATTCTTATTCATCGAAGTTACTGCTAGAATCATTGCCAGAAACAAAGGTGGGTTTACCTTTCAAAGCCTTGTGTAGCCTAAACTGAATTAACACATCCTCGATTTGAACTTGCCACAAGCTAAAATTGATCCTCCCATCAAATTTATCTACATCAAACCTCATTGGACTGAACTTCGACATCGTATCCGTACTTTTTATGATTTTGCCCACTTTCAACTGGGCGACAGATGTATAGGAAAAGTAGGATCCGTTTGGTCCCAATGAAATTGGTGACTGTTAAGAAAATTCAACAACCAAGTCCACTACAAATTTTTTACATCATTTACTCTGGAAAAAAAAATACCCTATACGATCAATAGAAGTAGTTTCTGATGTGGAAGCTCAGACTAAGCCGCAGCCACAGAGCATACTTCTACCTTCTATAACCGAGATCCCCGTCAAACCTGGCTCTGATACCAGTTGTTAGAAAATATGGTCTCACTAATTCCACCACCCAACTCAATGATAAAACAGTAAATAAATAAGAACAATCCACGACACAAGTATCTAACGTGAAAACTCCAAAAACAGGAAAAAAAACCACGGGCCTCTAAAGAGAGCAATTAACTATATCTCAAATTGTTACAGTGACATGCACAATTCTCCTAAGCCAACACTCTCTAAAATATTTAAGTAAAACAACTCTCAAACAAGAGTAAGAAAGAAATAATCAGATACATAAAGTGTATTGATTGGTGTAAATTAGAAGTATGTCCATGACCTCTTTTTATAATCAAGAAAGTTACCCACACTTTCTTCCATCTACCAATGTGAGACAAACATCTTTTATAGCCAAAGACCCGATCTCTCATTTCTTTCATCCATCAATGTGGGACTAGTAATCATATCATTTTTCAAATAAAAAATAAACCAACATATTATACGTAAACAACGATCTTTAAGATGTTTGTGTACTTGTGATGACTTGACTTTTCATTAGGGAGGTCATGAGTTCGATCTCTGTGAGCTGTAAAATAGTTTCTTAGAGGTTACTCGCCTATTTCATGGGCCTCGGAGGCTGCAAACGTTTTTGGGGTTTCCTCCTCAAGGGGGTTTTACCACAAGCGATGCCCGTAAGAATTCGCCGTGAGGTTTCCTCCCAAGGAGCGGTAGAAATGTAATGTCCGTTCCAGAAAATGATCGGGTGGGTCCGAAATCGCGTTCGGATCCCTGTCAGCGACTACTAACTGTTAGAGAATGAAACACTAACCACCGTTGAGAGGAGATATTATACATAAACAACGTCGTGTATGTTTCACCTTCTATACTTCAAAGGTGGCATTTTTGAATTTACAAGGAAATTTCTGTTTGACTTTATGACAAACATAGGTAATTATTAGATTGGATTGAAGTTTGTATTACACACCGAAAAGTTATTACGGTGTATATTGTATCGCACAAGGGTCGACGTGGCCAACAACCACCATAAAGATTGATTTATCAGTTATGTCATTAACAAATAGCTAGATATACTCCGTAAATTAATATTAATATTAATATTAATATTAATATTAATATTAATATATATATCATACTTAAGTTGCAAAGAAGGTTTCATATTTAAGTGTTTAATATCATCTCGTACTTATTATATCTTTTTGTAGCTGCTGAATTCTGATAAAGGGCAGATATAAGATGTCTTTGTGAATCATTGAATGTCATATCTTATCTGAAAGTAGATTTTGATCCAATTCAGATGTAGTACTTTTAATCAGTAAATTCTTAGCTAGGGCACGATACTTTATGGAAAATATTAAAAATAATTTACGAATAAACCCTGTTTCATTATTCTAGAAAATCTTACCACTACCATCAAATTTATTATGTTAATAATCACAGATACTATAGCTTTATGTATTTCGCTAAAACAAATAAAATACCATACCTATGAAATTTGTGGAAAGCGACTCAAAAAATTATCACCCTTAAAAACTCAATAACTTTAAAAGTGTCAAAATTTTAATAATATATTAAAAATATTTGACGCAACATTTTTTCAAGTATTAAATTTTTTTAATGGTGCGGAAATAATAGACTTGGGCCCAATTTAACCCCAAAAGTTAACCCAATGCTGATGTGGGATGATTTACTCAACACGCCCTCCTCACATGAGGCGCAGTTAACTGCGGGCGCGGTCTCAACATCAATGACCGAGTGTGGTCCCAACATCAATAACCGTAGCTCTGATACCATAATTCAACCCTAAAAGTTAACTAAAGGGGATGATGATCCCAAACTATTATAAGCACCACAATATTTTTACCCAAGGCCGATGAGAGATGATTTACTCAACAAACGAGGTATTTTTTCACGTTCTTAACTTATATTCACACTTCTAAGTACAAAAAACTAATTTAAAAAGTGTTAAAAACTATTGTATAAGATTAGTTGTTCTGTTTATATATGTTTTGAATAATTATAAATTAACTCATTAATAGAACATCAATGTCAATGTCAATATTTATCACTATCTTTTTAAACACACGAAACAAATAAAATCTGGTGATTGTGGAGACGAACAAAAAGAAGAAGAATGTTTGACAATCTTGGTTCAACAAATATTTCGGTGAATTGCGGTGACGCGGTGTCAAATTTAACCAGGAAATTACACTCTCATTTCTTAAGCATTGCAAATGTAATTACGATTATATGTTATTTAGCACTATAAAACCATACGCTGGCATGGTCATCTTCTTTACAACTATCTTCAAACCCTAGCTAGCAAGTTTTCAATTTGGTATCGATTTGCATCTTCTTGTTTTAATTTAGATCATCATACTTCATTAATAATGAACGCACCCTTAAATTCTTAACAAAAATGAAATTTAAATACTTGATCCAAAGTTTCTTACTTGATGAATTTTTGTACTATTTGTGAAATAATTTAACGTTTAATCACTTCTTCTCAGGTGAGAGATGAGAAGCGGTATTAACGATTTTTGTACCACGTTTTGCAAGATGGGTTCAATGGCTGATTCTTTTGATTATGTGAGTTTTATGTTCTCTATGAGTTAACTTTATTCTTAAATAATGATTGCTAAACCGTAAGTTGAATCCACAACTCTTAGGAAAAAAAAACTGTTTTCTGTTACGTTAGATGCTCCGGCGCAATTCCGTTATTCAAACTCGCCGGTGCTGGCCGGAACTACCGAGAAATTTTATAGCATTGACCGATAAACCGGCGGCTATTTAGGTAGGAGTATATATTAATCATAACAAGTGGCTTATCACATCCGCACCAATCATATTTCGTTCACGTTCTTTTTGGAGTACGGAGTATTTTGTTTTTATCTCTTTATTGATGATGTTTTCTTTAATAAATAATCACTACGTAATAATAAATTAATAATATAATATTAATTAATATATTATATTAAAAAGAATAATAATAATAATACTGTAATAATTAATAAATGAATGAATAATAATGTACTTTTCATTTGTTTTTATTTTTGGGTAAGCAGGGAAACCCTCCTATAAACGAGCACATTGACTCCCACATAGAAGGTAAAAAAATATCTGATATGACATATTATAACGCAGCGTTTTCAAACGAGAAAATGGACTAATTAACATGGTACCAGGCCGTAGCGTGCAATGAAATAACAATGGTCAAAATGTGTACTAGATAGAGGTTAGCACTTAACAATTTATGAAGAACAATAAAAAAGTATGCTTATTAGCATGTAATGAATCGAGTTAATACTAATACTACTCCGTACGCCTCATATATAAAAAGTTTCATGTTTAATTTTTTATTGAACTTTAGATATATCAATAAATTATATAATTTGTGATTCATTTAATATTATTATAAAGAGTAACTAATAAATTAATTGTCATATATAATGCTAAATTTTCAAATAATAAAAATTGCATAATTGAAACGTTAATAAGTTTTTGTTGTTATTTCGAGTAAAGAATAATAATTTTATAACATATAAAAGTGAACAATTTTTTTTTGTTGGACCATGGGAGTAATAACAATTATTGCAAACAAAAGTAGTATTTTAATTAATACCACTTGATCGAAGTTGAAGTGTTTTTAAAACTTGTTTAAAAACATATTTAGATAACCTAAATTAAGACACTATTATTTATATTTCAAAACATGTTTTAAAACATACTTGGATAACCTAAACTAAGACAATATTATTTACACTAGGGTTTTTTTATTTCTGTATTATTGTTTCTATTCACATATATGTGAGAAATCAACGTTATTTAATGCTTCATTTAACAGGTCAACACGGCACCTTCAAGTCTAAAACCAAAATCCTACAAGCTAAAGTTTCTAAATAAAGTTGGTCCTCAGGTGATCACCGGAAAAAATGGTCATAGGGGAATTAAAGCAAGTGGTGGATACGAGAACATTGTAGTTGAGTTGGTTGATAGCGAGACCGGCCTACTCATCACCGATGAGCCCGCCGCTTCGAAAACAGTCAGAATAGTACTTCTGCCCGAAGAGTTTTATGGTTTTTCGACACGTTCACAATTCGAAACAAGTATCGTCTATGATTATGGAAGTAAGAAAAATATTCTTCGTGGTGATCTTTATGTTAAACTTGAGAATGGTAGAGGAACTATTGGGAAAATTTGGATTAAGCATGATAGAAATCATCTTAGAAAGGTGAAATTTCGGTTAGGCGCAATGATCAATGTACCTGATTGTTCCTATGAGATCAAAGAGGCTATATCGGAACCATTTGAAGTCATCGACTACCGCAATGTGTGTAAGTATATATTATTCCTTGACAGTTTTAACTTTTATCTTTATCACATCTACTCATCTGATATACGCGGTTTAATCGTGTTATATATTTTGTGATCGTTTCTGGCCATTTTCTCTGGCTACCGACAGGTTTTAAACTTGAGATAGACCTTATGGAGGGGATATCAGAAATCAAACTACTAAACTACGATGACATGGTTACAACAATATATCAATATCTATATTTACTAAAGTGATTTTTATTTTTATTTTTTTGTAGTGACTTGTAAGAATAATCGAGCAGTTAAACCAAACGATAAGGTGTCAAAACTGAAGAATGTTGGGAAGACCATATGTAAGCGTTTCATGAAGGCAAACATCAAGAACGTCGCAAATTTTCTCGAAATGTTCAATTCGAACGCTGCTGATCTTCAAGAGGTTATTAAAATTTTCACTGCTAGATATTTATATTTATTTATATATCTTGGAAGAAGTTTATAACTCTAAAATTTGTTTTACTAATTATTAACTAGATATATGGTTGCAAAGGAAAAAAGTTTGACGAGACTGTTCAGCATGCGAAAACGTCATTATTTGTCTCGGATAAAAATGTATGTTTCATTTAACAATTACTACAGTAATAGGAATTAGTAACTGTTAATAAACCACTTGGGGTAAACTTTGTAGTCTAGCGCATGTGGATCGACTGGATCTAGCTCCCAAGGACGGGGCCACACGGTGCCTGTTGAGAACGAGGGTCGTGCTGAAGTTGATATCAAGTCATATGAACCAAGTCCATCATCCAACAACACGATGCCGATGACATCTGATCCCGGTCCTCTTACAGTTCAAGATTATGAACAATTATATTATTATGATGATGATGATGAATATTTAAGCTCAACCTCTACATGGATTGGGAATAGTACATTAGATAACAATTGAGAAAAGGAGGACCCAGGTGTGATATAGTAGCAAACAAAATGTCGACTGTAATTATAATACTACGGAATATATTATACAGGTGTGATATAGTAGCAAACAAAATATATATTATATAGAATAGAATATATAGATTATTCTATATCTATCTATACGGAATTTATTTTAAGACGGTAATTTAGAAAAGGAAAAAAAAAAAAAAAAAAACTAAGACTATTATTTTACTAATAAAACTACTTGCCTTTCAAAAAAAAATAATACTGATTGTCAAGTGTGATGGTGTAATAAAGTACACTACTAAAAAAAATTCATTTGTTGACATTTGCATTATTTTTTGACGCCTTAAAATGTAAATAATTTAACATGTTTTTGACACCTATAGATGTTACTAAGTTTTTGACACTTAAAATTGCCAAAAGAAAAATTTTTTGACATTTTAAAAGTGTCAAAAAGTCAATACACCTTCAAATTTTTTGACACCATATTTTTTAACACTTCAATTTTTTGCCACCATATTTTTTGACACTTCAATTTTTTAAAACCATATTTTTCCACGCTTTCAACTTTTTGATACTTATAAGTGTCAAAAACATGTCAAAGTTATTCATGAGTTAAATGTCAAAAAAAAAAAAAAAATGGAAGTGTCAAAAAATAAACATTTATTTGTAGTGGTAGTTAGTTTGTAATTGTATGAGGTGATAACTTTGGAGTGTTTATTAAGGTGCTTGATTGATTTTGTGGGTCGTAGGTGGTTCTTTCGGTATTTAGATGGTCTTAAATCTCTCGGTTGTCGTCTATATTGGTTTTCATATTTACTTCCTTTTCGGGGTTTTGTCTTTTTTGTTTTTGGGCCTTTGATCATGTATGTTTTTGTGTAAGTTCGGAGAAGGCTTCATTTTAAGATGAACCTTCTTTTTTTATATAAAAGCTTTCTTGTTTTTTTGCCGAAAAAATAAATTTGTATGAGGTGATGGATGTGTGATAAAGAAAAGACATGTGATTTATACTAATCGTCATATTCACGAATGACAAACGAATAATAAAGCATAACGAGAAATAAATGCATAAAACGACACGGGATTTAACGTAGTTATATTCGAACTCCAAAACACGGAGAAGAGTTTACTCCACGGGCGCAAACCAGAGATTTTTCACTATTGATTTCGTGCACACATTTTAGGGTTACAATAAGGTGTTTATATAGGCAAATCTAAACAAGGAAACAACTTAAAGAGCAAGAAAATGAGTTTTTCATCGTCAGGCTCCCGGATAGGCTTAAGCCGCGTCGTGGCTAGAGGAGCCGCGTCGTGGCTTAAAGCATGATCTCAAAATAGAAAATTCCAAGTGTTAAGCCACGTCGTGGCTGGAGGAGCCGCGTCGTGGCTTAAAGCTGCAAACGAAATCTTCTTTGTTTTTTGATATCCTTTACACATCCAAAAAATCTCCCACTTTAAGGATGATCTAAACACGGCCCATTTTATCAACCCATCACTATGTTTAAACAAACCCACAATAACTCTAGATTAACCGATTACCAACTCCTTTTGATACCACCGGATGAGACACCCGAACCACGTCGCACTTCACTCGTTAGCCTACGAGCAAGTGAAGTCTTTCGACCCCAAACACACTGCTGAGCAATAATCAAATCTCATAGTAACTAGCTTGGGCCATCTCGGTTTCTATCGCCACCATCTTCTAACACGAAGATCATCTTCTTCCATTAGAAGACCAATTGAAGTATGCGACTCTTCAATTATAGGATTCTTCATGAGACTACATCGCCTCACCGATCACTCTAGACATGTCCAATCCCGAGCACACATGTCAATGATCACCCTCGTACAGGATTTCACCGTCTATCTATGATTTTCCTTCCCAGCAATCAGAAAATTCAACAGACGCCCTCGTAGACTCTTCATCAAGGCTCCAGTGAGAACGCAGTCACAACCTCGAAATCTACTAACTTTTCAACTTTCCGCTTTCTCGCTGTTTCTCTGACCTCCATATAACTATGAATTTAACAAACCCATCTTCTCATCCCAAACACGCTCCCACTGTACGAGTAAGAAATAAAACCGCAGCTACTCGAGGAGAAAATTTGGTTCGTACCACCAGTTAGTCACAAATTTTATGCCATCGGAGAGTAAAACAAGTTCTCGAAACCCTAGTTTTACCCGGAATCATCACACTAATCTTGAGAACATTGGAGAACAACGTCGCATAATCATCTCTACAACTCCACTAGTCGACTAACTCCCACTAGCTCAATAACTTCCGTCGGTTACCAAACTCACACCAAGTTCCCGACACCCTCAATTGTGACGATCCGTCCAAATCCTTTTGGACGAATACATCATTCATCGATTTCACAGTGAGGTACTGACCTCTACATGATATGTTTTGTAAACATTGCATTCTTTTGAAAAAGCATACCATAATTGAATATCAAATTCCAAGGTTTTTGACGTTTGATGATTTCTACATATAGACAATCACCGTAATTAATAGTTTACAATACTACAACTGTTGATAATGCAGTCAAAATAAGATACATGGTGATGATTTTATGAATGCAACGTTTTCTCGAATAAAGAATGTATGACTCCATGCACATAGCTTGTATCACATATAAGCAAACAGCGGAAGACTTCTAGGAACCTGAGAATAAACATGCTTAAAAGTGTCAACACAAAGGTTCGTGAGTTCATAGTTTTAATGTTGCGCATAATCTGTATATAAAGGTGGATCACAAGATTTCAGTTTTTTCATCCAGAAACGTTTATCAAAATATTCTACAAGATTGAGCACCCTGGTAACTAAGCTTTAACGTTATAAATAAGTACCCCTGTTTTAACATACATGCAACCAACATGTACAATACACGAAATCCAACGTGTACTAAACTCAAATAGTATACGTCTATTTTATAGTTCAGGCTAGGGTTTCTATACCTGGAACAGACGGGGATGTCAAGCCCTATGGATCCATATACAACTATTAGCGCCCACCAGTTCTTATAACTGGCAGTTACTAGTTACCAAAGCTAAGGGATTTTCGGTTCAAACTCGGTGTAGAATTTAGTATGTACTTGTATCCATTGCGTTTAAAATAAAGTGCATGTATTCTCAGCCCAAAAATATAGATTGCAAAAGCATTTAAAAAGGGAAAAAATGAAACTCACCTTAGCAGCACATAAGGTCATTCACCGAAATGTGACCGAAACTCGGAATGAAAAATAATCGTAGATCTCAACCTAGAGAACATATATTGGTCAATAAATGTCTAACAAGCTAGGTTGGATCATAGTGTATCACAATCCTAATGCTCGAGACCGACATGCAAAAGCTAACAATAGTCATCTCAAAAGTTAACCTGACCCAATATGATCTTTAAATCTATACATGTTTATTAACATAGTATAAGTCTTGATAATTGAACGAATTTATAGTTTATCAAACTCAAAATATTACTTATTTCAGGAGTTATATTATATTTGAATTATCATGGCAATCGAAAATATTTTATTATTTCACATAGTTTTCCAATACACGTAAAAATCAGATTATAGTGTTTATAAAGCTTTAAAACCTGATAAGACAGTCAATTTTGACAATTGATCAACAAAACAAAACGTGCCTTATATAGAAATTCATTTACTCGATTAGTAATATCTAAAAATTCAATTTATCAATCTCATAGACAAGTTGTTTAAATATTAATTTACAGTTTCAAACACAATTTCAATTAACGTTAACCATAATTCAGTTGACCATATCTTTTAATCCGTTCATCGAAATCACGCGATTTCTAAATGAAAAGTTATTAATTTTTTGCCAGCTTTCCAATAACATGCATATCATATACCTTATATCAGTAGTATATGTATTAAATTCGTGATTCATTGTAAAACTATCTAACGACGAAATTTAGCATACAAGCATGTATAAACATATATACTCGAGCACTAGATATGGATACACTATTAATATATAAAAGATAAGATATGAATGCTCACGTATCAATATTGTGATTCAATATTGCAGGAAAGTACGTAGACGCAACGGAAATGATAAACGCTAGGTTGACCTCTCGAACAATAACCACGAACATTACCCATAACCTCCATAGTTATAACACATAATTTCCTTAGCTTTAACTTACTTGAAAACTTGTTTTGAAATCGTTTACGCATAACCTCATCGTAATATTTTATGTATAATACAAATACTAATATCAATAATAAAATTATGATTAATAATAATCTAAATATAAATAATAATAATATTAATAATATAAATAATAATAATACGGAGGAAGTGAATTATATGTGTGTGTTTCAAACAGAATTCGATTTCAATTTATAGAAGTTTGCTGGAACCGACACCCATGCGATCGCATAGGTTCTGTACCTTATTTCCATGCGATCGCATGGAGCATAATATCAGGCCATTTTAGTTTTTCCACGATCGCGATGTAGGTGTGTGTATATTCTCCGCAATCGCGGAGCAGTCCCCTCCAGCTCATGCACAAGTTTGGCTCCATCCTCGTCGACATATTATTTTAATTATATATTATATATATAATTTATATTAATTAATTATATATTATATTATATTCTCGTGCGTAGTGGACTTGTAACATTAGTTCCATTGTCTTGTACGTTAATGCCTAGTTTATGCCTCGATTTCGGTTTTTCGAACGTTACTTCGTACGCTTAGATAATTTGCATTATACGTTTCATGACTCATACTCTTGTCAAAATATAGACTTAATTTTTCAATATCTATATTATCCGAAGTGTATCTTGTACTTTCGAGTGTTTTGGTCATTTGCTTCCTTAAATCAACATCTCGTTACCAATTAAAATATAATTAATAATATCAAAACGTTTTATATCTAAATTACTATTATATATTATCACATCATAAAATATATATAATTCAGAAAATAAAAATTTGTACACCTTATATATAATATCGTAATCTTTATTTAACAATAAATCGTTTAGTGTTTCAAAACTAAATATATTTAAAGTTCATTATATTTTAAAATTATTTAAATCATAACGTTTACATTTTAGAACTTAAATCGATATAACTCATTTATGTACCAACGTTTATTTTAACTTATCAAACGTTCTAATTAACTTATAGAAATATTAATCGAATTAATAAACGAATGTCACTATCGTTTACAAAATACATGTATATATATATATATATATATATATATATATATATATATATATATATATATATATATATATATATTATATGCACATCTATTTTACATATAATTGTTCGTGAATCGTTGGGAATAGTCGAAAGGTAATTGAATACATTAACATAGTTCCAAAATTTTCGAGACTCAACATTACAGACTTTGCATATCGTGTCGGAAACATATAAAGATTAAGTTTAAATTTGGTCAGAAATTTTCGGGTCGTCACAGTACCTACTCGTTAAAGAAATTTCATCCCGAAATTTGATTGGGATCGTCATGGCTGACAATAGGTATGTTTTCATGACACATAAGAGCTGATAATTAGAGTTTTATCATCATTGAGTAATATAGATAAAAACAATTTAATTTTGTGAAGAGTACGAGTGAAGTTATCACAAAAAAGTGAAATGAGAAATAAAGATTTGTCTTAACTCTTGACGTGGTCACGGTTGATTTCCGAAATTCACGAAAATCAAAGAAAAATCTTCGAAATCTAAATAAGATTTGATTTTTTGGTAATTAAGGAAATTAGGATTTTCTCTGATTCAATGCATAAGCCATTTTGCTTGCTATGTCTAATATTTCGCTATAAATTGACCTCTTACGTTCCATTATTTTCACCACTTCTTTAATTTCTTCATCAATTCATACTTCCAAAGATTGTGAAAAATGCTCAATCCAGTTCTGATTCTTGATATTTTTCTAACTATCGCATCTGTCATTCTTCTTTTCCATTTACCACGAGAGGAATTTATTCACTTCTACTATTACCTTGGGGTTATAGTATTTCTAATTCTCCCGTGTCTTTATCTTGCTATTCGCATAGATATATACGGTTTGTAATTTCTGTGTTGTTGTCGGGCTTTATATTTTCCTTTATATTTCGGAGTTCCATGCTTTTGTTTTTTCTTCACGACTTCAAGTCAAGCGAATAATGGTCCAGATTTCGTAGGTAGGGAGTTTCGAATGATCATAATATACAAAGTAGAAAGGAAAGTAATAGCACGATTTGATTTGTCAAATTACCAGAATATCCGAAAAAGACCGAATCATCAAGAAAAATATATTCTTGATAGTTTAGAGGTTAAATAGAATGAAAGAGTTATGTAACATGGTTCATGATGAGGGTATGATCTGTGAATCTTTATCATGTTCCATTACAAACTCAGCATGACTTACTGTAATATAATCACGTTGATCAAGTGTCATTATATTATACTAACTCATGCTTCAATTCCCAACACTACTTCAAAAACATTCATATTTTAAATTTCGAATTTTTCATAGATTTAGAAACTAAAACAATTCCCTTTATGACTTAACACAGATAGCGCGAAGAGATAAATAATTTCGGATAATAATAGTTATGAAGATATCTTCAGAAATATCGAGGATATTTATAATGAAAGATACGATGATACCTTAGAATTTCTAATATCGAAAGATGATAAAGAAGATTTGTCCGTAAAAGTTTAGAGTCAGGAGCAAGGTATTTGTTAATGACTTCAGCAGATACTGAATCATTTGGATTCTTTGAAGGCAGGTTTAGTCTTTGTGATTTTTCCACAGCCTCCTTCATGGTTTGCTCAATCCGTTTTCCAGTTCCAACTTTTCTGAGCTTTGCCAACACACTATTCTTTATCATCAAACTTTCGACTGTTAAAGTCGTTTACAGTTTTTGCTGCTTCATCAGCTTTTTTAACATTCAGAGTATTAATTCGTAGACTGGTTGCTTTTCAGAATTTCAGAATGAAAGCTCATAATTCTAAGAGATGAATGTTATATGTATACATATGATGTTCTAGTACAGTTTTGAATTCAAAGTATGGCATTTGAAAGATGTAAGAATCTAAGAGTGATGTTTTCTGTTAAATCTTGGCTTGGATTCTGATTTTTCAAAATCAGAATATGTAATCAAATTTGAATACGAATGGTTGTTTTGATTTATAGGAAAGAATGTATATCTTTGTGAAAGTAGTGAGTATACTTGATGATTTGCTGAATCAGAATCGAAGAATGTAACATATTAATTGTGAATTTATATATCTTTCGGGTATTACCTACCCGTTAAAAGTTTCACAAGTAATATTTTGTACCAGAGAATTTTATTACAGTATTTATGAAAATATATTTATGTATATTTTCTTCAGATGTAATACAGATTTAATGATTTAATATCATATTAAGTTCATTTGATTTTCGGCTGAATTAGAAATGAATAATCTCTAAAACATTAAAGATTTAATAATCTTAGCAGAGTATTTCACTAATGTAATCAATACTTCGTTATTCAGTTTCATTGATATTTTCTCAGCGAATCATGTTGGTGCTCATGGAACTCTTGCTAACTTCGCAAAGTACGAATGATGTTTTCTAGAAAGTTTCGAATACATCAAAGATGAAAGTATATAATTAAACATATAATTGAATAATATTCTTAGTTTATTATGAAATGGAATTCATTGATTTGAAACGCAGATTATGGTTAACGAAGGATGTACATCATAGCATATCAGTAACATGAACTAACCGAGTAGTACCTACTAGTTAAGATTTACACGTAATATCTTAGTACGAAAAGATTTATTTTGATCCCAAAATTCATATATATATAAAATATACATATAATTTCTTCAGAGGGAATGAGTTAATACTTCATAACTCGTTGATACGATACACGCGTTGTTGATTAGTGATGATGTTCGCAGTGATTATGGATCTGGCGGAGCTTGTGATGTGGTAGATGCTGCTGGTGCTGACGATGCTGACTGTACTGACGGTGCTGGTGATGCTGACGGTACTGTTGATGCTGCTGGTAAAACAGATCTAGCTTGTAAATCGTGCACCATTCCGATCAGGGTTTTATTTCATCATTTCTATTCGCTCACTCATCTGGTTTACAATTAGAACTAGAATAAGTAATCTCTAAAACTTTTAGAAACTACATATTCTCTGAAGAATATTTCTTTGAATTTATGAATCAATACTTCATCGTTTGTTGTTATTGGTATTCCTTGGTATCTATGGTGCGTATGACGTTGATGTTCGAGGTACAGATTGTGATGTTGAGGTGTGGGATGCGGATGTTGTTGGTGGTGGTGGTAATGATACTGTTGGTGTTGATGATGGTGGTACTGTTGATGCCGGTGATGCTGCTGGTGCTTGAAACATTTGCACCATATTCTCTAAAGTCACTACCCGAGCGCGAAGCTCGTTGACTTCTTCTATTACACCAGGGTGATTGTTGGTTCGGATGAGCAGACGAATAAGATCTAGAATTTGAGATAGTATATAATCGTAACGAGATATTCAGGAAATGAGAGAGAAAATGGTATTACGAACAGGTTCACCGGTAAGTGCTTCAGGTTCTTCGCCAATAGGGCAATGTGGTGGATGGAAGGGATCACCTTCTTCTTGTCTCCAATGATTAAGTAAGGTACGAACCCATCCCCAATTCATCCGGAATAGATGATGACTAATTGGTTGATCCATTCCGGTTACGCTGCTTTCGGAGCTCAGGTCGAATTCCATATCGGAATAGCGGTCGGAATCTGAGGAATTCGAACTTGATGCGAGATCCATCTTGTATAATTAGGGAGATGATTTTTGATATGAAATAGATTATAGAATTTAGATTGGTACTCTTCAATAAATAATTTACATATGTATATATAATACCAAAATTCCATAAATCATGGAGGAATTTTCGAAAGATGTCAGGTAAAGTTTATAGTAACAGATATGCCAAGATATGAATTTGTCTGTACACTATCTATGCAATAAATGCAAGAAAATGTGTCTAGACTTAGGAACGATAAGCAAGTAATTTCTGACAAGAAATGATAAGCAAACCTCGGTAAAAATAGATACGGTCATAGTCCATACTCACTAATGCATCTTAACAAATACCAGTTAAACAACTAATGCAAATTCTGGTTCCCTATGACCTCAAGCTCTGATACCAACTGTGACGATCCGTCCAAATCCCTTTGGATGAATACATCATTCATCAATTTCACAGTGAGGTACTGACCTCTACATGATACGTTTTGTAAACATTGCATTCTTTTGAAAAGGCATACCATAATTGAATATCAAATTCCAAGGTTTTTGATGTTTGATGATTTCTACATATAGACAATCACCGTAATTAATAGTTTACAATACTACATCCGTTGATAATGCAGTCAAAATAAGATACATGGTGATGATTTTGTGAATGCAACGTTTTCTCGAATAAAGCATGTATGACTCCATGCACATAGCTTGTATCACATATAAGCAAACAGCGGAAGACTTCTAGGAACCTGAGAATAAACATGCTTAAAAGTGTCAACACAAAGGTTGGTAAGTTCATAGTTTTAATGTTGCGCATAATCTGTATATAAAGGTGGATCACAAGATTTCAGTTGTTTCATCCAGAAACGTTTATCAAAATATTCTACAAGATCGAGTACCCTGGTAACTAAGCTTTAACGTTATAATAAGTACCCCTGTTTTAACATACATGCAACCAACATGTACAATACACGCAATCCAACGTGTACTAAACTCAAATAGTATACGTCTGTTTTATAGTTCAGGCTAGGGTTTCTATACCTGGAACAGACGGGGATGTCAAGCCTATGGATCCATATACAACTATTCACGCCCACCAGTTCTTATAACTGGCAGTTACTAGTTACCAAAGCTAAGGGATTTTCGGTTCAAACTCGGTGTAGAATTTAGTATGTACTTGTATCCATTGCGTTTAAAATAAAGTGCATGTATTCTCAGCCCAAAAATATAGATTGCAAAAGCATTTAAAAAGGGAGCAAATGAAACTCACCTTAGCAGCACATAAGGTCATTCACCGAAATGTGACCGAAACTCGGAATGCAAAATAATCGTAGATCTCAACCTAGAGAACATATGTTGGTCAATAAATGTCTAAAAAGCTAGGTCAGGTCATAGTGTATGTAGTGACCCGAACTTTTCCATGTTTATATATATTAATTGAGATTGATGTTTACATGATTAAATGTTTCCAACATGTTAAGCAATCAAACTTGTTAAGACTTGATTAATTGAAATAGGTTTCATATAGACAATTGACCACCCAAGTTGACCGGTGATTCACGAACGTTAAAACTTGTAAAAAAACTATATGATGACATATATATGGTTATATATATAGTTAACATGATATTATGATAAGTAAACATATCATTAATTATATTAACAATGAACTACATATGTAAAAACAAGACTACTAACTTAATGATTTTGAAACGAGACATATATGTAACGTTTATCGTTGTAACGACATTTAATGTATATATATCATATTAAGAGATATTCGTACATCATAATATCATGATAATATAATAATTTAAAATCTCTTTTGTTATTATAAACATTGGGTTAACAACATTTAACAAGATCGTTAACCTAAAGGTTTCAAAACAACACTTACATGTAACGACTAACGATGACTTAACGACTCAGTTAAAATGTATATACATGTAGTGTTTTAATATGTATTTATACACTTTTGAAAGACTTCAATACACTTATCAAAATACTTCTACTTAACAAAAATGCTTACAATTACATTCTCGTTCAGTTTCATCAACAATTCTACTCGTATGCACCCGTATTCGTACTCGTACAATACACAGCTTTTAGATGTATGTACTATTGGTATATACACTCCAATGATCAGCTCTTAGCAGCCCATGTGAGTCACCTAACACATGTGGGAACCATCATTTGGCAACTAGCATGAAATATCTCATAAGATTACAAAAATATGAGTAATCATTCATGACTTATTTACATGAAAATAAAATTACATATCCTTTATATCTAATCCATACACCAACGACCAAAAACACCTACAAACACTTTCATTCTTCAATTTTCTTCATCTAATTGAACTCTCTCAAGTTCTATCTTCAAGTTCTAAGTGTTCTTCATAAATTCCAAAAGTTCTAGTTTCATAAAATCAAGAATACTTTCAAGTTTGCTAGCTCACTTCCAATCTTGTAAGGTGATCATCCAACCTCAAAAAATCTTTGTTTCTTACAGTAGGTTATCATTCTAATACAAGGTAATAATCATATTCAAACTTTGGTTCAATTTCTATAACTATAACAATCTTATTTCAAGTGATGATCTTACTTGAACTTGTTTTCGTGTCATGATTTTGCTTCAAGAACTTTGAGCCATCCAAGGATCCATTGAAGCTAGATCCATTTTTCTCTTTTTCAGTAGGTTCATCCAAGGAACTTAAGGTAGTAATGATGTTCATAGCATCATTCGATTCATACATATAAAGCTATCTTATTCGAAGGTTTAAACTTGTAATCACTAGAACATAGTTTAGTTAATTCTAAACTTGTTCGCAAACAAAAGTTAATCCTTCTAACTTGACTTTTAAAATCAACTAAACACATTTTATATATCTATATGATATGCTAACTTAATGATTTAAAACCTGGAAACACGAAAAACACCGTAAAACCGGATTTACGCCGTCGTAGTAACACCGCGGGCTGTTTTGGGTTAGTTAATTAAAAACTATGATAAACTTTGATTTAAAAGTTGTTATTCTGAGAAAATGATTTTTATTATGAACATGAAACTATATCCAAAAATTATGGTTAAACTCAAAGTGGAAGTATGTTTTCTAAAATGGTCATCTAGACGTCGTTCTTTCGACTGAAATGATTACCTTTACAAAAACGACTTGTAACTTATTTTTCCAACTAGAAACCTATACTTTTTTTGTTTAGATTCATAAAATAGAGTTCAATATGAAACCATAGCAATTTGATTCACTCAAAACGGATTTAAAATGAAGAAGTTATGGGTAAAACAAGATTGGATAATTTTTCTCATTTTAGCTACGTGAAAATTGGTAACAAATCTATTCCAACCATAACTTAATCAACTTGTATTATATATTATGTAACCTTGAGATACCATAGACACGTATACAATGTTTCGACCTATCATGTCGACACATCTATATATATTTCGGAACAACCATAGACACTCTATATGTGAATGTTGGAGTTAGCTATACAGGGTTGAGGTTGATTCCAAAATATATATAGTTTGAGTTGTGATCAATACTGAGATACGTATACACTGGGTCGTGGATTGATTCAAGATAATATTTATTGATTTATTTCTGTACATCTAACTGTGGACAACTAGTTGTAGGTTACTAACGAGGACAGCTGACTTAATAAACTTAAAACATCAAAATATATTAAAAGTGTTGTAAATATATTTTGAACATACTTTGATATATATGTATATATTGTTATAGGTTCGTGAATCAACCAGTGGCCAAGTCTTACTTCCCGACGAAGTAAAAATCTGTGAAAGTGAGTTATAGTCCCACTTTTAAAATCTAATATTTTTGGGATGAGAATACATGCAGGTTTTATAAATGATTTACAAAATAGACACAAGTACATGAAACTACATTCTATGGTTGAATTATCGAAATCGAATATGCCCCTTTTTATTAAGTCTGGTAATCTAAGAATTAGGGAACAGACACCCTAATTGACGCGAATCCTAAAGATAGATCTATTGGGCCTAACAAACCCCATCCAAAGTACCGGATGCTTTAGTACTTCGAAATTTATATCATATCCGAAGGGTGTCCCGGAATGATGGGGATATTCTTATATATGCATCTTGTTATTGTCGGTTACCAGGTGTTCACCATATGAATGATTTTTATCTCTATGTATGGGATGTGTATTGAAATATGAAATCTTGTGGTCTATTGTTACGATTTGATATATATAGGTTAAACCTATAACTCACCAACATTTTTGTTGACGTTTAAAGCATGTTTATTCTCAGGTGAATATTAAGAGCTTCCGCTGTTGCATACTAAAATAAGGACAAGATTTGGAGTCCATGTTTGTATGATATTGTGTAAAAACTGCATTCAAGAAACTGATTTCGATGTAACATATTTGTATTGTAAACCATTATGAAATGGTCGTGTGTAAACAGGATATTTTAGATTATCATTATTTGATAATCTACGTAAAGCTTTTTAAACCTTTATTAATGAAATAAAGGTTATGGTTTGTTTTAAAAATGAATGCAGTCTTTGAAAAACGTCTCATATAGAGGTCAAAACCTCGCAACGAAATCAATTAATATGGAACGTTTTTAATCAATAAGAACGGGACATTTCAGTTGGTATCCGAGCGTTGGTCTTAGAGAACCAGAATTTTGCATTAGTGTGTCTTATCGAGTTTGTTAGGATGCATTAGTGAGTCTGGACTTCGACCGTGTTTACTTGAAAAATGATTGCTTAACAAATTTTGTTGGAAACTATATATTTTTAACATGTGAATATTATGTGATATATTAATCTCTTAACGCGTTTGATATTATGTGATAGATGTCTACCTCTAGAACAAGTCCCATTGA
This sequence comes from Rutidosis leptorrhynchoides, assembly GCF_046630445.1. Classification (NCBI taxonomy): domain Eukaryota; kingdom Viridiplantae; phylum Streptophyta; class Magnoliopsida; order Asterales; family Asteraceae; genus Rutidosis; species Rutidosis leptorrhynchoides. The sequence continues at coordinate 46,457,857 of NC_092337.1, read as the reverse complement.
CTCACCTAATAATAATGAAGAGTCAAACGTAAATTGGAATGATTCGTGGACTGATTCACAAGTTCCCGAAGAGGAACCGGAAGAAGAGTCGGAACCGGAAGAAGAATCGGAACCGGAAGAAGAATCGGAACCGGATGAAGAAATAGAACCGGTGGGGGAAATAATAAAACGGTTAAGTAAAAGAAAATCCTCAACCAACCGACCAAGGTTAATTATGGTCAATGGTGTTTCCGCCAAGGAAGCAAAATATTGGGAGGATTACCAATTCTCCGATGAATCGGATTCCGACGAGAATTCCGATGATGTTATAGAAATTACCCCAACTGAATTTAAAAAGGCAAAAGAAAATAATAAGGAAAAGGGCATAAAAATAGAGAAATCTAATTCCAACCCCGATGAACTTTATATGTATCGTCAACCCCCGAAGTCCTTAAGTTGTAACAATGACCTGGGAACCTCTAAACCACCAGGTTTTTCTAAACCAATGTGGACAACGACGGCTCGTATTAGGGGAACATCATATATCCCTAGAAACTTGGCAAAACGAACCAAAACCGAAGAAGAAGAAACGAGCGAGTTGGAATAAGATAGTTGTATTCGTGTGGTGTAATATATGTAATATAGTGTTCTTATGCTTTATGAAATATGTAAAAATTGCTTGTATTAATAAGTATTTTTTTATGAATCTAACTCTTGTCTATTTTACAGTTTAAAAACACAAAATGGATAGACAACCCAATAATTTAAGAGACCTACCCGGAGACATGATTGATGAAATCTTGTCTAGAGTCGGCCAGAATTCCTCGGCACAACTATTTAAGGCGAGATCAGTTTGTAAGACATTCGAAGAACGTTCCAAGAATGTCTTGGTTTATAAGAGACTTTCGTTTGAAAGATGGGGGATATCACATTGGGAAACCCATAAGTTACGATGTGTTTACTTTGACGCATATATTGCGGGGAACCCAAATGCTATTTTACGCAACGGGTTAAGAAATTATATTGACTCAATATATCCGAATATTGGACTTCGTGATTTAGAAAAAGCGGCTAACATGCAACATAAAGAAGCATGTTATGCTTACGGATTAGTAATGTTCGCTTCTCACCAAAGTGAGAACAAGAACATCGGGCTACAACTATTAAACAAAACGTTTCCACAAGTGACGGAGTCGGTAATTGGGGTAAGAAATGAGGTTTTTAGATTATTACGGGACTGTTGGACATTACGTAACCCTCGTCCCTTTGACGACGTTACAACACGCTGTCTTATCAACAGCCATAACGGTTATGTTGCACAAGACCAAGGATGGGAAGTAGTCCTAGTAAAACCAGAATGCATGACTTGTTTCTGGACGTATGAATTACGTGTCTTTATTGCCTTTACTGAACGACTTGTGTACTAGCTAGAATTATCTTCACAACTATCTTGTATCAAAGTTATTGTGTGCTATATTTCATGCTTTATGTAAAATAAGCGGTATTGTAAGTTTATAAAATATTGTATAAAAGTTTGAACGCGAAATATTATTATAATCAGTTTTTCATATAGAATTGTAGTAGTTGAATTGTATATTAGCTACTAAGTATGAACTTAACGGGTAGGTACTACCCGAATTTAAACTTATAAAACGCTAATATGAAGAAAAAGCTTTTATAAATGAGTTCATATTATGCTACGAAATACTATTAACTACTCTTAATATTCTGTATGATTAACTTGTTCCATTTAACTATTTTGAAGGAAATGGCACCGACTACTCGACACACCGTGAATATGAATGAAGAGGAATTCCGTACTTTTCTAGCTTCAAACATAGCCGCAGTACAGGCTGCGCTACATACCAACAATAACCTTGGATCTAGCAGTACAGGAAATCGTGTAGGATGCACCTACAAAGAATTCACTGCCTGCAAACCTTTGGAATTTGATGGAACTGAAGGACCGATCGGATTGAAACGGTGGACCGAGAAGGTCGAATCGGTGTTTGCCATAAGTAAGTGTACTGAAGAGGATAAAGTAAAGTACGCTACGCATACCTTCACAGGTTCTGCGTTAACATGGTGGAATACCTATCTAGAGCAAGTGGGACAAGACGATGCGTACGCACTACCGTGGTCAGCATTCAAGCACTTGATGAACGAGAAGTACCGTCCCAGAACCGAGGTCAATAAGCTCAAGACAGAACTTAGAGGGTTACGAACCCAAGGATTTGATATTACCACGTACGAAAGACGATTCACAGAATTGTGCCTATTGTGTCCGGGAGCATTCGAAGATGAGGAAGAGAAGATCGACGCGTTTGTGAAAGGATTACCGGAAAGAATCCAAGAAGATATAAGTTCACACGAGCCCGCCTCCATACAACAGGCATGTAGAATGGCTCACAAACTAGTGAACCAGATTGAAGAAAGAATTAAAGAACAGACTGCTGAAGAGGCCAATGTGAAGCAAGTCAAAAGAAAGTGGGAGGAAAACGGTGATAAGAATCACCAATACAACAACAACAGCAATTACAACAATAATCGCAACAATTATCCCAACAATCGCAACATCAATCGCAACTACAACAAACGGCCCAACAACCACAACAACAGCAACTACAACAATCATCCCAACAACAATAATAACCGCAACAACAACAACAATCAGAAGCAGCTATGCCAAAGGTGTGAAAAGAATCACTCGGGGTTCTGCACCAAATTTTGCAACAAGTGTAAAAGAAATGGTCATAGCGCGGCGAAGTGTGAGGTCTACGGACCAGGGGTTAATAGAACGAAAGGAACAAATGGTGTCGGAACGAGTAATGGCGGAGCAAGTAGTGTCGGAGCAAGTTATGCCAATGTAGTTTGTTATAAATGTGGAAAACCAGGCCACATTATTAGAAATTGCCCGAACCAGGAGAACACGAATGGACAAGGCCGTGGAAGAGTTTTCAATATTAATGCGGTAGAGGCACAGGAAGACCCGGAGCTTGTTACGGGTACGTTTCTTATTGACAATAAATCTGCTTACGTTTTATTTGATTCGGGTGCAGATAGAAGCTATATGAGTAGAGATTTTTGTGCTAAATTAAGTTGTCCATTGACGCCTTTGGATAGTAAATTTTTACTCGAATTAGCAAATGGTAAATTAATTTCAGCAGATAATATATGTCGGAATCGAGAAATTAAACTGGTTAGCGAAACATTTAAGATTGATTTGATACCAGTAGAGTTAGGGAGTTTTGATGTGATAATCGGTATGGACTGGTTGAAAGAAGTGAAAGCGGAGATCGTTTGTTACAAAAATGCAATTCGCATTATACGAGAAAAAGGAAAACCCTTAATGGTGTACGGAGAAAAGGGCAACACGAAGCTACATCTTATTAGTAATTTGAAGGCACAAAAACTAATAAGAAAAGGTTGCTATGCTGTTCTAGCACACGTCGAGAAAGTACAAACTGAAGAAAAGAGCATCAATGATGTTCCCATTGCAAAAGAATTTCCAGATGTATTTCCGAAAGAATTACCGGGATTACCCCCACATCGATCCGTTGAATTTCAAATAGATCTTGTACCAGGAGCTGCACCAATAGCTCGTGCTCCTTACAGACTCGCACCCAGCGAGATGAAAGAACTGCAAAGCCAATTACAAGAACTTTTAGAGCGTGGTTTCATTCGACCAAGCACATCACCGTGGGGAGCTCCTGTTTTGTTTGTCAAGAAGAAAGATGGTACATTCAGGTTGTGTATCGACTACCGAGAGTTGAACAAACTTACCATCAAGAACCGCTACCCACTACCGAGAATCGACGACTTATTTGATCAACTACAAGGCTCGTCTGTTTATTCAAAGATTGACTTACGTTCCGGGTATCATCAAATGCGGGTGAAAGAAGATGATATTCCAAAGACTGCTTTCAGAACACGTTACGGTCATTACGAGTTTATGGTCATGCCGTTTGGTTTAACTAATGCACCAGCTGTGTTCATGGACCTTATGAACCGAGTGTGTGGACCATACCTTGACAAGTTTGTCATTGTTTTCATTGATGACATACTTATTTACTCAAAGAATGACCAAGAACACGGTGAACATTTGAGAAAGGTGTTAGAAGTATTGAGGAAGGAAGAATTGTACGCTAAGTTTTCAAAGTGTGCATTTTGGTTGGAAGAAGTTCAATTCCTCGGTCACATAGTGAACAAAGAAGGTATTAAGGTGGATCCGGCAAAGATAGAAACTGTTGAAAAGTGGGAAACCCCGAAAACTCCGAAACACATACGCCAGTTTTTAGGACTAGCTGGTTACTACAGAAGGTTCATCCAAGACTTTTCCAGAATAGCAAAACCCTTGACTGCATTAACGCATAAAGGGAAGAAATTTGAATGGAATGATGAACAAGAGAAAGCGTTTCAGTTATTAAAGAAAAAGCTAACTACGGCACCTATATTGTCATTGCCTGAAGGGAATGATGATTTTGTGATTTATTGTGACGCATCAAAGCAAGGTCTCGGTTGTGTATTAATGCAACGAATGAAGGTGATTGCTTATGCGTCTAGACAATTGAAGATTCACGAACAAAATTATACGACGCATGATTTGGAATTAGGCGCGGTTGTTTTTGCATTAAAGACTTGGAGGCACTACTTATATGGGGTCAAAAGTATTATATATACCGACCACAAAAGTCTTCAACACATATTTAATCAGAAACAACTGAATATGAGGCAGCGTAGGTGGATTGAATTATTGAATGATTACGATTTTGAGATTCGTTACCACCCGGGGAAGGCAAATGTGGTAGCCGATGCCTTGAGCAGGAAGGATAGAGAACCCATTCGAGTAAAATCTATGAATATAATGATTCATAATAACATTACTACTCAAATAAAGGAGGCGCAACAAGGAGTTTTAAAAGAGGGAAATTTAAAGGATGAAATACCCAAAGGATCGGAGAAGCATCTTAATATTCGGGAAGACGGAACCCGGTATAGGGCTGAAAGGATTTGGGTACCAAAATTTGGAGATATGAGAGAAATGGTACTTAGAGAAGCTCATAAAACCAGATACTCAATACATCCTGGAACGGGGAAGATGTACAAGGATCTCAAGAAACATTTTTGGTGGCCGGGTATGAAAGCCGATGTTGCTAAATACGTAGGAGAATGTTTGACGTGTTCTAAGGTCAAAGCTGAGCATCAGAAACCATCAGGTCTACTTCAACAACCCGAAATCCCGGAATGGAAATGGGAAAACATTACCATGGATTTCATCACTAAATTGCCAAGGACTGTAAGTGGTTTTGATACTATTTGGATAATAGTTGATCGTCTCACCAAATCAGCACACTTCCTACCAATAAGAGAAGATGACAAGATGGAGAAGTTAGCACGACTGTATTTGAAGGAAGTCGTCTCCAGACATGGAATACCAATCTCTATTATCTCTGATAGGGATGGCAGATTTATTTCAAGATTCTGGCAGACATTACAGCAAGCATTAGGAACTCGTCTAGACATGAGTACTGCCTATCATCCACAAACTGATGGGCAGAGCGAAAGGACGATACAAACGCTTGAAGACATGCTACGAGCATGTGTTATTGATTTCGGAAACAGTTGGGATCGACATCTACCGTTAGCAGAATTTTCCTACAACAACAGCTACCATTCAAGCATTGAGATGGCGCCGTTTGAAGCACTTTATGGTAGAAAGTGCAGGTCTCCGATTTGTTGGAGTGAGGTGGGGGATAGACAGATTACGGGTCCGGAGATTATACAAGAAACTACCGAGAAGATCATCCAAATTCAACAACGGTTGAAAACCGCCCAAAGTCGACAAAAGAGCTACGCTGACATTAAAAGAAAAGATATAGAATTTGAAATTGGAGAGATGGTCATGCTTAAAGTTTCACCTTGGAAAGGCGTTGTTCGATTTGGTAAACGAGGGAAATTAAATCCAAGGTATATTGGACCATTCAAGATTATTGATCGTGTCGGACCAGTAGCTTACCGACTTGAGTTACCTCAACAACTCGCGGCTGTACATAACACTTTCCACGTCTCGAATTTGAAGAAATGTTTTGCTAAAGAAGATCTCACTATTCCGTTAGATGAAATCCAAATCAACGAAAAACTCCAATTCATCGAAGAACCCGTCGAAATAATGGATCGTGAGGTTAAAAGACTTAAGCAAAACAAGATACCAATTGTTAAGGTTCAATGGAATGCTCGTAGAGGACCCGAGTTCACCTGGGAGTGTGAAGATCAGATGAAGAAGAAATACCCGCATCTATTTCCAGAAGATTCGTCAACACCTTCAACAGCTTAAAATTTCGGGACGAAATTTATTTAACGGGTAGGTACTGTAGTGACCCGAACTTTTCCATGTTTATATATATTAATTGAGATTGATGTTTACATGATTAAATGTTTCCAACATGTTAAGCAATCAAACTTGTTAAGACTTGATTAATTGAAATAGGTTTCATATAGACAATTGACCACCCAAGTTGACCGGTGATTCACGAACGTTAAAACTTGTAAAAAAACTATATGATGACATATATATGGTTATATATATAGTTAACATGATATTATGATAAGTAAACATATCATTAATTATATTAACAATGAACTACATATGTAAAAACAAGACTACTAACTTAATGATTTTGAAACGAGACATATATGTAACGTTTATCGTTGTAACGACATTTAATGTATATATATCATATTAAGAGATATTCGTACATCATAATATCATGATAATATAATAATTTAAAATCTCTTTTGTTATTATAAACATTGGGTTAACAACATTTAACAAGATCGTTAACCTAAAGGTTTCAAAACAACACTTACATGTAACGACTAACGATGACTTAACGACTCAGTTAAAATGTATATACATGTAGTGTTTTAATATGTATTTATACACTTTTGAAAGACTTCAATACACTTATCAAAATACTTCTACTTAACAAAAATGCTTACAATTACATTCTCGTTCAGTTTCATCAACAATTCTACTCGTATGCACCCGTATTCGTACTCGTACAATACACAGCTTTTAGATGTATGTACTATTGGTATATACACTCCAATGATCAGCTCTTAGCAGCCCATGTGAGTCACCTAACACATGTGGGAACCATCATTTGGCAACTAGCATGAAATATCTCATAAGATTACAAAAATATGAGTAATCATTCATGACTTATTTACATGAAAATAAAATTACATATCCTTTATATCTAATCCATACACCAACGACCAAAAACACCTACAAACACTTTCATTCTTCAATTTTCTTCATCTAATTGAACTCTCTCAAGTTCTATCTTCAAGTTCTAAGTGTTCTTCATAAATTCCAAAAGTTCTAGTTTCATAAAATCAAGAATACTTTCAAGTTTGCTAGCTCACTTCCAATCTTGTAAGGTGATCATCCAACCTCAAGAAATCTTTGTTTCTTACAGTAGGTTATCATTCTAATACAAGGTAATAATCATATTCAAACTTTGGTTCAATTTCTATAACTATAACAATCTTATTTCAAGTGATGATCTTACTTGAACTTGTTTTCGTGTCATGATTTTGCTTCAAGAACTTTGAGCCATCCAAGGATCCATTGAAGCTAGATCCATTTTTCTCTTTTCCAGTAGGTTCATCCAAGGAACTTAAGGTAGTAATGATGTTCATAACATCATTCGATTCATACATATAAAGCTATCTTATTCGAAGGTTTAAACTTGTAATCACTAGAACATAGTTTAGTTAATTCTAAACTTGTTCGCAAACAAAAGTTAATCCTTCTAACTTGACTTTTAAAATCAACTAAACACATGTTCTATATCTATATGATATGCTAACTTAATGATTTAAAACCTGGAAACACGAAAAACACCGTAAAACCGGATTTACGCCGTCGTAGTAACACCGCGGGCTGTTTTGGGTTAGTTAATTAAAAACTATGATAAACTTTGATTTAAAAGTTGTTATTCTGAGAAAATGATTTTTATTATGAACATGAAACTATATCCAAAAATTATGGTTAAACTCAAAGTGGAAGTATGTTTTCTAAAATGGTCATCTAGACGTCGTTCTTTCGACTGAAATGATTACCTTTACAAAAACGACTTGTAACTTATTTTTCTGACTAGAAACCTATACTTTTTTTGTTTAGATTCATAAAATAGAGTTCAATATGAAACCATAGCAATTTTATTCACTCAAAACGGATTTAAAATGAAGAAGTTATGGGTAAAACAAGATTGGATAATTTTTCTCATTTTAGCTACGTGAAAATTGGTAACAAATCTATTCCAACCATAACTTAATCAACTTGTATTATATATTATGTAACCTTGAGATACCATAGACACGTATACAATGTTTCGACCTATCATGTCGACACATCTATATATATTTCGGAACAACCATAGACACTCTATATGTGAATGTTGGAGTTAGCTATACAGGGTTGAGGTTGATTCCAAAATATATATAGTTTGAGTTGTGATCAATACTGAGATACGTATACACTGGGTCGTGGATTGATTCAAGATAATATTTATTGATTTATTTCTGTACATCTAACTGTGGACAACTAGTTGTAGGTTACTAACGAGGACAGCTGACTTAATAAACTTAAAACATCAAAATATATTAAAAGTGTTGTAAATATATTTTGAACATACTTTGATATATATGTATATATTGTTATAGGTTCGTGAATCAACCAGTGGCCAAGTCTTACTTCCCGACGAAGTAAAAATCTGTGAAAGTGAGTTATAGTCCCACTTTTAAAATCTAATATTTTTGGGATGAGAATACATGCAGGTTTTATAAATGATTTACAAAATAGACACAAGTACATGAAACTACATTCTATGGTTGAATTATCGAAATCGAATATGCCCCTTTTTATTAAGTCTGGTAATCTAAGAATTAGGGAACAGACACCCTAATTGACGCGAATCCTAAAGATAGATCTATTGGGCCTAACAAACCCCATCCAAAGTACCGGATGCTTTAGTACTTCGAAATTTATATCATATCCGAAGGGTGTCCCGGAATGATGGGGATATTCTTATATATGCATCTTGTTATTGTCGGTTACCAGGTGTTCACCATATGAATGATTTTTATCTCTATGTATGGGATGTGTATTGAAATATGAAATCTTGTGGTCTATTGTTACGATTTGATATATATAGGTTAATCCTATAACTCACCAACATTTTTGTTGACGTTTAAAGCATGTTTATTCTCAGGTGAATATTAAGAGCTTCCGCTGTTGCATACTAAAATAAGGACAAGATTTGGAGTCCATGTTTGTATGATATTGTGTAAAAACTGCATTCAAGAAACTGATTTCGATGTAACATATTTGTATTGTAAACCATTATGAAATGGTCGTGTGTAAACAGGATATTTTAGATTATCATTATTTGATAATCTACCTAAAGCTTTTTAAACCTTTATTAATGAAATAAAGGTTATGGTTTGTTTTAAAAATGAATGCAGTCTTTGAAAAACGTCTCATATAGAGGTCAAAACCTCGCAACGAAATCAATTAATATGGAACGTTTTTAATCAATAAGAACGGGACATTTCAGTGTATCACATTCCTAATGCTTGAGACCGACATGCAAAAGTTAACAATAGTCATCTCAAAAGTTAACCTGACCCAATATGATCTCTAAATCTATACATGTTTATTAACATAGTATAAGTCTTGATAATTGAACGAATTTATAGTTTATCAAACTCAAAATATTACGTATTTCAGGAGTTATATTATATTTGAATTATCAAGGCAATCAAAAATATTTTATTATTTCACATAGTTTTTCAATACACGTAAAAATCAGATTATAGTGTTTATAAAGCTTTAAAACCTGATAAGACAGTCAATTTTGACAATTGATCAACAAAACAAAACGTGCCTTATATAGAAATTTATTTACTCGATTAATAATATCTAAAAATTCAATTTATCAATCTCATAGACAAGTTGTTTAAATATTAATTTACAGTTTCAAACACAATTTCAATTAACGTTAACCATAATTCAGTTGTGTAGCGACCCAACAAAATCGTCATTGATGGCGCCGTCTACTTATGTCCCGTTACATGGTCATAAGTCTTTAAAACAACATTTGAACAAAATATGTCGCATTCATTTCAAATGTAAGGATGTTTCAAAGTTTACAAAGTAGTACAATGACTAAACATGTTACAACGTTTTAAGTACAATTGAAACCTATGCGACACAATTTAAGTAAAGTCAAAAGACGCTCCATGTATGCATGTATACTCGACATCCAAGCAAGTATCAAAATAAAGTGCGGAAGCATGTATCATCTAGCGTTCAAGGACCTGAGAAAACATATAGAAAACTGTCAACGAAAAACGTTGGTGAAATCATAGGTGTATTAGTAAACGTTGTTTTTGAACCACAAGATTTTGTATTTCCATAACGTTCATTATCTAAATCGTTTACATTCCAAAGTTTTTATTCATTTGTGGAGCACCCAATTATCAAGACTTAACTGTTCACGTACCCCATTATCATAGTGCTAGAACCTACACTATATACTCGAAAATATATTTCATCCGCTAACGGTAGCGAACCCTCCGAATGAGGGCTTGTCAAGCCTGTATGGATCTACACAACATAAGTTCACGTTTACACCCTGCAAGTGTAACTAATGATAATTAAATTGAGGCCTTTTTGTTCTAACTCGCACGTGGAATGTTTGTTTTCGTACTTGTGTTCAAAGCATAAAAGTATGATACGTATATGTTTCTCATCCCATAGTTTAAAGAGTAAAAGTTGTTGAAAAGGTGGGACTATGATCTCACCTTGATTGCACGAACCAAACAATAGGTTGTATTAATATCGGTAAAGCATGAAGTCGGTCGAAGTGTTCAATTAGTCCTATGGCTCGTTACGACTCGATTAATATAGCATGTGAGTCAATTTGTCAAGTTTCATGCAAGATATAAGTATAAACACAAGTTAGAATGATTGCATAAGTGTTTGGTTAAGTTTGACTAAAAGTCAAACTTGGTCAAAGTCAAAGTCAACGGGGTCGGGTCGGGTTTCCGACCATTACACATAAAAACGTAGTCATATATAAGCATGTTGGCAAAATTTCATGTTGAACGGAGTTGCGAGTAAGCGGGAACGAAAGTGCAAAAATCAAAAATTGAGTTTGGTCAGGGGTTTTCTCGCTATAGCGAGATTTTGTGCACACCAGGGCTCACTATAGCGAGGCCCCTGGTTTCAGGTGCTGTTGCTGAATTTTCAAGTGCACGAACCAATATTCTTTCAAACACAACTAATGAACCGTAAACATTCAAAACACGTATCTTATATCGTTGGAAAGATAATTTAACGAGGAATACAACTAAACATATTTCATCAAACGAAAACATCATTTTCAATAACCGAATTCTCATCGAATGATCATTTAAAGCTCATTATCAAAGTTTCAAGTTCATAAAATGCATAAGATGATTCGGGAACTTAATACACACATATAATACGCCGTTTTGTAGGTAATTACGCATACAATACTACTAAACACTTACAAACAACATTTCAAGGCTTTTAATGCATCAAAAATCACATTAAAGGCAACCAAACCCTAACTAACAATCATAAAATCTTTAATCATGTTAATGAGGCTTTTCCAAGTCAACTTACATACCAAATTGAAGCTAGTAATGCTAGTAACACATTTAATACTTGAACTTTTAATATCTAACAACATATGATCAACCAAATCTCAAGATTAATCAAGTCACTTTTCAAGTTTAAGCTAGTTACATCAAAATGACAAGAACAAGCATATAAATCACATAATCATGTTAGACTTGATCCATAGACACTAATTAACACACTTTTAAGTTTTAAAGATCAGAACAAGAAATTTAGTGTTTTTATAAAGTTACCCAAATGAGATGAAGTTGGTATGGATTCGAAGAGGAAGATGCAAGGATTCCAAATATGTAATTTGTTTTGAAGAACGCTTACTAGATCGAATTTAGATGATGAATTTGTGTTTGAGGGTTTGAGAGCATAAAGTGGAAATATTAGGAGAAAGAGGAGGTGATGAATGAATGGAGGAGAAAGGGTTTGACTAGTTGACCTAGTCAAATCTTTGGTCTCTTGGCAATTCTAGTCCCTCGAGTTTAGAAGCGGGTGCGTGAATTATCTAAACGAAATATTTTAAATACGCAAATTAACGGGTGATGTTATAATTAAATAACGGACTTTAAATTAAGTAAACGGAAAAAGGCAGGTCATTACATTACCTACTCCTTAAAAGAAATTTCGTCCCGAAATTTAAGTAGGTGTAGTGGTCGTTGGTTCTTCCTCGGGATCTTGCGTTGCTAACTCTCAGAATAAATGAGGATACTTTCTTTGCATTTGATCTTGTCTTTCCCAAGTAAACTCAGGTCCCCTTTTGGCATTCCAATGAACTTTGACAATCAGGATTTTGCTTTGCTTTAGCGTTTTGGTGGAGTGGTCCACAATTTCAACCGGTTCTTCCACAAAATGAAGTTTATCATCAATAGCAAGCTCCTCGAGAGGGATGACGATTTCGGGTTCGGCAAAACACTTCTTCAAATTTGACACATGGAAAGTAGGATGAACGGAGCTCAATTCAGTCGGGAGATCTAAACGGTAAGCAACAGTTCCAACACGCTCCAAGATTTCAACAGGACCAATATATCGTGGATTTATTTTTCCACGTTTCCCAAAACGGATTACACTTTTCCAAGGTGCGACTTTTAGCATAACACAATCACCCACTTAGAACTCGAGGTCCTTACGTCTAATGTCGGTATAGCTCTTTTGACGACTACGGGCCGTCCTGAGCCTATCTCGGATTGAACGATCTTTTCGGTGGTTTCATGAATTAGTTCGGGTCCGGTGATTTGCTTGTCGCCTACTTCGGCCCAACAAAGAGGAGAACGACATTTTTGGCCATATAACGCTTCGAAAGGTGCGGCGTTGATACTCGCGTGATAACTATTGCTGTAAGAGAATTCGGTGAGAGGCAAATGCTTTTCCCAAGCTTTTTTGAAATCGATAACGCAAGCTCGTAACATGTCTTCCAAGGTTTGAATTGTTCGTTCGCTTTGTCCTTCGATTTGCGGATGGTATGTGGTGCTCATATCTAGACGTGTTCCCAAAGCTTCTTGTAAAGTACGCCAAAATCTAGAAACAAAACAGCCATCTCAGTCAGAAATAATCGATAAGGGTACACCATGACGGGATACGATCTCTTTAATGTAAAGTTGTGCAAGTTTTTCCATTTTGTCAGTTTCCTTCATAGCTAGGAATTGGCGGATTTGGTGAGACGGTCAACAATAACCCAAATGGTGTCATAACCACCTATTGTCTTGGGTAGTTTCGTGATAAAATCGATCATTATTCTTTCCCACTTCCATTGTAGGATTTCGGGTTGTTGAAGTAATCCGGATGGTCTTTGATGTTTGGCTTTGACTTTGGAGCAAGTTAGGCACTTTCCAACATAAGTATTTAATGTTCGGCCACCAATATTGTTCTTTAAGATCGTGGTACATCTTGCTGGCACCGGGGTGAATCGAATACCTTGACTTATGGGCTTCGTCTAGAATAAGGCTTCGTAAGTCCCCATAGCTAGGCACCCAAATTCTTCCGGTGAAATATCAGAGTTTGGTCTCCTTAACTTCGAATCGTGAGGCGAGGATGTTCAAGCGTTCGAGAGAAATGTTTTCATCCTTGAGAGCCTCTACTTGGGCTACACGAATTTGATTATTGAGATTTGTGTGGATGGTGATGTTTAAAACTCTGACACGAAGTGGCACCATTCTTTCCTTTCGACTTAAGGCATCGGTTACTACATTTGCCTTCCCGGGATGATAACGAAGCTCACAATCGTAATCATTCAAAGTTTCAATCCATCGTCGTTGTCTCATGCCACTTGTTGGATTCTGATAAGTAAAAATCCAAATATGAAATTGAATGAAAATGGTTATTCTGTGGTGAACGGATTCATATATCTTGTGGATGTAAGTAGGATAGTAAATGACTGTTGAATCAGATTCGAAGAATGTACAGTGTAACTTATTAATGTGAAATCTAAATATTCCTAGGGTATTACCTACGCGTTAAAATATTTTCACCATTAACAGTTTGTACAAAAGAATTTTTAATCACAATCTTTATGAAAATATATATACATATATATTTTTTCAGATGTAATCATGGATTTAATGAGTCAATATAAGATTAAACTCATTTGATTTACCGTTAGAACTAGGATACATAATCTCTAAAACATTAGAGGTTACATAATTGCCATGTTGAACGAAGATTATGCTCGAGGTATAGATTGTGATATTGTGGCGTGCGATGCAGATGTTGTTGTTGGTGGTACTGGTGCTGTCGGTACTGATGTTGGTGGTACTGTTGTTGAAGCTGGTAAGTTTTACACCATATTCTCCAAATTTATTACTCGAGCGTGAAGTTCGTTGACTTCTTCCATTACTTCAGGATGATTATCGGTCGGAACGGAGGATGAATAAGGTTCAGAATTTGGGATATCATATAATCGTTGTGAGATATCCTGGCAATGAGGGGGAATATGGTGTTTCGGGCAGGTTCGCCGATAAGTGCTTCAGGTTCTTCACCAAGAGGTGAATTCGGTTGGTGGAAAGGAGCGCCTTCTTTTCGTCTTCATTGATTTAGTCGACTACGAACCCATCAAATGAATTGGGGATGGCTGATTGGTTGATTCATTCTGGTGAAGCTGCTTCCGGAGCTTAGGTGAATATCCATGTCGGAATAGCTGTTGAAATAACTATCGGAATAGCTATCGAAATCTGAGGGACTCGAACTGGTTGAGGGATTCATCTCGTACGATTAGATGAAGGATTTTTGATAAGAAATAGATTATAGGATGTAGATTAGTACCCTGCAATACATAATTTACCTATGCATATATAATACTAAAATCCCATAAGTTACGGAGGAATCTACGGAAGCTGTCAGGCAAAGGTAACAATAACAGATAGGCTAAGATATGAATTTATCTATACACTGTCTATGCAATAGAGGCAGTAAGACGTGTCTAGACTAAGAATGATAAGCAGTTAATTTCCTAAGGATGGTAAGTAGATGATTTCCGACTAGAAATGATAAGCAAAACTTTTGACATGCAGACACGGTCGAAGTCTAGACTCACTAATGCATCTTAACGACTATCTGTTAGACACACTAATGCAAGACCTGGTTCGCTAAGACCATCGCTCTGATACCAACTGAAATGACCCGTTCATATCAATTATAAACGATTCACAATATTTGATTTCATTGCGAGGTATTTGACCTTTAAATGATACATTTTATAAACATTGCATTCGTTTTTAAAAGACAAACTTTCATCACATCGAAAATTGATGGCATGCATACCATTTCATAATATATTCAACTATAATTGACTTAATAATAATCTTGATGAACTCAACGACTTGAATGCAACGTCTTTTGAAATATGTCATGAATGACTCCAAGTAATATCTCTAAAATGAGCAAATGCACAGCGGAAGATTTCTTTCGTACCTGAGAATAAACATGCTTAAAATTGTCAACTAAAAGGTTGGTGAGTTCATAGATTTATCATAAGCAATAAAATTCATCATTTTGATAGACCATAAGATTTAAATACAGTACACCTATCTCGTGTACAAAACCATTTTTCATAATGCTTAGCAGAGTAGGTTCGTATCCTTTTCTCCCCCGTAGGTTGCCTCGCATTTTTTAAATAACCGTACACATATCTCGTGCACAAAAATAATACACATAACCTGTGTATAAAAATCATTCTCTAGATACATAACATTCATTTCGATTTCATTACTCAACATGGTAACCGACCTTAACATATAATGCGCATCAATAATATCCCCAAAAACAGAACATCTTGTCTGTATAATATATAAACTTCGAAATACTAAACACCATGCCCACTAGCTCTTTCGTATAGTGAACATTCTGGGTGGGGGTGTTAAACCCGGTAGCTACCTTTAGGATTCGCGTGAATTAGGGTCATACCCGTTTCTAATTCTTAGGTTACCAAGCAATAATAATCAGGGGAAAATATATTCATCAATTGGTGGCAATTATCATGTCCACCTAATTCAATAATAATCAAAAGAACTTCTGTCTGTATAATAATTCATTCGAGAAATGTTTTGCTTGTGTCTATCTCGTCAAACATTTATAAAAGCATTTCATGTATTCGCAGTTCAAAATATATTTCAAAAGCATTTAATAAAGCAGTTATAAAAATAGAGCATGTATTCTCAGTCCCAAAAATGTAAAGAGTAAAAGGGAATAAAATGGACTCACTATACGATATTTTGTAGTAAAAATATGCATACGACGGAACTGAAAAATGCAGGGTTGGCCTCGGATTCACGAACCTATATCATTTATATATATATATATATATATATATATATATATATATATATATATATATTAACACATATAATGCTAATCGAACAAATTTATATATTATTAGTGATATAATTGTTTTATAGGTTTCATTAATAATTTATTTAAATATATCTATTTCATTACTTTAGATAAATAATTAGTAAAAATATTAATATATTTATGTTACATGTATTAAATGTAGTTATTTATATATAAAAATATTTGTTTGTTATTATAATAACAATATAGTAATGATAGTAATAATAATATTAATAATTTTATTTAATTTGTAACTTAATCGTTTTTATAATAATATTTGTATTTATAATCATAATATTAATATTAATAATAACTTTTATAAAAAAATGATAATAATAATAATAATGATAAAAATTAATAATAATAATAATAATAATGTTAATAATAATTTTACAAAAAAAAAATTAACAATCATGATAATATTCATATTCCTAATAATGATAATATTAATAATAATATTAATATTAATAATAATAATAATAATAATAATAATAATAATAATAATAATAATAATAATAATAAAAATAATAATAATAATAATAATAATACTTATTAATAATAATAATACTTATTAATAATAATGGTGATAATAATATAATTTATATTTATGATAATAATAATAATAATAATCATGTTTTTAGTGTTAGTAATAATAATAATAATAAGTAATCTAAAATAATAGCAACAATAATAAGAATAATAATAATAAAAATAATAATAATAATTAGAATGCTACCTTTAAAGGAATAAGCTAAAAAAAACACCAGAAATCGGGCTTGAACCGGCGACCTTACGCTAACGCACAAACACCCTTAACCACCCAAACTATCTGATTTTTCTGATTTAAATCAAAAAATATTTATATATATCCCGTATCCTATTTCTTTTTCATAATATTATCATCATCAGTCATAAACGGCCCAACTTGGAATCATATCATATTCGGCCCAATTATAGCAATTCCACTTAAATCCTAAACGGCCCAACAGAAATCCGATCCAGAACTAATTAACTGGCCCAAATTGCATTTTTAATTTTTGGTAAAAAAAATATTTGTAGTCGCCTAGATTCGAACCCACGGCCTCTCGTTCCCCTAACCCACTCTCAAACCATCTCTCTATTATACCATATCTGTTTTGAATACTGAATTTAAACCATATAACCCCTGATTTCTTGTTCTTCTTCTTCTTCACAAACTAAACCCAAAACTATTCATCATTATCAAAATCATCATAAAACATCATCATTATTTCATCATCATTATTCGTAACACTATGATCATTATCATCATCGATCTCCCTATTACATCTATCATGTATATCGACTTTCATCATCATTAATATTATTATAACTTAATCATAACCATCATCATCATCGTTGGATCATCATCACAATCTTCATCATAGTTAATATATACCACAATATCAATATCATCTTAGCCTCGCTATCGTCTTTATTTCATAGACTCAGAAACCTAAACGTATAGCAGCAACATTGATAGTTCATGATGGTTGTAATGGTGTTTGAATGAATAAAAAAAATATAAGAATTAGGCAGCTGTAGTGATTGTATTACGATGGAAACAGGAAAAAATATAAATTGAGAGGATGATGGTGGTGATTTTAATGAAGGAACAAGAAAAGGTTTCGATGATGGGTTATTTTTGGCAGAGTGTTTTCGATAATGTTGATTGTACTTCATCGAGTAGAAAACGAAAAGAATGGTGGTTATGTGATTGTTCGAACAGAAAACAACCGGAGCAAGTACAGAAGCGGTTTTAATTTATTTTGTTTGTGGGTTTCGATAAGGTTTTGAAGAAAAGAAATAAAGGTGGGTTTCAATAACAACACAGGAACATTGGTTTGATTTTTGTTTGGTTCGTTCAATATACATGTGTAGCATTATCAAAACATATATGATAGTGGGTAGCTTTGTTGTGGTGGTGATTGGCTTTCGATCGTACACAGGAAACCAACATAAAGTCGAAGGTGATGGTGGTGTCAAGTGGTTTATGATGGTTGTGATTTTGGTGGCGACGGGTTATGGTGTACACGATCATAAACAAAATAAATAGTAGCCAGCAAGCAAGTATTGTTGTGATGTGTTGTAGTGGTGATTAAATGGAGTCCGAGGGTTGTAGAAACTCGATGATGGTTTGTGGTATTCCCGAAACAGGAGGTTACGGGTTTGTGTTATTGTTCCTCGGACTAGAATGTTTGGAGAAAGAGATTCAGAGAGGAGAGTGATCGAGGTTTGGTGGTGATAGTGATCGAGTTTTACAAAAGAGAAATAGTGAGGTAGTGATAGTTCAAGTAATTTAAGCATGTATTTATATATACATATATATTGATACTTATATCTTGTGCAGAATAGCAAGCAAATGATACAAGTAATGCAAATGTCTTATGTATACTAAATATGCATATAGGATTCAGTGGAGACATAAAGCAAAACAGGGTACAATAATTAGATAATATTTCAAATTAGGTACAGTATAGCAGCCTCAAATTTTGGAGGATTCACCCGAAGGTTTTTCGTGGACTATTATTTCGAACTCCGTTGTTACTCAGTGGCGAATAAAAGTCTTCAGAAAAATCTCAAATTTTTACAGTAATTATCTTTATTTATTTTAGTCATTATGGTAGAAAATTTGGTCATTAACTATTAAATAAAAATTACATTAATTATTCACTCCCAACCCCAAGTAAAATATAAAAAGTTTTAAAATTTAATAAACAGCTCCTAAATACATTTTTAGTAAGCCTAAAATTTATAGAACTCATTTTCATATCACCGTTTATTTTAAAATTACATAAATTTGAATTTAAATTACTTAATATCAATCAGGACATCAAATGAGTATTACAATCATTTAATATTTATTTTTAATATACTTTATTTATATATATAGATATATTTTAAATAATAATTTTTATAATATCCTATTTTTATTTTATTTTACATAATTAAATTTTAATAGCAATAACATATAATATTTCAAATTATATTTTCAATTACCATTTATATATATATATATATATATATATACACACACACACACACACACACACATATCTAATTACAATTAATGGTTCGTGAATCGTCAAAACTGGTCGAAGGTAAATGAATACATGAACATAGTTCCAAAATTTTCGAGACTCAACATTATAGACTTTGCTTATCGTGTCGGAAACATATAAATATCAAGTTTAAATTTGGTCAAAAATTTCCGGGTCGTCACATCTGTGTGTATTAATTGGAGAATATCAGTGTAAATTTGAGTATCTATTTTAATTTTGAAGGGTTGTTACTTACCTGCGTGTGGGTGCGCGTTGCATCACGGAGTTGCAATACTGAGTAGTTGAAGGTTGTTACAATAGCCCATAGTTTTGTTACATGTAGTTAAATGGACTCCTGCATGTAACCAAAAGTTTGGTTACAACGTCAGTAGCAAAATGGTTGTGCTTCTTACTGCGTTGGAGGTTGTCAATCTATTTTTTCTTACTCTGCTTGTATTCGTTATTTTATCAAACATGTTTATCATGAAAGAAACATACACTCATAACCAACGCAAAATGAAGAAAAGCAATGTACAATGGATTATAAAAAGGAGCAAACATCATTCTAAAATTAATCCTATTAATTTTACAAGAAACTTTCCTATACTTTAGGATCAAATAATCATATTACTAGAATATCTTTAGTTAATATTATCGTTAATATAAACATACAAAAACTATTGAACGCTTAATTTATATTCAGGGGGAGTAAGAATGAATTAACAAAATAAATCAATTGTTATCATAATATTGATTGCATAATCCTCAACTATGTTTTCAATCAAAACATTTAAGAACAATTATCGATTTGATTTATAACGAACATTTTAGGTTAAGAAATCGAAAAGAACAGTTTGTTAAACAATTGGGAGGAAGTTTATATGGCAGGGGTTATATAAAAGTGAGTAACCTTGAATTAGAACTTGAAACCCTCTATAACTGACAAATGATCTGTACGGGCATTTCTCTAGTCTGTATAGATGTGTCTCTTATATCCGTATCACTTGAATTGCTCAGTACAAATGTGTAACTCATATGTACGGATGTGTATGAATTATGAATTTTACTCACACAAACATATGTTTGATCATGTATTTGGTAAATTACAAAGTATTAGTTAGAGAAACCTCAAACTGGAACACAAACGTATTAGATCTGGTAGATGATGAATCATATGATGATGATGACATTTTCTCGAACAATGAGTCTGTTCACCCAGCTGAATTAATTATCAATGAACCTGTTTTGGAACCTATAGTAACCCCTTTGGTGCATATGAAAGAAAGTGAATTTGTAACAGGTAAACTTTTTGAAGAAAGCAATCAGGGAAGTGGTAATAAAGGTGGAAATAAGGCAACAAGGAACAAGTCATATGTAGAGAGTTCGATTGATGGTACCTTTGTGGAAGATAGTGTTCTTAGCCCTACTAATAATGTGCTCGAATGCAACATTGAGAACCAAGAATCAGATGCATCTTCAATTTCTAAACCACCTGGTTTAAACAAAGTTAGATTCCTTTCACCAATTCCTAGTAACAGTAACTCTAACGGAGGTTCGGATATTTCATTAAAGGGCAAATGGCCCGAAAAGGTAACATAAGTTACCAAATTTGACAATCAAGGTAACCCCAAATCTCATAAGCCCGAAAGGATTTCAATTTTATTTTTGCTCAAGAAAAGGATTGCTTGTTTAAAAATTTTAAAATTGGGGTAATCTTCTTCAAATTCATTAACTGTCGTTAGTAAAAAAATACACTATGGTCCCTAAAGTTTGTTAGAAAAGTGCACCAAATGTCCTCTTTATATCTTCATTAACATCTTCATTCTCACCACCACCACCACCACCACTGTTATTTTGTTTTAACATCTTCATAACATCCTTGTTTTTATTTTACATTTAGATTCATAAATATCATTTGGGTCTTTTACATTTAAGTTTTGTTCTTAAACATTATCATTATCATTTCGTTATTCTACACCACAGTACACCAAAATCAAATATTAAAACCAAATTGAAATACTTAAACATCAAAATCAACATTCAATCAGCCCGTCACTAGTTTGAAATACTTAAACATCAAAACCAAATTGAAATACTTAAACATCAAAATCAACAATCACCAAATTGAAATACCACCACCACTATCGTCACTAGTTTTGTAGGAAAACCACCGCCATCGTCTTTACTTATGATCAGATCTAAAAATTAAATGATGTCCAGCTCATCCGATAGATCTGAGAGTCCCAAAGAAATTAATTTGTCTCCAGTTTTATCAATTCGAGTTAGAATGATGTTCAAGAAGCTTTATATATGATTAATCTGCTTATGTAACTTCAAATTTGAGAAAATCACAAATTGTGATGAAGATTAGGTAAATTGAAATATGAGATCTGTGATGATTTTTGTTATTGTAATTAAGAATTGATAAAGGAAGAATGATGTAATGATGTTATTTTGGAATCAAGATCAGTGCATGATTTGGTTAAACATCAATCTTTGTTTTGTTGCTGATGATTTTCGATATAATTCAACAACACTTGATTTTTGATAACTGAATCAAACACCTTTGAGTAAATTACACTGTTGGCCCTTTAGTTTTCACACAAGTGCAAAGATCTGATAATCCTTAATTTAGGATGATGAGTACACATTTTAAGAAACTTCAGGGACCAATCGTATATTTTTTTACTAACGATTGTTAAATGAATTTGGCGAAGATTATCTCAATTTTAAAATTTTTTAAACGAAGATTACCTCAATTTTAAAAATTTTTAACATGTAATCCTTTTCTTGAGCAAAAATTAAATTGGAATCCTTTTCGAGCTAGTGGGAATTAGGGGTTACATTGATTGTCAAATTGGGTAACTTATGTTACCTTTTTGGGTCATTTGCCCTTCATTAAAAAACAAGCTAATTAAGGTGGGACAAACTCTGGGTTATGATTTTTAGAATAATACTCTGGACTTTAAAACCATCTCATGAATTTAATGTCTCTAAACATTGGTGGAGTGATGCAATTCCAAACAAAGATGGGTAAATCAGTTATGTGTAGAACATAACATTAGCATTCTGGGTATTCAAGAGACCAAGTTTTCACCCTATGACACTTCGCGGTGAAAGCTATGTGGGGCAATTTTAGTTTTAAAGTCGCATCTTCGTCCGCTTCTGGTAGGTCTCGTGGCATCATTACAGTTTGGGACCCCATAATTTTTGTTAGTAATCATGTTCTATCTTTTGATAATATGTTAATTGTGGATGGGAAATTTACGAGAAGTTCTATTACTTCGTTCCTCATTAATTTGTATGCACCACAACAAAGGGCTCGAAAGAAGAGGGTGTGAGACTATTTGCGTAACTTTGTTGTAAATAATGCAGGTGATTTCATTGTTTTTGGGGACTTCAACTTGGTCCGCTTTCCTCATGAACGTTACGATTCTAGATTTAATCATCTATAGGCAAATGACTTTAATGATTTTATCCAGGACTGCAATCTTGTTGACATTAACATGGGTAGATTGTCACGACCTGGAAAATTTCGATTAATTTTAAACCAATCTCACGATACGATTTCATAATTCTGACATGATAAACAAAGTCCGTTATGTTGCGTCTCAAAAATTTTGAACTGTTTTCATACATTCATTTGACTTCGACCATTTCTGATGATTCACGAACAATTAATTGTAAATAGATGTGTGTGTGTATATATATATATATATATATATATATATATATATAATTGGAAATATAATTGGAAATATTATATGTTGTTGTTATTATGTTATATAAAATAAAAATTATGATATTATGATAATTATTATTTAAAACATATATATATATATATATATATATATATATATATATATATATATATATATATATATATATATATATAATTGGAAATATAATTGGAAATATTATATGTTGTTGTTATTATGTTATATAAAATAAAAATTATGATATTATGATAATTATTATTTAAAACATATATATATATATATATATATACATATATGTATATATATACATATATGTATATATATATATATAGTATAATAAATATATATTTTGTGATTTCGAATCTATTTAGTAAACGACAGTAACACTCAATTGCCATTCGATGGATATTAAACAGTTAAAAACGAACTTATGTGATTTTAAAAATAAACGTTGATCCGAAATTTAACTTTATAAGTTATAGAAACTATTTGATAAATTTTAATACTCCGAACGCTTTCACTTGGGATTGAGCGCTAATAATCAATCCACTTTTTATGATTAATTTTACACATTAGAAGATCGAAATAAATAAATATATTTAATATAAAAAAATGGGATTTTTCGGTGTACATTTATTCGCCACCGATTAACAACGGAGTATGAAATTTAGTCCGTAAATGGTGATGGCTAACAAATTAACACGTTTCTAATTCTATATTATATGAAAAGTGGATTATTAATGTGCATGATTGATAAATTAGAATTACTGTTTCCCTTGTGAATCACTTAATCAACCTACAATCTATCTATTTCATGTTTATGAATGATTAACCACCTACACAATCACCTACATATCTCTATAACTATCTCTCTCTTTCTTCTATTTCCTTTCTTGAACTCACCATAACAATCACCATATATCTCTAATCACTTCAACCGTAAACAAACCACCTTCGGCCACCCTTGAACACAATCACCTTTTGTAGTGACCCGAACTTTTCCATGATTATATATTATATGAGATTAATATTTACATGAATAAATGTTTCCAACATGTTAAGCAATCAAACTTGTTAAGACTTGATTAACTGAAACGGATTTAGTGTTAACGTTTGACCACCCAGTTTGTCCGATGATTCACGAACGTTATAACATGTATATGACATGATATTATATATATGAACATATATATATGTTTAACATGATGAAATGATAATTAAGTATCTCATTATGTATATTAACAATGAACCTTATACATAAAACAAGACTACTAACTTAAGAAATTCAAAACGATATCTATACTTAACGATTATCGTTGTAATAACGTCTTAATATTTATATATCATATTAAGATACATTAGTACATCATGTTATCATGATAATGTAACAATTTAACATCTCATTAGATTTAATAACAATGGGATTAAGTACATTTAACGAAATCGTTAACTTAAAGGTTCCGAAACAACATGTACATGTAACGACTAACGATGACTTAACGACTTAGTTAAAATGCATATACATACAGTGTATTAAGATGTATTAGTACACTTTTGAAAGACTTCATGACATATATCAAAGTACTTCTACTTAACAAAAATGCTTACATTCACATTCCCATTCATTTTCATCAACAATTCTACTCGTATACAACCGTATTCGTACTCGTACAATACACAGCTCCTAGATGTATATACTATTGGTATATATACTTCAATGATCAGCTCTTAGCAGCCCTCATTTAGTCAAAAAACATGTGGAACCATCATTTGGCAACTAGCATGAATTATTACACTAAAAATCTAATTACAACTTGCATATATGGACACCATGGTTCACGTTTTTGTTCATCACCACACACACTTTCATTTTGCAACTTTCTTTCATCCATTTGATCTCTCTCTTGTTCCATGATGATGTTCTGAGTGTTCTTCATCATATTCATCAAAATCTAAATCAATCTATCTCATAAATCCAACCTTTGATCAACCTATAAAACAACTACTCAAGAACACTTCAATAACACTTTCAAGTTTACTAGTTTACTTCCAAGTTTTCTAATCCATTCCAATCAATCATCTAAGATCAAGAAACCTTTGTTATTTATTATAGTAGGTTATCTTTCTAATTCAAGGTAATATTCATATTCAAGCTTTGATTCAATTTCTATAACTATAACTATCTTAATTCGAGTAGTAATCTTACTTGAACTTGTTTTTGTGTTATGATTCTACTTCAAGAACTTTCAAGCCATTCAATATCCTTTGAAGCTCTAGATCATTTATTGTCATTTTTAGTAGGTTTACCTACTAAATTTGAGGTAGTAATGATGTTCATAACATCATTCGATTCATATATATATATCATATATATATTAATCCTTCTAACTTAACTTTTAAAATCAACTAAACACATGCTCTAAATTTATATGATATGCTAACTTAATGATTTACAACCTGGAAACACGAAGAACACCGTAAAACCGGACATACACCGTTGTAGTAAAACCGGGGGCTGTTTTGGGTTGGAAAAATAAAAACTATCTTAATCTTTGAATTTGAAGTTTGTTTTCTGGAAAAATAATATTTTATATGAATATGATACTATATCCAAAAATCATGGTTAAACTCAAAGTGAAAGTATGTTTTTCAAAATGGTCATCAAGATGTCGTTCTTTCGATGGAAATGACTACCTCTTTCAAAAATGACTTGTAACCTGTATTTTTGACTATAAACTTATACTTTTTCTGTTTAGTTTCATAAATTTCAGTTCATTATGAAACCATAGCCACTTGATTCACTCAAAACGGATCTATAACGAAGAAATTATGGGTAAAACAAAATTGGTTAGATTTACTAGTTTAGCTACGAAAATTTTATAACAAATCTATACTAACCATAACTTAACTAACTTATATTGTATTATACATGTAATCTAACATATATTATGTAATATTGATGGACCATAGTCACGTATACAATGTTTTGACATATCATATCGACGTCATCTATATATATTATTTGGAATAACCATAGACACTCTATATGCGGCAATGCTCGAGTTAGCTATACAGGGTTGAGGTTGATTCCAAAATAATATTTATACTTTGAGTTGTGATCGAGTCTGAGACTTGTATACACTGGGTCGTGGATTGATTCGAGATAATATATATTGATTTATTTCTGTACTACTAACTGTGGACAACTAATTGTGGACTACTATTGTTGGACTGTTAACTTAACAAATTTAAATCGTTAAAGCGTAATAACAAAAATGTTGTTAATATATTTCGATCATACTTTAATATATATGTATATATTTGTTATAGGTTCGTGAATTGATCCGTGGCCAAGTCTAATTCTCGACGAATTGATAATCTGTGAAAGTGAGTTATAGTCCCATTTTTACTATCGAATATTTTTGGGATGAGAATACATGCAGTTTTGTAAATGTTTTACAAAATAGGCACAAGTACTTGAAACTACATTCTATGGCTGGATTATTATATCGAATATCACCCTTTTTAGTCTGGTAATCTAAGAATTAGGGAACAGACACCCTAATTGACGCGAATCCTAAAGATAGATCTATCGGGCCCAAAAAGCCCCATCCGGGTTACGGATGCTTTAGTACTTCGAATTTACCATATTCGATGAGAGTCCCGGAATGATGGGGATATTCTAGATGCATTCAGTTAAGGTCGGTTACCAGGTGTTCACCATATGAATGATTTTATACACACTTTATGTGTATCATGTTTTGTACACAGGTTACGTGTGCGGTAAAATTTAAATCTTGTGGCCTATTAATAATACGATTTGATATATAGGATAAACCTATAACTCACCAATATTTTTGTTGACTTTTAAGCATGTTTATTTTCAGGTGATTATTAAGAGCTTCCGCTGTTGCATGCTAATTAAAGACAAGATTTGGAGTCTGCATGCTTGTATAATAATGTTTAAAGAAAAAATGCATTCGGAAAATAAATTGATGTAATATATTATTGTAACCCATTATGTATTGGTCATGTGTAAACGTTGTACTTTAGATTACCGATATTTGGTAATCTACGCTATGTCTTTTATACCTTTATCGATAAAATAAAGATTATGGTTTGTTTTAAAAATAAATGCAGTCTTTGAAAAACGTCTCATATAGAGATCAAAACCTCACAACGAAACCAATTAATATGAAACGTTTATAATCGATATGAACGGGACATTTCACCTTTGTTCTAGTTTAAGATCATTAAACCAATACCAAAATCATCATCAAGACAGAAACTTGTTCATCCTTTGGATATCACAGCTCGTTACAAAACCACCACCATTGTGATCTCCTTCGGCAAACAAAAACTGCCATAAACAACCACTTTTCTCTCCTCTCTTTCTCATCTTCAAACACCACCACCTCGACACCCCAACCACCACTAGTTTTTCTGCAGCAAAAACTATCGAAGACTGCTGCTTAGCTTCTATTTTCCTGTTTATACCCGAACTCCACAAACCCACCACTTTTATCAACATTAGTCGATCATCAATTAAGTACCATAGAACCCATTAACTTTTCTGTTCTTTTTGTCAAGCTATAAACAAAAACCAAATAAACTTACACCATCGTGATGATGCTGCTCCCTTCCTGTATTCCCTTCTATTTTCCTGTTACAACAACGAATGATGATGATTAAATTGTTGCTGCTTATTGTCGCTGCTACTACTTCTTTCTGTTTCTACCTATCACTACGAAACACCACCATCACAAACCTTTGCTATCAGGTATTGTTACTAATCGACCTGTAACTTCTGCTACCAAATAGCCGTTTTTATTTTCATTCATTACTGTTCGTGTTCAATCAATTTAAAAATACATAACATATATATATAGAGGGATGAAGGAAATTAAGAAAAAGAAATCAATTAATCAATTACCTGTTTCACCAATTAATGAACCCATTTCTTAATCGATTGATGAAGGATGATGATTAACGAGAAAGATGTAGACGGATGACGATTTTGAACGAGAATGATGATGAATCGATGACCTGATATTCATCGATGATTACTGCTCAATTAATCTGTTAATAATGATGATGATTGTTGAGTGATTGTGCGATGAGGATACCATTTTTTTCTCTGAGTTGCTCCTGCCATTCTCGATCTGATTTGGGGAGCAACCAATAAACGTGTATATTTTAATAGGTACAATTATAATTATAATTATTATTATTATTATTATTATTAGTTATATATATATTTTTTTACTCGTATATCTTTAAAATCAAAAGGGAAACGGGTTTAGCCTGTTATGATTTTTGGGCTGCCCTCATTAAAATTGGGCTGTAATTAAGCCCAACATGTTAAATGATATGATTAATATGACTAAAATTATTACTAATTACTAATATTAATATTATTGTTAAGTACTAATATTATTATTATTATTACTAGTATTACTATTATTACCATTATTATTATTATTATTATTATTATTATTATTATTATTATTATTATCATTATTATTATGAATATCATTATTAGTAATATTATTATCATTAGTAGTAAGATTATTAAAATTATTATTATTATTAAAATTATCATTTATTATTAAAGATAGTATTTTTATTAAAATTTTCATTATTATTAAAATTATCATTTTTATTAAAACTATCATTTTATTTATCATTATTGGTATTATTATTATTATTTTTATCATTAACATGATTTTTATTATTATTATTAACATTATTTTATCAAATAAATATTAAATACATAAAAACATATTTGATACATAATTATATTAGTATTACATAAAATCTTGGAATAAACATATTAACATTAATTATATAAATATTACATATAATAAATTATTGATTACTTATATACATATATTAATATAACTATATGATTAAATATTAATTTTTATTATATATAAAACTAGTGGAGGACCCGCGAATTCGCGGGGTATTTTGAGTGTTTGTGAAGAAATTATTTTTTATGTTTATTTTATTTACTTTAAGTCGGTTGAATGATCCGTTTTTGCTTTCGGTAATGACACGAAAGCTAGAAACGCAACTATAGCTGTGTATAGCAAATGCGTACGTTGATTATATACGTTCGGGTTGGAGAAACACTGTGGATTGCATATTCAGTTTACACAAATTGGGTCTTCTTCCGACCCGTTTAGTTAGTGATGCAGCTGATGATGTGGATCAAGTTTCATATTTGAATCCAGAAAAATTCGTTCTACTTTCTCCACCCGCACCCATCGTGATAGCTCCTCAACCGTATCAAGAATATTTAGAAGCTCATAAACATGCTGTGGAAATGGTTAAAATTTTCCACGTGAATACTATATTTACCAAGGGCAAGTTTCTTCATTCTGAGTATCATTAATTCCAATGTAGCACGTGCCCATATTTTATCACATATACCAACCAAGACTTGTAACAATTCTGAAATCCTCATCCTACTATAACATCTCTAAGACCTACATCATCTCCAAGACCTGTGTAGTAATTATTATACTAAGTGTCAAATTTTTAATAATATAGAACAGATCCAACAACAATCAAGTGAAACACCAATCAAGGAAATACATAAAACATACATCCAAAAATTAAAAGAACAAAAAATGTACACACTGAATCAAACTTTCAATGCTATAAATAATAATCAAGAATTCCAAAAATGGGGAAAAGGTAAAAGAAAGATATACCTTTCATGATGTAACAATGCAATTTGCTAATAATAGCCTGAAACAACCGGTAACGGGTTATCAAAAACCTAACAATCAAAGATACCAACATATTGAAGCCCCAACATAAATTAAGGTTGGCGGCAACCACAAAGGTACTGGTAATGATAACGTCAATGGCAACATAAGCACCCTATAATCCGAACCACCAAATAAGGGCATCCACAGTAACCTAATCGAAAGCATCAAACAAAACTCAAACATTTACTAATCACCTCTCCAATAACACCCGCACAGCAAACACTTGGTATTGGACACAAAAATATGAGCATTTTTTTCATCCTAAAATGCAATATAAATTATTATCTGGGATTGGGTTTAGGGTCAAAAGGATCATGGATCCATTAAAGAACACAAACCTGACATTGTGTCCAATAAAAAATAATCATGAGAGAAAGTTTACCTCCTAAATTTGCTATGACAACTAATTTACATAGTAAGAAACTTTCATTTATCTATTTTACAAATAAGACAATTTTCAACCCATCTAACATAAATAATTGAGAATTTAACTTAAAGATTTTGTTGTGTGTATTTGCAAGTGACTGCAATTGTGTTATGTATATGTCAGTTTTCAATTTTATTTTGAGAGTGCAGTATGACCATATCAAACTGCCCAGTTCTTGACTTTTGTTTTTACACAGTTTAACTGCAACTAAATTTAAGGCAAAAGATTACATTTTTAAAATAGGTCATATTTGAATGCCACCAGCCCATCAGTTTTAGACCAATGTGAGCCATTTGAGGTAAAAGATCAAATTTTAGCCCTTTATAACCTTAATATGACTTTTATACCATTATACCCATTTAAACTTACCATGATTTTTTTTTTGCAAAGCCCTGCGTTACTATGTCTTTCACTCTTTTGAAACCCATTATGACTATCAAAACACATTATAACCCATTATAACCTTACTATGACTTTTATAACCCATTATGACTTTTAAAACCGATTATAACTATGTTGACCCATGTTGACTTTTAAAAACTATTATAACCTTAATATGACTTTTATAACACATTGTGACTTTTAAAACACATTTTAACTCATTATAATTTAATGACTTTTTATACACATGTTTGACTTTTGTCTAAAACGGCAGTTTGACTTTTTTTACACAGATGTTACACATGTTCACAATAACACATTTTTTTTTTAAATAATTCCATATTTCATACAGTAGCAAAAGTTTGACATTTTTATATAAACTGAATTCATACCAAATGAACAAATAGCAGCAGTTCAAAAGTTGATGACGGGTTTGAACAAATTGCAGCAGCAGATTATAAAAATCCGATAAAATCCCATTAAAACTCCAAGTACTATACACATTTAAAATCAAATTGCAATCAAAACAATAGTCAGACCTGAATTCGTCCAAGACCAAATGTAAAAATCGGAACCTTTCCTCCATTGACAACATTTATCAACCTGAAACGATAAAATATAAAATTTAATACAGTTGATAAACATCATCAGTGTTTTTAAACATGATTTAATGTTGGTGATACTATCATCTAAAGCTTTGAGAAGTTTCCACGATATGGTAAATCTAATACACACCAAAAGTTTTATAATTAAATATCAATCAAAAGTAGTAGCAGTTACAGTATATTTTGGAAGGTCACAAATATACAAACCCAACTTAAACAATAATCATTTTGACTTTTTAAGTCAAACAGGCTAACACCTTATCTTAAAAAATAATGTGCATTTCTAAGTATTCTACACATTTTTTACAATTAACATTAATAAAATCCATAGGAAGTACTAAAAAATCAAATAATGTTGGTTTAACATTAAGTTATGAAATAGCAAGTACACAATCCATAACCCTATTTACCATTTACCTTTACCATACATGTTATAAAAAATTTAATTCTAAAGCATTCTTTTTAATTGGTTTTAGTAACACCTGACAATGAGAAAGAATTACCTTGAACCTTCAAACCAATATGATCTTAGACATTATTCTCATTTTCCTCTTCGAATGCAACTGTTGTCAACAAAACCAAATATAACAATAAAAATAAATAATCAGAATAGCTACAGAGTATAAATGAGATTTAGCAAGTTCCGCAAAATGAATATAAATCATATATTTATTTTATTATCGCCCAAATCCATCAACACAACCTTGTCTTAATCCAACTCCATATTCCAAACCCTTAACGGTGAAAAGTGAAAGCACCTCGACGCAAGGCCATGTGCAGTCGCAATGTGGCATAACCGATCCCAGAATTAGCTCCAGTTATTATGCAATTCTTTAGATCTATTCACATATCTTCTGGATGAAATTACTTTGAGTGGTATATGTGAATTGAAACAACTTTACGTCCACAATCATCAAATCAAAATTCCTAATTTTCAAACAATAAAATGTCAGAAACACAAAGATAAAAACAACGATTAATATGTAAGTAAAATGCATCATCAAATACATTAGTTGAAGAACCATATTTCAGAAAACATAAATTACTTTAAAACAATCCAACTAAAAAACATTAAATCACTTGAAAATAACAACAAAAGTGAACACTTAACAAATAAATTATAAAAATGTTAGCAAGATATTTCTTAAATGAAAGCGAACAAACTCGGGTGAAAGGAGAGACATTAAGGTAACAGACTCTAAAAATTCTACGATAACACCACAAAAGATTCGAGAGATCTAACCGTTGAGGCTCACAAAACTCGGGTGAAAGGAGACATTTAAGAATTCCACCTACATGAGCCTGTAGCTTGTGAAGTGGCACGAAGTTTGTCATGGTCTGTAACACATCATACAGTGATCAGAATGCTTTATAGACTATATATGGGTTAATAAACATGCCGAAATGGGTAACTTTTATTTGCGTCAAAATGATCAGGCCAGGTTTTATTAAATCGATTTAACAGATTACATAACAACTTGCAATCAGTTTGACCTACTTGATGGGTTACATTTATAGCAAAGTTTTTAAATTTGACCAAAACTGACCTGTTTTTATTAATGGGTTGAAAGTGCCACCTCTACAATTGACTAAAACGGGCACACAAATGATGATATACGTGTTCCATACAACAACCTCCAAACATAATATGTTCACAGCTCTGGCACCTGAATTAGTGAACAACATCACAACTTTAAATGTAGTAAACCCATAGCGTGCTATTATTATGAACAAAGTCAATAACATACATGTAGTAAACAGATACATATAAATTAGTTTGAACTTAGACCATAAAAGTAACAAATATATAAGTAATCAAACTACTATAGGCTCGAAGATGCACCAATATGAAACTAATAAAACAAATACAAATTCTACCTTCAATAAGCAACTATTTAGTTACTTTGTATAAAAATTCATTAGCAATCTTAACATCCATGTGGTTGTTTATAATCCACATTCCATAAGGTCAAGAATATGTATTTTATTCATCGGGTATACACCCTTAAGCAAAAAGAAAAAAAAAAGAAAGAAAAAAAAGAAAGAAAAAGCTCGAGGAGTCACAAAGTTTGGCAAATACATATCAGATAGCACATAACCTGTAAATTTCTTACACATGCTAATTTTTTAGTATACATCATTACATGAAGAAAAACATATTTAGATTAGAAAATAGTAATCACACATTCAAGTACCTTAAAATTAATCCACTGGAAGGTGATTTTAAAAATGAAAAGTTGTAATACGCAAATTGATTTTTCATTCCCCAATCCAATACATTCAAAAGTTTTACCTATACAACACACCAAAACATAGCCACACAAAGACATCGGTTACAACCATGCAACAATTAGTATGTGATACGGACCACGTACCAACATAAAAACAATAAAATTTAATATTAACACATTAAATCACCTCAAAAAACTATAAGCATTCGTCGAGCGAAACTCAAAAATCACCAGAACAAAATCACCCAATTAAAACATAAAGTTGAGCAAATTTACCTATTTGATTCCTACCGCGCACATAAATTCAGTTTCAGAGGGCGATGTTGCAGTGTTGTTAGAATGCACAAAGTCAGAAGGTAGGGCATCATGTACAACTGATGTTGGTAGAGGATCATTGCCCACAACTGTTGAATTTAATACAGTGTAGTATAATTATAGTAGATAACATAAGAAAGACGAAAACAGTGGACTAAAATAAAATGACATACAATATAATTAGTAGCTATAAATGACAG
Organism: Rutidosis leptorrhynchoides; assembly: GCF_046630445.1. NCBI lineage: Eukaryota > Viridiplantae > Streptophyta > Magnoliopsida > Asterales > Asteraceae > Rutidosis > Rutidosis leptorrhynchoides. The sequence continues at coordinate 46,423,616 of NC_092337.1, read as the reverse complement.
CATCACAAACATTAGGTAGCATCATAATAAGCACAAAGTACATGAGTTAAAGGTTATACTGTTGAACAATAGTATAACTAACCGATATACGATCAAAATAATAAATTCTACAGCACAACATAAAGGACTGATCAATTTACTTATGATAACAGACTGACCCGCCCATGTTATCACCTCCAGTGTTGCTACATTGGTCGTATGATGTCAACCACTTTATGCTACACATTTTAAAGGCTTAAAGAAACCTATCACAAAATGCAAATAACCATACTAAATATGTAAATTGAACACAAACCAGGTATATTTCTAAAAGAAACCCATATAAGCTATTAGTTTTTTTAAGCGTTGAAAATGAAAAATATTGTGAAAAAAATATGAAGACAGTAACATAATAATATGAAGTAGTTGTGAAAAAAACTTTTCCAAGTCACCTTCAACAAAGTCAAATGGGTACTTGGTCTCAGAGCCCGTGCCCTTCAGAATTCAGACCCAAAAACCCATTGAAAGCATTGGCATCATCAAAACCTTCGCCATACAAAGGAGCAAATTCAAGTTGTTTTCAATATGAACCTGCACATACAACATATATCGATATTATATATTTAATCAACATTAAAGTGAATACATACAACTTACTATCACTTGTAAACGGGTGATGTGACACATGTTTACATGAAGAGTAGCAATATGGACATTATAGACATAATAAACGTTTAAGTTGGATTCATACATGAGAACTTTTGATAATATTTATGCACATATTTCAAACATCTACCATATGGTCTATGCATATATTTGTAAACTGAATAGGTCATACCTCGGTTAAGAGCTCGGTATCAAAGGAATTAAGATCTAGTAACCAAGAGCTAAACTCACTGGGAGACACTTGCAGGTCACTATTAGTGTACTTCGTAAAGCTCGATGAATGTAAACACGCAGAAGGAGTAGTTGTGTCTGCAACACTCCTCTGTGAATCCCTGTTTAGTCTTGAACCTTCACCGACATTGTTATTTCCAAAAAGCCCAAATTCCTATTATCAAATTGAATCAAAAATATAAATACTTTATCTCGTATCAAGTAAATTAGTGAAAAATGATTGACTGAATAGTTAGGTTACCTGTAGTGGAGGTAAATTAGGGTTTGAAGAATGAAGATGATAAAGGCCAGCTGATTTGAGATAAATGAAAACTTATACTATAAATGAAAATTTATACCATCCATGTAGGTCAAGCGTTAACCATAAATGAAGATACCGGTGTATGTCAACGATTTTTAATAAACACATAATACAAATACATATTACAGATAAATAGTGTTACAAAAGAGTACTATTACATTTTTTCTCACAAAGGGAGCACACAAGAAGACTCTCAGTTCCAATGCTCATAATGGATTTAAGCAACTAAGATTAAAAAAAATTGGATTTAACCTGGAAATCGAATTTTAATCGATCGACATGTTTTGGTTCCATCACTTGTCATAATTTTACAGAACATGAATATAGGAACCCTAGCTCTTTGATTTCATTTGTAATCAGTTGTAAGATCTTTAATACATCGGATTCGGAATCCGGAAATATAACAACATCCGATTAATATTGTTGTTTAACATCTTTGGTGTAGACCCAAATCTGGATCCCGAACTTGCGCTTGCTCTTCGTGTGTCGATGGAAGAGGAGAGAGCTAGGTTTTTTTTTATTGACCCCTAAAAACAATAAAAACGCCGTGCTATTGTTTTTGATTAAGGGTAGTTTGGTCAGCATCTTTTATAATTATATAACTAATCACGTGATTTAGAGTATTATCTTATTTGTATGGTTAAGATTGGTGGAGATAAACAATTTAGATGGCTAGGATTGAAAGTTGATAGAATTTGTCATTTAATTATGTGTTTACTTTAAGTATAAAGAGAGAAGAGAGATAAATATATATAACATATAATTTAAGATATAAATAAAATATATATTGGAATTTAGTAAAAATTATATATAAACTACAACACTAAATATATAAATACTATATAATTAATAGATGGAATTATTTGATTTTCATTATATGTTTTAATATATATATAACTGATATAGGTTCATGAATCCGGGGTCAACTCTGCATTGTTCAGTTCCGTTGTATGCATATTTTACTACAAATATCGTATCGTGAGTTTCATTTGCTCCCCTTTTAAATGCTTTTGCAATATATATTTTTGGGACTGAGAATACATGCGCTGCTTTTATAAATGTTTGACGAAATAGACACAAGTACTTGAAACTACATTCTATGGTTGGATTATTAAACCGAATATGCCCCTTTTTAGTCTGGTAATCTAAGAATTAGGGAACAGACACCCTAATTGACGCGAATCCTAAAGATAGGTCTATTGGGCCCAACGAGCCCCATCCGGGTTACGGATGCTTTAGTACTTCGAATTTATCATGTCCTATGAAAGTCCCGGAATGATGGGGATGTTCTATTTGCATCTTGTTAAGGTTGGTTACCAGGTGTTCACCATATGAATGATTTTTATACACAGGTTATGTGTATCATGTTTTGTACACGAGATATGTGTGCGGTTAAATATATGAAATCTTGTGGTCTATTAAAATATTGAAATGATTGTAATGATAAATCTATGAACTCACCAACCTTTTGGCTGACACTTTTAAGCATGTTTATTCTCATGTATTAAAGAAATCTTTCACTGCGCATTTGCTCATTTTAAAGATCTTACTTGGAGTCGTTCATGGCATATTAGGTCAGTACCTCGCAATGGGACCAGATGTAATGTATTCGTCCAGGTGAATTTGGATGGGTCACTACAGGTGGTATCAGAGCATTAGTCTTAGCGAACCAGGTCTTGCATTAGTGTGTCTAACTGATAGTTGTTAGGATACATTAGTGGGTCTGGACTTCGACCTTAGCTGCATGTTAAAAAGTTTTGCTTATCATTTCTTGTTAGAAATTACCTACTTAGCATTCTTAAGTCTAGACACATTTTTCTATATTTATTGCATAGATAGTGTATAGACAGATTCATATCTTAGCATATCTGTTACTATAAACTTTGTCTGACAGCTTCTGGAGATTCCTACGTAATCTATGAGATTTTGGTATTATATATACATGTGTAAATTATGTATTGAAGGATACCAATCTAAGTCCTATAATCTATTTCATATCAAAATTCATTTCCTTGATAGTACAAGATGGAACTCGCAACTAGTTTAAATTCCTCGAATTCCGATAGCTATTCCGATATGGATTTCCACTCAAGCTCCGAAAGCAGTGTAACCAGAATGGATCAATCAAGTAGCCATCATCAATTCTGGATGAATTGAGGATGGGTTCGTAGTCGACTTAACCAATGGAGATGAGAAGAAGGTGATCCCTTCCATCAACCAAATTGTCCTTTTGATGAAGAACCTGAAGCACTTACCGACGAACCAGTCCGAAACACCATTTTCACTCTCATTTCCAGGATATCTCGTAACGACTATATCATATCTTAGATTCTAAACCTTATGCATCCGCTCGTTCCAACCGCCAATCATCCCAGAGTAATCGAAGAAGTCAACGAACTTCGCGCTCGAGTAGTAGCTTTGGAGAATATGGTGCAAAAATTACCAGCATCAGCAACATCACCGACACCAACAGTACCACCTACATCAACGGCTCTAGTAACACCAACAACACAAGCCTCAACATCACAATCTATACCTCGAGCATAACCATCATTCTACATCGATTATCTTCGTTCTACATATCCTTCTACGTCATTCATCTTCGTTTGACATGATGATTATGTAATCTCTAATGTTTTAGAGATTATGTATTCTAGTTCTGACGATAAATCAAATGAGTTTAATATCAAATTGACTCATTAAATTCATGATTACGTCTGAAGGAAATATATATGTAAGTATATTTTCATAAAGATTGTAATTAAAAATTCTTCTGTACAAACTATTAATGATGAGAATATTTTAACGGGTAGGTAATACCCTAGAAATATTTAGATTTCACATTAATATATTACACTGTACATACTTCAATTCCGATTCAACAATCATTAGCTATACTCCTTACATCCACAGATATATGTATTTGTTCACCGAAGAACAACCATTTTCATTCAAATTTAATTTCATATTCGAATTTTGACCGATCATAATCCAAGTCAAGATTTAACATGTGGCATAATGAAGAAATTATTGACAGAATAAAAATTGATTAGAAACAAACTAATTAACTATATGAAATTTTGTTAAGAATCTACGCTAACAATATCCTAGCTAACTGTTCCTATATCCGTTATGACTATTTCCTTATTTCATTTTATTTATTGTCATTTTAATTATCGCAATTAATTATCACAATTTTAATACTCGCAACTTTATTTATCGTCATTTAAATAATGTTATTTATTTTACGCACTTTAAATATCGTCATTTAAATACTGTCATAATATACTAGTCTTGGTTAATCCCGAGACAATATAATATAACCTTGATTAACTAGATTATATATTGAACTATATACGTACTACTAAATGTGGACTACTCTAATGACTCGTCCTAATCTATCTGGATGAATACATTACATTTGGTTACATCGCGAGGTACTTGACCTCTATATGATACATTTTATAAACATTGCATTCACTTTTGAAAGACAACTTTCATTACATCGAAAGTTGACAGCATGCATACCATTTCATAATATATCTGTAGAGACCCGTCCTAATTCATCTGGACGAAGTCCATATCGATTACAAACGATTCACAATAGTTGATTACATCGCGAGGTACTTAACCTCTATATGATACATTTTACAAACATTGCATTCGTTTTTAAAAGATAAACTTGCTTTACATTGAAAGTTGACGGCATGCATACCATTTCATAATATATCTAACTATAATTGACTTAGTAACAATCTTGATGAATTCGACAACTCGAATGCAACGTCATTTGAAATATGTCATGAATGACTTCAAGTAATATCTCTAATACGAGCAAATGCACAGCGGAAGATTTCTTTCATACCTGAGAATAAACATGCTTTAAAGTGTCAACCAAAAGGTTGGTGAGTTCATTAGTTTAACATAAATAATCATTTCCATCATTTTAATAGACCACAAGATTTTCATTTTCATTTCTCATAAATATACGTCCCATGCATAGAGACAAAAATATCATTCATATGGATTGAACACCTGGTAACTGACGTTAACTTTAATGCATAGAATATTCCCAAACAGAACCTCTCGTCTGTATAATAATAATCTCGAAGTACTAAAGCATTCGTACCCCGAATGGGACTTGTCAAGGTCCATAGATCTATCTTTAGGATTCGCGTCAATCAGGGGCCATTTCCCTAAATTCTTAGGTTACCAGACTTGAAGGGCGATATTCGGTTAATAATCCAACCATAGAATGTAATTTTAAGTACTTGTGTGAAATGTCCCGTTCATATTGATTATAAACGTTCCATATTAATGGATTTCTTCGCGAGGATTTGACCTCTATATGAGACGTTTTTCAAAGACTGCATTCATTTTTAAAACAACCATAACCTTTATTTTATCGATAAAGGTTTAAAAGCATTACGTAGATTATCAAATAATGATAATCTAAAATATACTGTTTACACACGACCATTACATAATGGTTTACAATAAGAATATATTACATCAAAAATAAGTTTTTTGAATGCAGTTTTTACATAATATCATACAAGCATGGACTCCAAATCTTGTCTCTATTTTAGTATGCAACAGCGGAAGCTCTTAATAATCACCTGAGAATAAACATGCTTAAAACGTCAACAAAAATGTTGGTGAGTTATAGGTTTAACCTATATATTATCAAATCATAATAATAGACCACAAGATTTCATATTTCAATATACATCCCATACATAGAGAAAAAAATCATTCATATGGTGAACACCTGGTAACCGACATTAACAAGATGCATATATAAGAATATCCCCATCATTCCAGGACACCCTTCGGATATGATATAAATTTCGAAGTACTAAAACATCCGGTACTTTGGATGGGGTTTGTTAGGCCCAATAGATCTATCTTTAGGATTCACGTCAATTAGGGTGTCTGTTCCCTAATTCTTAGATTACCAGACTTAATAAAAAGGGGCATATTCGATTTCCATAATTCAACCATAGAATGTAGTTTTACGTACTTGTGTCTATTTTGTAAATCATTTATAAAACCTGCATGTATTCTCATCCCAAAAATATTAGATTTTAAAAGTGGGACTATAAATCACTTTCACAGATATTTCCTTCCTCGGAAATAAGACTTGGCCACGGATCGATTCACGAACCTATACAAATATGTACATATATATCAAAGTATGATCAAAATATAATTACAACCATTTTTATTATGTTTTAAAGATTTGAGTGTATTAAGTCAGCTGTCCTCGTTAGTAACCTACAACTAGTTGTCAACAGTTAGATGTACAGAAATAAATCGATATATATTATCTTGAATCAATTCACGACCCAGTGTATACACGTCTCAGGCTAGATCACAACTTAAACTATATATATTTTTGGAATCAACCTCAACCCTATATAGCTAATTCCAACATTACTGCATATAGAGTGTCTATGGTTGTTCCAAATAATATATATATATGGGTCGATATGATATGTCAAAACATTTGCATATGTGTCTATGGTATCCCAAGATTACATAATATATTAGAATACATGTATAATACAATATAAGTTAGCTAGGATATGATTAATATAGATTTGTTACCAATTTTCACGTAGCTACAACAAGCAAAAATAACCAATCTTGTTTTACCCATAACTTCTTCATTTTAAATCCGTTTTGAGTGAATCAAATTGCTATGGTTTCATATTGAACTTAACTTTATGAATCTATACAGAAAAAGTATAAGTTTATAGTCGGAATTACAGGTTACAAGTCATTTTTGTAAAGGTAGTCATTTCAGTCGAAAGAACGACGTCTAGATGACCATTTTGGAAAACATACTTTCACTTTGAGTTTAACCATGATTTTTGGATATAGTTTCATGTTCATAAGAAAAATCATTTTCCCAGAAGAACAACTTTTAAATCAAAGTTTATCATAGTTTTTAATTATCCAAACCAAAACAGCCCCCGGTTTCACTACGACGGCGTATATCCGATTTTATGGTGTTCATCGTGTTTCCAGGTTTTAAATAATTAAGTTAGCATATCATATAGATATAGAACATGTGTTTAGTTAATTTTAAAAGTCAAGTTAGAAGGATTAACTTTTGTTTGCGAACAAGTTTAGAATTAACTAAACTATGTTCTAGTGATTACAAGTTTAAACCTTCGAATAAGATAGCTTTATATGTATGAATCGAATGATGTTATGAACATCATTACTACCTCAAGTTTTATAGATAAAACTACTGGAAATGAGAAAAATGGATCTAGCTTCAAAGGATCCTTAGATGGCTTGAAAGTTCTTGAAGCAGAATCATGACACGAAAACAGTTCAAGTAAGATTTTCACTCAAAATAAGATTGTTATAGTTGTAGAAATTGAATCAAAGTTTGAATATGAATATTACCTTGAATTAGAAAGATAACCTACTGTAAATAACAAAGGTTCCTTGATCTTAGATGATTACTTGGAATGGATTAGAAAGCTTGGAAGTAGACTTGCAAACTTGGAAGTATTCTTGATTTTTATAAAACTATACTTATGGAATTTATGAAGAACACTTAGAACTTGAAGATAGAACCTGAGAGAGATCACTTAGATGAAGAAAATTTAAGAATGAAAGTGTTTGTAGGTGTTTTTGGTCGTTGGTATATGGATTAGATATAAAGGATGTGTAATTTTGTTTTCATGTAAATAAGTCATGAATGATTACTCATATTTTTGTAATTTTATGAGATATTTCATGCTAGTTACCAAATGATGGTTCCCACATGTGTTAGGTAACTCACATGGGCTGCTAAGAACTGTATATACCAATAGTACATACATCTAAAAGCTGTGTATTGTACGAGTACGAATACGGGTGCATACGAGTAGAATTGTTGATGAAACTGAACGAGGATGTAATTGTAATCATTTTTGTTAAGTAGAAGTATTTTGATAAGTGTCTCGAAGTCTTTCAAAAGTGTATAAATACATATTAAAACACTACATGTATATACATTTTAACTGAGTCGTTAAGTCATCGTTAGTCGTTACATGTAAATGTTGTTTTGAAGCCTTTAGGTTAACGATCCTGTAAAGTGTTGTTAACCCATTGTTTATTATATCAAATGAGATGTTAAATTATTAAATTATCATGATATTATGATATATTAATATATCTTAATATGATATATATACAATTAAATGGCGTTACAACGATAATCGTTACATATATGTCTCGTTTCGAAATCATTAAGTTAGTAGTCTTGTTTTTACATATGTAGTTCATTGTTAATATACTTAATGATATGTTTACTTATCATAATACCATGTTAACTATATATATATATATATATCCATATATATGACATCATATAGTTTTTACAAGTTTGTAACGTTCGTGAATCGCCGGTCAACTTGGGTGATCAATTGTATATATGAAACTTATTTCATTTAATCAAGTCTTAACAAGTTTGATTGCTTAACACGTTGGAAAATTTTAGTCATGTAAATATCAATCTCAATTAATATATATAAACATGGAAAAGTTCGGGTCACTACATTGTGTCTATTTCGTAAAACATTTATAAAAGCAGTGCATGTATTCTCAGTCCCAAAAATATATATTGCAAAAGCATTTAAAAAGGGAGCAAAAAAAACTCACCATACTGTATTTTGTAGTAAAAATACATGTAACAACATTAAACAACTGAACAATGCAGGGTTGGCCTCGGATTCACGAACCTATATCATTTGTATGTATATATTAAAACGTATAATCGTAATCGAACAATTTATTTATCTTAATTTATATATGTTATATATTTAATTTGTGTTTATATTCAAAATGGTTAATATTTATATTGTTATATTATTATATCCATACTTGTTTAATGTTATATTTAAAAATCGATAGTTTGTTATTTGTAAGTATTTATATAAATAATATTAGTAAGTTTGATATATATAGTTATGTGAAATTTTAATATAATTATAGTATACGTAATAAGTATATTTTATGTACAAAATATTTATCTGCTTAAAAAGGTAGTTTTTGAGATTAATAATGATAATATTAATAATCATATTATTTAATAATAATACCTATTTTGATAATAATATTAGTAATATCAATAATAATAATAATAATAATAATTATAATTGTAACTAGGGGTATGATACGATAATAATAGTTGGTAACTACTACTTTTATTAGCGGTAATTTCAATAGTAACTAATATTCATAATACTTATTAATAATACTTATACTAATAACAATTTTATTACTTAATGATAATAATAATAATAATAACAAAAATGATAAGTGTAACAATAGTAATAATGATGATAATCATAATAATAATAGTAATAATAATTAAATGATAAAATTAACAATAATAACTATATTAATAATACTTATAAAACTAGTAATAATAATAATAATAGTTATAATACTTATAATTATGATAATACTAATAATAATAATTATAATACCAATAATAACAATACTAATAATAATCTTAATAATAACAATAATATTAATAATAATAATCATAATAAAAAATAATAATAATAAATTTGAGAATGAACTACCTTAAAAGCTTGTCTAAAAAATAATACGCCTCAGCCTAGGATCGAACCCTCGACCTCTTGATAACTTGCACCAACACTTAACCACTTGTCTGTTTCCAGATTTTCTGATTATTACTCATTTCATTACTATATAACCCATGATTATTTCTGTGTTCATCTTCTACTTCTAAAAGCAAACGATCCAAAATCCATTAACCATACAGAGAGTTTTAGGATTTCAATTAGAACTTTCTAACCGGATACAATCGATCTACATATGGCTTTGAGCTACTTGAAAAAAAAAATAATAATAAAAAAAAAAGAAACAAGGGAACCGCTGCTACTGCAGCCTACGGTCTTCAAGAGAAAAAAAAATTGATTGCGATTTTGGAAGCATTATAGACACAGGTTATAACATGAAATATGTTTCAAATCAATCCTAGAAACGTTCTCAAGCATCAATTGAATCAAAAACATAAACATGACTTCAAATTTCTTGAAGAACGATTCAGTTGACTTTTTGAAAATTATCTTTGACTCGAAAATTCAACTTCGTTACGAGGAATTGAGACTTGATATTTTACAGATAGTTTGAGTGGGTGATTCCTAACACTTTTGCATTTTTATAATTTAGAGATTGATTCGAATATGAGTTTTGGATTAAAAGGGGTCTTGAACAAAGGTAGTGAAAATGTTCTTCTGATTCTTTTTTTTTTAACAGAGAACAAATAATTGATAGTTGTAATTGATATTAATAATGAAAATTTGAATAACATTAAACTAATTGATTTGTTGTTATATAAAACCTGGGTCGACATAGAATCACAAGAAGAACGGAAGGCAAGGAAAAAAAATACGACTGACAGGGATATATAACAAAATTTTGCGAATTTATCTGTCTTAGGAATATACATTTTTTATTTATTTAATTAATATTAATAATTACTAAACATGTTAACAATAACAATACTACTAATATTATTAATAATAAAAATACTAACTATAATAATAATAATAATATTAATAAGAGTTGTAATAATAATAACAGTACTTAAATTAAATAATAAAAATTATAAAATTGTAATAATAATTATAAAAGTAATAATAATAATATTAGTTTTAATATAACATCTATATTTTAATTTGTATTTTTATTTAATATATTAATACTACATATTGTATATATATGCATTACATATTATTAATTATGTATTATTTAATAATTGTATAATAACATTTAATTAATATTTATATATTTTATCAATATACATATAGTAATAATTATGTTTATATATTGTATGTATATTTAAATCACTATATTTAATTATGTTTTACATATCTAGATTTATTACTTAGATAGATGTATCAATTATATATATCAAAACGATTTAATTTCAAAGTATAACATTATACAATTTATACTTTGTTAATCGTTGACAAATTATGTTTAAAATCAATTAATAACAAGTTTTAGTTATTTTAATTTATTTTTCTTAATAACTAAATCACATAACAGTTCTCTACTATATTTATTTTACAATCTAATTATGTATATGTATAGTTAATTACATGTACATTTCTATTTGTGTTTATAGATTCGTGAATCGTCGGAAACAGTTAAAGGTTAATGAATTCATGTAAACAAATTCAAAAAATTTTAAGACTTAATATTACAGACTTTGCTTATCATGTCGTAAACATATAAAGATTTAAGTTTAAATTTGTTCGGAAATTTTTGGGTCGTCACAATATCCAACTATAAATGACTTAATAATATTCTTGATGAACTCAACGACTCGAATGCAACGTCTTTTGAAATATGCCATGAATGACTCCAAGTAATATCTCTAAAGTGACCAAATGTACAGCAAAAGATTTCTTTCATACCTGAGAATAAACATGCTTTCAAGTGTCAACCAAAAGATTGGTGAGTTCATTAGTTTATCGTAAACATTCATTTCCATCATTTTAATAGACCACAAGATTTTAGATATTTAATTGTACACGTAACCCGAGTACATAATATCACGTGTAACCCGCGAATTAAAATTCATTCATATGGTGAACGCTTGATAACCGACTTAACTTTAATGCATAGAATATCCCCAAACAGAACATCTCGTCTGTATAATAATAATAATAATCTCGAAGTACTAAAGCATCTGTACCCCGGATGGGACTTGTCGAGGTCCATAGATCTATCTTTAGGATTCGCGTCAATTAGGGGCCATACCCGTTTCCTAATTATTAGGTTACCAAGCTAAAAAGGGGTGATATTCAATATTCATAATCCAGCCATAGAATGTAGTTTTTGATCATTTGTGTCTATTTCGTAAAACATTAATAAAATCAGCCATGTATTCTCAGTCCCAAAAATATATATAAAAAGGGAGTAATGAAACTAACTCTACTGTATTTCGTAGTAAAAATACATATAACGTCATTGAATGACTGAACAATGCAGGGTTGGCCTCAGATTCACGAACCTATATCATTTGTATATATGTTAACACATATAATTGTAATCGAACAAAGTTGTATATATATTTATTATAATATTTTATTAAATTGGAACTTATTGTTATGTATATATAATGTATTTAAAATTAATATTTATGTTTTTATATGTGTTTATATTCTTATTTATAATATCTTAAAATATTTTTTATATACTATATGTAATTTAGTTATTATTATAGTTAGTAATATTTCATATAGAAATATAGTATGTATTATACTTTTATATATAAATCTCTTTTATTTGTAAAATTAATAATTATAATACTGTTAAAGTAAAGATAATAATAATAAAAAAATGATAAAATGATAGTTTTACTAATACTGATAATCATATTAATAATACTTTTGTTAATAATAATAATAATGATAGTACTAAAAATGATAAAATTGGTAATATTATTAATAATACATATGATATTAATATGATGAAGTTAATAATAATGTTAATAACGATAATAACAATAAAACTTAAGGACAATACTAAAATGATGATATTATCAATGATGATAATATTTATAAGGCTAGTAATAATAATACTAATAATATAATACTAGTAATAATGATAATGATAATAATAATTATATTAATGATAATCATAATATTAATGTTAATAATTACTTATCATAACAATATCAATAATAATAGTAACAATTAGTATTAACAATAATAATAATAATAATAATAATAATAATAATAATAATAATAATAATAATAATAATAATAATAATAACAATAACAATAATAATGATAATAATAATAAAAATAATAACAATAATTAGAAGAACTACCTTTAAAAGCCATTTAAAAATAAACTGCCTGAAGTCGGGCTCGAACCCGAGACCCCTCGCATACTCGCAAACACTCTAAACCATCTTCTCTACTTCGTTATTCTGATATAAAATAGATTCCATATTTATTTGACCCAAAATAAAATATGTTCATCTCCTTCCTCAATTTTTCAAATGATCTATGAACCCCATTAATCAAAACAACGAATCAAACACATTTAGATTCTTTAAAATAGTAGTAACAAATCAATATCAAATGTCTGTTTTAATTGAAAACGAAAAATAAATAAAAGAGGATATTGCTGCTGTCGCAGCTCTCAAAAAAATATTTTGATCTTTGCATTTGAGAACGTAATAGACTGTGATTATAACATAAAATAGTTTTCTAATCATACATAGAAACTATTGGAATCATTAATTAAACTTGAAACACAAACACGAACTCGAATTCCTTCAAGAACACTTCGGTTGACTTTTTATAAATAAACTTTGACTCTCAAATTCGGATTCAATATAAAGATTTGGAGTTTGAAACTTTACAGAAAGTTTAAACAGAGTAATTCTAACACTTCAACATTTATGGATTTTGAAAATTGGTTCGAATTTGAAATATGGTCGAAAAGTGTAAGAACAGAGGTCGTGTTTTATTTTCTTTAAATTTTTGTTTTAATTTTCTGAATTGTAAAGAAGGATAGCATTATGTATAGATGGAAACCAAGTAATTGAAGCAGTAATCGATAATTGTCTGTATTGAGGATTGATTTAGATGTGTAACAAACTTGAGACATGAAGTACCAAGATTCTCAATCAGGGATTAAATTGAATAAAAAAATTAAAAGCAGATTCTTAAATCCAATTGATTTGTACTGTGTTTTGTTTGCTCTTGCCTAAATTGGGTTCGTTTTGTACTGACCACAAACAATTTGCAATACAGTTGATAGTTATGTGAAAATGGATTTGATCCAGATTTTATATATTTATGATAAATATTTAATAATTATAATTACATTACAAATAATAGTAATAATATTAATAATAATAATTATAATAATAATAAGAGTAATAACAATAATGATTCATAATAATAATAATTTTTAGTGTAATTGATAATAATAGTATTATTAATGATAATTAATAATAATACTAATAATAATTATTTTTATAATATTTATAATACTAATAAGTAATAATAATGATATTAACTATAAAATTGATAATAATAATAATAATAATCTTATTCATGATAATAATACTATTTGTATTATTTATGATAATAATGATACCTATAAAGATAATAATCATAATACTAATTAAATTTTACTATTAATTATAGTAACACTGCTATAATAATGGTAACAATAATATTAATAATTATAACACCTTACATGTATTAATTTTCATATCTATATAATATATATTGAAAATAATAATTTAACAAGTAGTGATATTAATATTTAATATTAATGTTAATAATAATAATGGAAGTAATAATAACATTAGTATAACAATCATATTTTAAACTTGTAATTAATTTGAAGTAATATTTAATTGGTATGTAATATATATATTACATAATATCTTTTATTTATTATTTATTATTTCTAAGATTACATTATATTAGAATTCATATATATTTATATATAGATTCACTTTTAATAACAACTTAATGATTCTGTTTTATTATTTTACAATTTCATTTATATATATATATATATATATATATATATATATATATATATATATATATATATATATATATATATATATATATATATATATATATATATATGTGTGTGTGTGTGTGTGTGTATATATGTATATATATATATATATATATATATATATATAATTACATATTTACTTACAAAACAAATTGCTCGTGAATCATCGGGAATAGTCAAGGTCAAATGCATTCATGAAAAATAGTTCAAACATTTAGAGACTTGGTTTAATAAACTTTGCTTATCGTGTCGAAATCATATAAAATTAATTTTAAATTTGGTCGGAAATTTTCGGGTCGTCACAGTACCTACCCGTTAAAGAAATTTCGTCCCAAAATTTGATTGGGATGATCATGCCTGGCATTAATGTAACAACCCAACCCGTTAACCAATCAATTACACGGAATAAAAAAAATCTTTGTGCAGCACATGGCGCGGCGCCATGACCCCGCGCGGCGCGCAAAAGGGCCTGGACAGGCTGCTGTCCCAAAAAGTCCCAAATGCGAAAATATTTGACCACTTCCCGACACATTTAGACTAAACGGTTTTCACAACATATTGTAATAGATAAAACTAACACGTTCCATTAATAAAAAGGGTTTTACGACACCGGGCCCACATATGCCCAAATTACCCTTTAAGTACCAATTTCAAGTTTTCGACCACACAACTTTTAACACAAAATAAAGCCGAGCATGGCGATTGGGGATACGCTACCCAATCCTAATCAATCTAAAAGAAAGCCTTCTAAAGCAACTACACGAGTCCACTAGTCCCACGCTTACCCGAGCCACCGAATTCATGCAAATCTATAAAAAGGTAAACAACGAGAGGGTAAGCTAACGCTTAGTGAGTGAGAATATACTACATACATATATATGCATAAAATGGACACGCCATACAAAACCAAATACCGCATACCGGAGCATCCAAGCATAAAGGCAAGCTAGTCTAAGCATACCGTAAGATCACTAAGCAACGAGCTAAAGATATATCAACACATACATATGCATATAGGATATTAACACTCACCTTGTCGCCTTGAAGAATGCCACCGAATAATCCGCAACTCGTCAATGGAAAGTACCTATTCCATTTTCACAAATACATCAACACACTTAGAGTGGATTTACAAACCAACCCAAAACAACATTTAGTGTAATTTTGACCCAAATGCACTTCCAAGCACAACCGTGCCCAAACTAACCAATTATCACTAACACAAGTGAGAATGGTCCTAATATGCCAATTAAACCCGAACACAAGTGTTAAACACCTTTCGTTCTCAAAATCGCCCATAAACCCTAATTTTGACCCATAAAGTCAAAATCTCACCAATTACAAGTTTTGACACCAAAATATATTTAACCCGGTTTTATACTTCAACTTAATCCATTTTAAGTTTATAAACCTTATTAAATCGACAATTGGGTCATCATCATCATCACCAAACCCTAATTTTGACTCTAGTCAAAATTAGTCAACCAAACACACCTAAAAGTGTTCCAACACTTCCATAATCACTAAACCTAGTGATTAAACCCAATTACAAGTCCTAATCAAGGCCAATTTGTTCACCAACCCGAAATCCACCAACATTAACAATAAACCCGATTACTAGCATCACTAAACTCACTTCATGAGTTTAAATGGGTTTCTTAACAATTTAAGTTCAAACCCTAACTTTGAATATCAAATCAAACAATGAAATTCGGAGTTAGAACTTATCACAACAACCAAAACGTAGCTAGGAACAAGGTGAACAACTTTAAAACCCGAGACTTTGATCAATTCAAGCTCCTTCTTCTCCAATTCAAGCTCTCTTACTCTAGAACTCTTCCCCTCTCTCTATATGTGGATGAGAGTGTTTGTGTGGGTGAGAAATGAGCTCCAATGGAGTTCTAGATCAGCTTTGATGACCCCAAACTGACCTCAAGTGAAAAGACCAAAGTACCCTTCATTTAAACCTTTAAAAAAGGCTGAAAATTGCATCAGACGGGTTCGGCGCGCCGCGCCGAAAGGTGGAGCGCCTCTCCAACCTACAGGTCAGTTTTCATAAACTTGTTTTGGCCATAACTTTTTAACCGTAGCTCCGTTTTCGATGAATCAAATATCGTTGGAAACGTAATAAGATTTTCTTTCCAATGGTAAGGCTTTGAAACATCAACACAGACTTTATTTGGGGTTGAAAAGATACGTACACACCTTGTCACTTCAGACAACGTCCAGTTTCCTTCGGCGTTCGAGCAAGCAACACGTACACTTCATACACGCATCGTACACCATAAATACATTATGTACAATAAATATTGGATCTTACAACTCTCCCCCACTTAAACTCGATCACGTCCTCGTGATCTTCTCCACCTAACCAATCCGGAACTACTCAATGGCCCTCAATCCTAAGTTCCAATCCGAACTTTCCTAGACAATTCTTCCCAATGAATCACCTTTAACAACTAAAATCGTCACCCGTGATTTATCAAAACCACTATCCGAACACTAAAACCTGCTCTTTTCCCCATATCGGGAAAAACTCAATCAATCTCGTACCGAGATATCAATTCCTTAGCGTACCTTTACCAAGGACAACGCTATAAGTGACCAAGCCTCAACCTAAAGTCAACGATCCGAACATTGAAGATCGAACCACATGAATCCTTACGGATTACACTTACCACTAAACATCCTTTGTAGTGCGCAATACAACCAATACGCCACTATCCTAACATCATAAGCAACGGCTAAAACCAAAAGCGCCCAAAACGACTATGGCAACGCTAAACCTAAGGTGCACAAAATCGACTATTGTCACACCCGTAACAACATGTGAGCGAAACACGGCTATCGCCCTACTAATCACACAACATGGTCCTCGCGATCCCACCATCGGTGAATAAAACAACCGATAGATCACACCACACGGTCCTTATGACCCCACCATTGATGTATAAAACAACCGATAGATCACTCAACACCGGATGAAGTCAGCGGACCCCATCAATGGTCATGCTTCACCGATATAACACTACACCCATGATGAAGTCAGCGGACCCCGAAGGTTATGCTTCACCAATCAACGATCTCATGATGAAGTCAGCGGACCCCGAAGGTCATGCTCCACCAATCAACGATCCCATGATGAAGTCAGCGGACCCCGAAGGTCATGCTTCACCAATCAACGATCTCATGATGAAGTCAGAGGACCCCGAAGGTCATGCTTCACCAATCAATGATCTCATGATGAAGTCAGAGGACCCCGAAGGTCATGCTCCACCAATCCACGATCCCTTTTGGCCTCGAACAACGAGTAGCGTAACATTGCGCTCTGCTACGCCATAGTGAATCCTAACGGATACCACTAACCATTCACACAATAGAGCAAGAACCGCCTATATCAATCATAGGCACAAAACAAAAATTCTCTAAAAGAGGATCCGATACGCACATCCCTTAACCGAGGGATTTCACCTTGCTCACCATACCCGTCCATTATCTCTCAACGAGATTTACAACATTACTACCTTGGTGATATTTCAAATCCAAAATCATAAGTACAATTTATCCAAAATTGTACTCTACCACAAATCGACCAAATCTTGGTCCCGACACAAATTTCAGATCTACCAAAAGCATTGTCCGAAATCTCACACTAAAACCTCCGCGTGCAGGAGTGTAACTCCCCCACTTGGAACTACGTTCCATAACAGTATCTCGTACACCCGCACAATGCTACCAAAGGCAAACTTTACCAATAATTGAGTTCACACGGCCCATCACCACTTTTTGTTTCAATTTTGAGCATACCAAGGATCCTAACCTATCCTTAAACACTTCGAACAAAAAGTGTACCACAATTTACACGAACTATACACTCGCAATCATCCAATTGCTTTAGTTTTTCGAATTTCACCCGATCGCTCATGTACCTAAGGGTTTCACTTCGGTACCCTAAGTACAATGTAACCGCAACACAATCGGAGTTGAACACCACGCTAGTAGGTATAAAAAGGCACCTAATGTCGCGTCACGTAGACTCGTTTACCAACATACATCGAGATCAACACACGATTTCAAGAATTTCAATCCACCCGACGAACCTCATGGTTCATCAACTTCAACGCGAAAGCGAACACGCGCTTAACGACCGAACACCAAAACCCATTTCCATGGTTTGGTAGAAACATTTCCCAAATACTAAGGAATGCTTGGTTGCACCAAGTCTTACGCCCTTCATCCGATAATCAAACGTCACCATAGGGTACTTCCATTAGGAACGTCACCCATATCAGTAACATGCACAACACCATTGAGACTTTAAGGGTCTCACTCAAACGAGCTTAACGACCCGATACCAACTAAAATGCTTAAGCACCCAAGGATTCGCACCATAGGATCAAGGCACAACACTCCACTTATACACTCTACTGAGAGCAAACCGGAACCATAAACGTAAACCGCCCGCTTGCTACGAATTATCTCCAACGGAGAATAAAGTTTAGCTAAGACTTACGCACATACCGCATGTTATTACAAACGAACAACATATAATTTCGTACTAAAGATACCTTATGTAGCGCTGTTGGGCTTTCGTGCTCCACTACCCATCATGTATTCGCGCTCTAACCTCCTAACCCGATCGTCATGCGATTTGGAACACTCTGACTTCCGGTGTCCCTCCATCCGACAAATGAAACACCTAATTGAGCCTAAAGGCACTACCGTACAATCTTGTGCCAAATGACCCCGTTCCCCACACTTAAAGCACGTGAGCTTGTAACCCTTTTTACTCTTCTTCTTCACATTCCCGACGCCTTCAGGCGTACTTCGTGCCCTCTTACCATGAGCACCATGTAATCCTAACCTTGCATGTACATCTTCATCATCACTACCTCGAGGTTTGGGAAACCTCTTTTCAAACTCTTCCTTTACAACTTTAGTCGCTTGGTCTCGGACCATTTCCGTCATTTGTCCTTCGACCAACTCCTTAGTTACTTCCCTAACTTTGCCGGTGAAAACCGAGACATATTGCTCAAACACGGCCTCAATCTTTAACGTTAAATCATCCTTCCCTTCGTGAATAGGCTCACTCGTTCCGCATCCATTTTCCGTTTTCATTCTAAGGGATGCAAACGATTAGATCACGAACGTATAGACCACACGCACAACACCATCCCATCTTGCTAAACACTCGTCGTACATCACTTGTTAGACATGATTTGCACCCGTAATAAGATTTGCAAGTCCTTATTACGCGTACACGCCGTATCAACTTGTTAGTACAACGACCGCCTCGCTTGATGATATAAACAAACACAAACAAAATTCTACGCGATATAAACACACGCGAGAATTATTATCACAACACAAAAGTATATTAATAATATCCACATTACTAATATAAACGTTAGTCCACCTACAAACAAGGCACTAACTATAACCTATTCCGACCCGTAATCCTACAAGTCCCGCAACAAATTAAGCACACGCAAAAGTCTAAGTCTAGGTACCTATCTCAAGTCACCTAAATCCCTTAGACCATGCTCTGATACCATTTGTAACAACCCAACCCGTTAACCAACCAATTACACGGAATAAAAAAAATCTTTGTGCAGCACATGGCGCGGCGCGCCATGACCCCGCGCGGCGCGCAAAAGGGCCTGGACAGGCTGATGTCCCAAAAAGTCCCAAATGCGAAAATGTTTGACCACTTCCCGACACATTTAGACTAAACAGTTTTCACAACATATTGTAATAGATAAAACTAACACGTTCCATTAATAAAAAGGGTTTTACAACACAGGGCCCACATATGCCCAAATTACCCTTTAAGTACCAATTTCAAGTTTTCGACCACACGACTTTTAACACAAAATAAAGCCGAGCATGGCGATTGGGGATACGCTACCCAATCTTAATCAATCCAAAAGCAAGCCTTCTAAAGCAACTACGCGAGTCCACTAGTCCCACGCTTACCCGAGCCACCGAATCCATGCAAATCTATAAAAAGGTAAACAACGAGAGGGTAAGCTAACGCTTAATGAGTGAGAATATACTACATATATATATATGCATAAAATGGACACGCCACACAAAACCAAATACCGCATACCGGAGCATCCAAGTATAAAGACAAGCTAGTCTAAGCATACCGTAAGATCACTAAGCAACGAGCTAAAGATATATCAACAAAATATAAGTTCACCAGCAACGATGTGAACAATGCCAATAAGCTACACCCGGAGGGTTAGCTACATCACGACAATACAACATTATACGTATTCAATATTTAACATGCTAACAATATCCAACAACATAATATGATACATCACAACATATACATAAACAACTATATGGTTAACCATAAATGCGTCATGGTGCTACCGGCTCCGTGGTTCACACCATACGCAATGCTATGACGCTACCGGCTCCGTGGTTCACGTCACTACGCATTTGAGTCATACTCTTTTATAGTGCTACCAGCTCCGTGGTTCAAACTTTGGTGCTACCGGCTTCGTGGTTCACACCTCATTTTATAGTGCTACCGGCTCCATGGTTCACACTTTGTTTTATAGTGCTACCGGCTCCGTGGTTCACACTTTGATGCTACCGGCTCCGTGGTTCACATCACAAACATGCACTATAATGCTACCGGCTCCGTGGTTCACATCATAGCACATTTATACACACTATGGTACTCTCGGCTCCGTGGGTCATACCATAGCCTATAAATAAATACACCATATACATACATGTATAATTACTCCACTCACAATATTAACCCTTCGCCATTGGGGTTATATAATCCACATCACACGCCCATGTGATAACGTACACACAAAGTGTGCACCTCGCCAAAGGTGGTCAACCAAAATGCACAACCGTGCCAATTGGACCTATACACAAGTCCATCAAATCCACCTATATGTGAAGTGAGCTCTATAACCGAGAACCACTTCACCCGACCCGCACCCATCCTACACATACATATGCATATAGGATATTAACACTCACCTTGTCGCCTTGAAGAATGCCACCGAATAATCCGCAACTCGTCAATGGAAAGTACCTATTCCATTTTCACAAATACATCAACACACTTAGAGTGGATTTACAAACCAACCCAAAACAACATTTAGTGCAATTTCGACCCAAATGCACTTCCAAGCACAACCGTGCCCAAACTAACCAATTATCACTAACACAAGTGAGAATGGTCCTAATATGCCAATTAAACCCGAACACAAGTGTTAAATACCTATCGTTCTCAAAATCGCCCATAAACCCTAATTTTGACCCATAAAGTCAAAATCTCACCAATTACAAGTTTTGACACCAAAACATATTTAACCCGGTTTTATACTTCAACTTAATCCATTTTAAGTTTATAAACCTTATTAAATCAACAATTGGGTCATCATCATCACCAACCCCTAATTTTGACTCTAGTCAAAATTAGTCAACCAAACACACCTAAAAGTGTTCCAACACTTTCATAATCACTAAACCTAGTGATTAAACCCAATTACAAGTCTTAATCAAGGACAATTTGTTCACCAACCCGAAATCCACCAACACTAACAATAAACCCGATTACTAGCATCACTAAACTCACTTCATGAGTTTAAATGGGTTTCTTAACAATTTAAGTTCAAACCCTAACTTTGAATATCAAATCAAACAATGAAATTCGGAGTTAGAACTTACCACAACAACCAAAACGTAGCTAGGAATGAGGTGAACAACTTTAAAACCCGAGAGTTTGATCAATTCAAGCTCCTTCTTCTCCAATTCAAGCTCTCTCACTCTAGAACTCTTCCTCTCTCTCTCTATATGTGGATGAGAGTGTTTGTGTGGGTGAGAAATGAGCTCCAATGGAGTTCTAGATCAGCTTTGATGACCCCAAACCGACCTCAAGTGAAAAGACCAAAGTACCCTTCATTTAAACCTTTAAAAAAGGCTGAAAATTGCATCAGACGGGTTTGGCGCGCCGCGCCGAAAGGTGGAGCGCCGCTCCAGCCTACAGGTCAGTTTTCAGAAACTTGTTTTGGCCATAAATTTTTGACCGTAGCTCCGTTTTCGATGAATCAAATATCGTTGGAAACGTAATAAGATTTTATTTCCAATGGTAAGGCTTTGAAACATCAACACAAACTTTATTTGGGGTTGAAAAGATACGTACACACCTTGTCACTTCAGACAACGTCCAGTTTCCTTCGGCGTTCGAGCAAGCAACACGTACACTTCATACACGCATCGTACACCATAAATACATTATGTACAATAAATATTTGGGTCTTACAATTAAGTATTTTTTCATTACTCATACGAGTTGAAATTAGAGTTTTATCATCAAAGGGTAATGTGAATAAAACAATTCGATTACTGAAAGCGTACGAGTGAAGCTGTCACAAAAGATGGAGATAGAGATTTAACTTTCGATGTAGTTACGATGGATTTCTGGAATTCAAGGAATTTAGAGAAAATCTTCATAATAAGATTTGATTCTCCGGTAATTAAGGAAATAGGATCTTCTTTGATTAAATGCGATGGTCTATCTTGATTGTTTTGTCGGATATTTCACTATAAATCTACCCTCTTCATTTCCTTATTTCCACAGTTCACACCTTATATTCTTTCTCTCTCAATTCAAACTTTTGTTTTCTCTTCTCGACTTTTTGTCAAACGAATGATAATCCAGAATTTGTAGGTATAGAATTTCGTATGAACATGACTAATGTTCTAAGAGAGAAATTGTAATAACACGATCTTGATTGGTTAAATTACCAGAATTCAAGAGAAAAGATAGAACTATCAGGAATATATGTTCTTGATATGTTTGGAGATTAGGTAGAATGTAAGAGTCGTGTAACATGGCACATGATGACGTTATGGTCTGTGAATCATCACGTTCCATTAGAAACTCAGCATGTCTTACTCTAATATAATCATTTTGATCAAGTGTCATTATATTATACTAACTCATGCTTCAGTTCCCCACACTACTTCAAGAACATTCATACTTTAAACTCGAAGGTTTCAGAATTTAGAAACTAAAACAGTTTCTTTTATGATGTAACACAGATAGCGCGAAGAGGTAAATAGTTTTAGATTAGAATAGTTATGAAAATATCTTCAGAAATATCGAGGATATTTATAATGAAAGATACGATGATATCTTAGAATTTTAGAATCATAGTGTGATGAAGAAATTCATTCACAATGATTTAAAGCAATTTAGAAGTAAGGTATTCGCTAAAGATTTCATCAGAAATAGAATCATCAGGATTCTTTGAAGGCAGATTTAGTCTTTGTGATTTGTTCATAGCCTCCTTCATGGTTTCGCATAATCCGCTTTTTGGTACTAAATTTTCTATTGAGCGTTTCCAGCACTCCATTCTTTATCATCATAGTTTCAACGGTTAAGGTCATTTATGGTTGTCTACCGTTTCTGCTGTTTCATTCCGCTTTTTCAAACTTTGGAGTATTGATTCGTAGATTGAGTGCTTTTCAGTATTTCAAAATGGAAGATCAAAATTCTATAAAATAAATGTTATATATAACTGTTGATGTAGACATGCTGCGAGTTTTCAAAGTACTGATTGCTGATTCACGGTAATTGGTATGGCAGTTCTCTTTACAAGATGCGGATGAGTATATGATAAGGTTTTAATGAACAAATATAATAGTTCTTCGGAGAAACTTAAGCCGGTGAGTAATGAAGTTGCTGGTAAGTTTACTGCTAATGTGGTGGAATATAAACGGTTCTCCGGTAACGATGACGAAAAGGGCATCATATATATCAAGGTTATAGTAAGGCTAATCCGAATGAAAATCGAAGTTGATTTGCTGGAGCTGTGACAAAATTGGCTAATTTGAAAAGGAATTGCAAAGTTATTTTCAGTAATAACATCGCCAAAGGAGCTAGCACAGATACGTGTTAAACATTTATTCAGGTTCCGAGTGTTTTCAGGTGCACAACTTATATGCATCAATCTTTTCTTCCGTGGATAAAGTGCGGTTGGTTCATCCTCTCGATTGAGGAGTTTTTAAGAATCATGAAAGGTTTGAATGCAGATTGTAATCGTCAAAATACAAATGAGATTTAAGATGAAATCAAGTGGCAAACTTGAAGAATTGTTTAGTTTCATATGTTATAATCAATATTTTAATTCATTTTAATTGTCCAATGTTATTAGTTCACAGTTAGTAGTCCACAATTATTAGTTCAACAATTCATATATAGTTTAATATATAATATTCGAATTAATTAATACGTGTCGTGACCCATTGTATACATGTCTCAGACTCGATCACAACTCAAAGTATATATATTATTGTAGAATCAACCTCAACCCTGTATAGCTAACTCGATCATTACCGCATATAGAGTGTCTATGGTTATTCCAAATTATATATATATATATATATATATATATATATATATATATATATATATATATATATATATATATATATATATATATATATGTCAAAACCTTGTATACGTGTCCCGATATTTAAAGTGCGTAAAATAAATAACAGAAATTAAATGACAATAAATAAAATTGCGAGAATTAAAATTGCGATAAATAAATGTAATAATGAATTAACAGTTAGCTAGGAACAGTTAGCTAGGATTTTGTTAGCGTGGATTCTTAATAGAATTTCTCATAGTTAATTCGTTTGTTTCTAACAAATTTTATTTTGTCCAATGTTTTCTTCATTATGCTACTTGTTGGATTCTGATAGATCAAAATTCAAATATGAAATTGAATGAAAATGGTTATTTTGAAGTGAACGGATACGTATATCGGTGGTTGTAAATAGGATAGTAAATGACTATTGAATCAGATTCGAAGAATGTACAATGTAACTTATTTATGTGAAATCTAAATATTCCTCGGGTATTACCTACCCGTTAAAATATTTTCACCATTAACAGTTTGTACGAAAGAATTTTTAATTACAATCTTTATGAAAATATACTTACATATATATTTTCTTCAGATGTAATCATAGATTTAATGAGTTAATATAATATTAATCTCATTTGATTTATCGTTAGAACAAGAATACATATTCTCTAAAACATTAGAGATTACATAATCGCCATGAAGAACGAAGATAATTGATGTAGAACGATATGTAGAACGATAATTATACTCGAGGTACAGAATGAGATATTGAGGTGTGTGATGTTGAAACTTGGGTTGTTGGTGGTACTGTTGGTGCTGGTGATGTTGCTGAAGCTGGTAAGTTTTGCACCATATTTTCCAAATTGATTACTCGAGCGTGTAGCTCGTTGACTTCATCCATTATTCCGGGATGATTGTTGGTCGGAATGAGCGGATGAATAAGGTTTAGAATTTTGGATAGAATATAATCATGATGAGATACTCTGGAAATGAGAGAGAAAATGGTGTTTCGAACAGGTTCACCGGTAAGTGCTTCAGGTTCATTGCCAAGAGGGCAATATGGTGGATGGAAGGGATCACCTTCTTCTTGTCTCCAATAATTAAGTAGGGTACGAACTCATCCCCAATTCATCCAGAATAGATGATGGTTAATTGGTTGATCCATTCTAGTTACACTATTTTCGGAGCTCGAGTGGAAATCCATATCGGAATAGCTGTCGAAATCCGAGGAACTTGAACTGGTTGCGAGTTCCATATTGTACAGTTAGATAAAGGGTTTTTCGATATGAAATGATTTCCGGCTATCGGATGGTATTCTAATTACATAGAATATCTATATATATAGAACAAAAAGATTTCGTAGATTACGGAGGCATTTACGGAATATGTTAGGCAAAGTTTACAGTAACAGATACGCTAAGATATGAATTAGCAGATACGCTAAGATATGAATTTTGTCTATACACTATTCATGCAATCAATGCAGTAAGATGTGTCTAGACTAGGAATGATAAGCAGGTAATTTCCTAAGGATGATAAGTAGGTAATTTTCGACACGAAATGATAAGCAAAAGTTTTGACATGCAGATACGGTCGAAGTCCAGACTCACTAATGCATCTAAACAATTATCAGTTAGACACACTAATGCAAGACCTTGTTTGCTAAGACCACCGCTCTGATACCAACTCTAATGACCCGTCCTAATCCATCTGGACGAATACATTACATTTGGTTACATCGCAAGGTACTTGACCTCTATATGATACATTTTACAAACATTGCATTCGCTTTTGAAAGACAACTTTCATTACATCGAAAGTTGACAGCATGCATACCATTTCATAATATATCCAACTATAAATGACTTAATAATATTCTTGATGAACTCAACGACTCGAATGCAACGTCTTTTGAAATATGCCATGAATGACTCCAAGTAATATCTCTAAAGTGACCAGATGTACAGCGTAAGATTTCTTTCATACCTGAGAATAGACATGCTTTCAAGTATCAACCAAAAGGTTGGTGAGTTCATTAGTTTATTGTAAACATTCATTTTCATCATTTTAATAGACCACAAGATTTCAGATATTTAATTGTACACGTAACCCGAGTACATAATAACACGTGTAACCCGCGAATTAAAATTCATTCATATGGTGAACGCTTGATAACCGACTTAACTTTAATGCATAGAATATCCCCAAACAGAACCTCTCGTCTGTATAATAATAATAATCTTGAAGTACTAAAGCATCCGTACCCCGGATGAGACTTGTCGAGGTCCATAGATCTATCTTTAGGATTCGCGTCAATTAGGGGCCATACCCGTTTCCTAATTATTAGGTTACCAAGCTAAAAAGGGGTGATATTCAATATTCATAATCCAGCCATAGAATGTAGTTTTTGATCACTTGTGTCTATTTCTTAAAACATTAATAAAATCAGTGCATGTATTCTCATTCTCAAAAATATATATAAAAAGGGAGTAATGAAACTCACTATACTGTATTTCGTAGTAAAAATACATATGACGTCATTGAACAACTGAACAATGCAGGGTTGGCCTCAGATTCACGAACCTATATCATTTGTATATATGTTAACACATATAATTGTAATCGAACAAAGTTGTATATATATTTATTATAATATTTTATTAAATTGGAACTTATTGTTATGTATATATAATGTATTTAAAATTAATATTTATGTTTTTATATGTGTTTATATTCTTATTTATAATATCTTAAAATATTTTTTATATATTATATGTAATTTAGTTATTATTATAGTTAGTAATATTTCATATAGAAATATAGTATGTATTATACTTTTATATATAAATCTCTTTTGTTTGTAAAATTGATAATTATAATACTGTTAAAGTAAAGATAATAATACTAAAAAAAATGATAAAATGATAGTTTTACTAATACTGATAATCATATTAATAATACTTTTATTAATCATAATAATAATAATAATAATAATAATAATAATAATAATAATAATAATAATAATAATAATAATAATAATAATAATACTGATGTGTGCGAGGTGTGCTAGGAAATAGTATTATTTTTACAACGAAATACTATTAAATACGATACAATTTTACACAAGTGATTTATTTATTTATAGAATGGATATACCTAAACCTTGCTACAACACTTATAGGCAGTGTACCTAATCGTACAGTAGTGTAGTTTTTAGTAAGTCCGGTTCGTTCCACAGGGATCTTTATCCAAGTTTAACGCTATATTTTTAACTTATAATTGTAAAAATACAAAAATATATATAGTTAGTATTATTATTATAAAATCGGGGTTTTTACCGTTTAATGACCTGTTTGTCAATTTTAAAACTTTAGTCGCAGTTAAAACCTAATGTAAAATATTAAAAATAAATATAACTTAATTTAAAGCGTAACGTAAATAACGATAATGAAATTGAGATAAATAAAAGTGCGATAAAATAAAATTGCGATAATTAAAGAGTACGATAATTAAAAATGCAATTAAATAAAATGACAATAAATAAAAGTGCGATAATTAAAAGTGCAATTAAATATGAAATATATAAATTATGCTTATTTAAACTTCAGTAATCATGATGTTTGACGTGTTGATTTTTAGTTTATTCCCATGGGTTAATTGTCATTTGTCCTGGATTATTCAATATGTCCATACGGATTTGTCCATAATAGTCCATCAGTCATAATCATAAAGTGCGAAAGTCTTCGTCAAATTATTCTTATTCCCGAAGTCAAATATTCTAACTAATTGGGGATTTGAATTGTAACAAGGTCTTAATACTTTGTTTAATGAATACACCAGGTTATCGACTGCGTGTAGTCCAAGGTTTTACTACTTTGTTAACAATTACACCAATTACCCTTGAATGTAATCCACCCCTGTTTCAACTAGTCTATTAACTCTTAATCCAGTTCCGTATCCGGTAAAATGAATAATTATTGGTATTTATAGATATCCCGCCCACCGTACCCAGTCAAGCGTATGTGGTTATATATAAATACGTCAAATTATAAGTCTATATATTAAATTAACGAGGTATCGTTTAGTTAATATAAAACCCATTAATAGCCCATAGTCTAATTTCTACAAGTGTCGTTCTTTTATCCAAACCCCAATTATGGTCCAAAGCCCAATTACCCAATTTTAATATTTAGCCCAACATCATGATTACTTCGGCATTAAATAAGCATAATAATAACTTAGCTACGAGACATTAAATTAAAAATAACATTAACCATAACTTACAGTGATTAAAAATAGCGTAGCGTTACACGGACAGAATTTCGACTTATACTCTTACAACATTCGCTAACATACCCTTATTATTAGAATTTACAATTAAAATTAAAATTATAATATATATATATATATATATATATATATATATATATATATATACGTTTGATAGATAGAGAGATGGATGGATATATTATATAAACTGAGCCAAAACATGCGAATTTATAGCATGTGGCCTGGATTTCAGGGCCATGCGATTGCATGGAAAATAAGCGTACAGGCCATGCAATCGCATGGAGGTAGGTATCAGCTCACACTCCTTTGTTTTCTTGTTTGCCGACGGTTTAATAAATAAATATAATATATAAATAATTTTAAGAATTATTTAAATATTATATTATATTTATGTGCATAGTTGACTTGTAATTTTTAGTCCATTGCGTCGAGCGTTGAGAGTTGACTTTGGTCCCGGTTCCGGTTTTTCGAACGTCCTTGCGTACAATTTAATATCTTGTACTTTGAGTTTCGCGTCTTGTACTCTTGTAATTTTGAGACGTTTCTTATCAATAATTGGAACCACTTTGATTGTACTTTGTACTTTTGAGCTTTTTGGTCGTTTGCGTCTTCAATTCGTCAAATCTGTCTTTTGTCTTCACCTTTTATTATTTAAACGAATATTACTTGTAAATAGAACAATTGCAACTAAAATCTTGTCTTTCTTGAGGGATAATGCTATGAAATATATGTTCGTTTTTAGCATTATCAAATATTCCCACACTTGAGCGTTGCTTGTCCTCAAGCAATATAGTCTTGAAAATAAAAATACTAGAATCACTTCTTTATTCTTCACACTTTGTATATCAGTGATTTCTATACGGCGGTATGAACAATGGTAGTAACGATGTGGTTTAAAGTCCCATATGACTATAAAAATTTAGATCCTTTAGGAAATTGGATCTTTATGAAAACATTTGATCTTTTGAAAATTAAATCTAGTTTTTACCCTAGATAGGTTTTCCGGAATAACCCTTCACCGGTGTTTGCAAATTGTTTTTGTGGGTTTCAGATTTGAAAATTTTAGCTCAAAACTTGCGGTTTTGTATCACCCACTTGCTAACCTTGTATTGGGAAAGCAACACGTCCAGTATACTTGCTCCGTATATTACCTTTCGGTAAACTACCGTCCGGTTGTAAAGGAAAGCGTTGAACAAGCAACTGTTGAGGCAATGTCCCCTGACATGCTTTTAATTATGGTCTATAACGTGTCAGATGCAATTACTATCCTTTGTAGGAGCAATAGTAAAGCTCACCCTTATAGTTTTTTGGTCTGGCACAAGGTCCTGTCTTTGACCATGCTATGCAACCACCGTTCTTACGGTTGACACCCAATTCGGTTCAGGTGACCTAATGAATTCCAGGTGAATTCCTAGGATTTTACGTTCAATGGTAATGAACGCATTGAAAATGGATTTTCAGAAAACAAATCGGTTTGTAATTTTGATCAAAATATTTTCTCGTTCAAGCTCGAGTTTAGATATCATTGAATTCCATGAGTTTGTAATTCTCAATCTTTAAGGTTAATCTCTAGGATTGAGTAATATCAGTCTTAAAAGCTGATTTTTAATCTTTAAGGAGATTATTCTTTTCTGGGGATCTGATTCATTAGTCTTATCAAGCTAATTTGCACGGTGCCCTCCCCATTTTACGAGACAGATCCTCTCATGGCTAGGATAAGTCTGACCACTTGGCGACCCTGTTTGATGCTGAGGTCCGTGGATTTCCAGCTGATTTTCGAGAAAACTTTTCAAGGTTTTTCGTAGACTCTACAACTGGTCTGGACGACAACTTCCTAACCTAAATCAAGAAGCGCGTTTCTTTTTCGGAAGACTTTACTTTCTTTTAATGATGGAATTGATTCATCGTGTAGGACCATCTTTCTTTCAAATATATTACAGTTTTTCGGGTAAAACGGTTAATTTTGTCCAAAACAAAAGTATCTTCAATTATTTGTACAAAAATATGTGATATATGTTTTTAAATAACTTGGTAAATTTTTCCCACACTTGGCTTTTATTTTCCTTTTTATTGTCCTCTATTCCATTTTAAACGAATTCTAACATTTTGAGTTGTTTCTCAATTTATGTCCTTTCCGAGGTAACAATAATTTCGGTGTTAGCACCTAGTTTTATCGTTCATAAATATGTATAAACATGATTTTGAATTCATTTAATTGAAAATTTTGAAAAATTTTACTAGAATTGGTAGTCAGTATATAAGACTAGGGCTGTTCTTTATTATCAGAGAGCACTAGATTCTAATACAACTACTGCGTTACTAGCATTTTTAATGGTAACCAAGTGTATAAGTTAAAATTTTAAAAATCCGAAAGAATTTAACCCCTTCCCACACTTAAGATCTTGCAATGCCCTCATTTGCAAGAAATCAGTACAATTTAAATTAATGAGGGTGATTAGCGTAGAAAAATGATTAAATTTTACCAAAATTTCCAAACATATTGCCGTTTGTTTTAAAAGCAAAGATTTTTGGTTTTTTTTTTTTAAATAAAAACCTTATAACTTTTTAAAACATATATTAATAAAATTTTTAAAAATTTGTTTCTTTTTAGGATGAGGGTGTTTTGGAACGATGTCCTAGTCTGTGCCTCGATAAAATTTTAAAATTTGTCAATTTTAAGCGCAGTTTTAAAAGCAAAGGTTTTTGGGTTTTTTTATAATGTTTTTGGCATACTTTAATTCAATAAGATTAAAAATAATGATAATAAAAGTTCTCGTCCCTCCCTTGGGTAGAGCAATTTCAGTTCAACGACCTAGTTTTCAACTCACGACGAATTTTAAAAATCATATTTTTAACTTAGCGAAATAAAGTAAATTTTTGTTCTTAAATTCACACCAAACTTTAATTTAAAATGCATAAAATTAAAAATTCATATTAAAATTATTAAAAATTCACACCAAATTCATATTATATTTTTGTTTTTATACATACAAACTTATATTAAAAATATTAATTTTTTCAAATATTTATAAATTTAAATATATTGATTTTAAATGGTTTACAATATTAATTTAATATTAATTTTAAAAACAAAGTAAAAATAAAATTAAAAATCTTTTTGGTCTTTTATCCCACTTTAATCAATCAAATAATATCAAAAATTTACGCCCCTCTTTTCGGTAAAGTAATTTCGGTTCCATAACCGAGTTTAACTCATGATGAATTTTTGAAATATTTTGGGTTGATTGATTAAAGATATTTATACCTTAAGAGTAAACGGTAAATTTTGCAGTGATGTAATAAATTTTTGTATGATATCAATAATTTCGGTTACGCATACCTAATTTTATTGAATACCAATTTAATACTTTATAGTGAACGATTCAGCGTTTATTATCAAAAGTTTAAAAGCAATAAAAATAAAAATAAAAACTGTACATACTTACCTGTGAGATAGAATTCTCAGTGACCTGCTTTAGCCCACTCATAAGATAGTCAGACTAATTGGTTTTCCATAGCTACATAGGCGTAACCTCGAGCATTCAACATTTTTTCTTCGAAACATATGAACGGTCCATCTCTGCATAAAGTAACAAATTCGGTATTTGAATATGTTTGATTATTTAAACATTTACCTTCGTGTGACCATTTTCTGCATTTGTGACATCTTTCAAGGTTTCGTGCTCTTCTTTTCACTGCGAATTTTGATTTTCCTTTACCAAATGGTAACTTATTAGTTTCGTTCCTGGATTCTTTTCTTACTCCGTCCAATTTGCCTCTGATTAATGATACCAATTCACTTGGAAGGGTGTCATTATTTCGTTTAGTGATTAAAGCGTGTAGCATTAGACCATGGTTTAGTTCACAGGAAGTCTTCATCTCGTAAAACCTAAAAAAAATAAAAATTCAGAATGGGGGGAGAAGACTAGTTCTTTAGGGTCTGCTAGGGAAAGACCATTCGGATTCCATTCTCGAGAACTACACGAAAACAGAATATCTAACTCTAACAGAAATATATATTATCCTTTAAAGGCTTGATTCTCCCCACACTTAGTTAGCTGTGGTGTTGAAATTGTGATTAACTTCGTTGTCAACTTCCATCGGATCATGTACGTAATGTTTAACTCTGTGACCATTAACTTAAAATTCAATCCCATTTGAATTTATTAACTCTATTGTTCCGTATGGGAAAACTCTTTTGACTATAAATGGTCCAGACCATCTTGATTTCAATTTTCCAGGAAATAACTTGAATCGTGAATTGAAAAGAAGAACTCGGTCTCCTTCCTTAAATTCTTTTGAACTTCTGATTCTTTTATCATGCCATTTCTTCGTTCTTTCTTTATAGATTAACGAATTTTCGTATGCTTCATGTCTTAATTCTTCTAATTCATTTAGTTGACTTAATCGTAGACGCCCGGCTTCATGTAAATCAAGATTACATGTCTTCAAAGCCCAAAATGCTTTGTGTTCAATTTCTACTGGAAGATGACATGCTTTTCCGTAAACAAGTCTAAAAGGTGTGGTTCCAATTGGAGTTTTGTAGGCTGTTCTAAAAGCCCAGAGTGCATCCTCCTATTTCATGGACCATTCCTTCGGATTTAATCCTAGAATATGTTTTCTCTAGATTTCATGGACCATTCCTTCAGTTTTCTCTAGAATATGTTTTAAAGCTCGGTTGATATTTTCAACTTGTCCGCTTGTTTGTAGATGATAAGCGGTTGAGATTTTATGAGTTACTCCATATCTTTTGAGAACTTTTTCAAGTTGATTGTTACAAAAATGATTACCCCGGACTTATTAAAGCTTTTTGTATTCCGAACCTTGCAAAAAGACGTTTTAAAAAGTTGACTACAACTCGTGCATCGTTAGTTGGGAGAGCTTGTGCTTCCACCCATTTAGATACATAATCAATGGCAACGAGAATGTAGAGATTATTATGAGATTTTGGAAATGGACCCATAAAGTCAATACCCTAAACGTCAAATACTTCACATACTTGAATGACATTTTGTGGCATTTCATCACGTTGACTTATTTTTCCGGCCCTTTGACATGCATCACAGGATTTGCAAAGAAGGTGTACGTCTTTGAAAATTGTAGGCCAATAGAATCCAGCATCGTAAACTTTTCTTGCTGTAAGTTGAGGCCCATAATGCCCTCCTGTTGGTCCTGTGTGACAATGGTTTAAGATTTGACTAGCTTTATCTCCGAATACACATCGGCGTATTATTCCATCGGGACAACTTTTAAACAAATGTGGATCTTCCCAGAAATAGTGTTTTATATCGCTAAAGAATTTCTTTCGTTTTTGGTACGATAATCCTTTTTCAAGGAATCCACATACTAAGTAGTTTGCATAGTCTGCAAACCATGGAATTTCATTATAATCTATCTTCAATAGATATTCATCAGGAAATTTGTCTTGTATGGCCGATTCATTTAGAACTTCTAATTCAGGATTTTCAAGACGAGAAAGATGATCGGCAGCGAGATTTTCTGCTCCCTTTTTGTCTCGGATTTCAATATCGAACTCTTGTAAGAGTAAGATCCAACGGATTAATCTTGGTTTAGCATCTAGTTTCGAAAATAGGTACCTAAGAACAGAATGGTCAGTATAGACTACCGTTTTAGCTAGAACGAGATATGAACGAAATTTGTCAAAAGCAAAGACAATAGTAAGGAGTTCTTTTTCAGTAGTTGTATAATTTGTTTGTGCTCCTTGTAACGTCTTACTAGCATAATAAATAGGTTGAAATCGTTTTTCAATCCTTTGTCCTAAAACGGCTCCCATTGCAAAATCACTTGCATCGCACATAAGTTCAAACGGTAGATTCCAATTTGGAGTTATCATGATCGGCGCATTAGTGAGTTTCTCTTTAAGAATATTAAAAGATTTTATGCATTCATCTGAAAAGATGAATGGAGCATCCTTTTCTAGGAGTTTATTCATAGGAGTGGCAATTTTAGAAAAATCTTTTATGAAACGTCGGTAAAAACCGGCATGCCCTAGAAAACTCCTAACTCTTCTAACATTGGTGGGATGTGGAAGTTTAGCAATTACATCTACTTTAGCTCTATCCACTTCAATTCCTTCCTTTGAAATTTTATGACCAAGAACGATGCCTTCTTGAACCATGAAATGGCATTTCTCCCAATTAAGGACTAGATTTGATTGTTCGCATCTAATAAGCATTCGTTCAAGATTAACTAGACATGATTTAAAAGTATCACTGAAGACTGAAAAATCATCCATGAAAACTTCCATGCATTCTTCTATCACGTCGTGAAAAATCGCCATCATACACCTTTGAAAGGTTGCAGGGGCGTTGCAAAGTCCAAATGGCATGCGTTTATAAGCAAAAGTACCATAAGGGCACGTGAACGTGGTTTTCTCTTGATCCTCGGGTGCTATTGGAATTTGAAAATATCCGGAAAAACCATCAAAAAACAATAGTAACTATTTCCGGCTAATCTTTCCAACATTTGATCAATGAAAGGTAAGGGAAAGTGATCTTTTCTGGTGGCGTCATTTAATTTTCTATAATCAATACAAATACGCCATCCTGTTACAGTCCTAGTAGGAATAAGCTCATTTTTTTCATTTGTGATGACAGTCATGCCACCCTTCTTAGGTACGCATTGAACTGGGCTTACCCATGGACTATCAGAAATTGGATAAATTAAACCTGCATCAAGTAGTTTAATAATTTCTTTCTTAACAACATCTTACATATTAGGATTTAGTCTTCGTTGGCGTTGCACATACGTTTTATGACCTTCTTCCATAAGGATTTTATGTGTGCAATACGAAGGACTTATTCCTTTAATATCATGAATCTTCCATGCAATAGCAGGTTTATGAGGTTTTAGCACAGAAATGAGTTGAGATTTTTCATTTTCACTAAGAGAAGACGATATTATTACAGGTAATTCAGATTCACCATGTAAATAAGCGTATTCCAAATGGTTTGGAAGTGGCTTTAACTCTAATGTCGGTGGTTCTTCTATCGATGATTTATATCTATATCTGTCTTCCTCTTTTAGCATTTTAATTTCTTCTGTTGTTGGTTCATATCCATTAGCCATAAGTGTAGTTAACATTTCAGTTTCATCAATTGGTTCAGTTCCTTCTCCTAAAGAACATTCTCCTGTTCCTTGTAATTCTGGAAATTCTTCTAACAATTCTGCATGTGAATCTATAGTTTGAATATAATAACATGTATCATCTGCAGATTGCGGTTGTTGCATAGCTCTATCAACAGAAAAGGTAACACTCTCGTCCTCTATACTTAGGGTCAGTTTCTTACCAAACACGTCTATTATTGCTTTGGCCGTGTTTAAGAATGGTCTTCCTAATATGAGAGGAACTCGAGAATCTTCTTCCATGTCCAGAATAACAAAATCTACTGGAAATACTAAAGTACCAACTTTAACTAGCATGTTTTCCATTATCCCTCTAGGATATTTTACTGATCGCTCGGCTAGTTGTATGCTTATTCGTGTTGGTTTCAATTCTCCAAGGTCTAGTTTAGCGTATTGTGAATACGACATTAAATTTATACTAGCACCTAAGTCTGCCAATGCTTCTATTGAACTAAGACTACCCAGAAAACATGGAATTGTGAAACTTCCTGGATCTGATAATTTTTCTGGTATCTTATTCAACAGTACTGCAGAACAATTAGCATTCATAGTAACAGCCGAGAGTTCTTCCATTTTCTTTCTATTCGTGATTAGATCTTTCAAGAATTTAGCATATCTAGGCATTCCTAAAATCACATCAATGAAAGGAAGATTAACATTTATCTGTTTAAACATATCCAAGAATTTGGATTGCTCGGCTTTAAGTCTTTCTTTTCTCATTTTACTCGGGTAAGGAAGTGGTGGTTGGTATGGTTTAACATAAGGTTTTGCCTTAACTGTGTTATCTTCATTAACCTTTTCAACTACCGGTTCTGTTTCCTTTTCTTGCTCAGGTTGTGGTTCTTGTGGAGTAGGAATAAAGTCATCAGAAATTACAGGCATTTCAGGTGGTTTAAGTGTAATACCACTTCTTGTGGTAATGGCTTTAGCTGTTTCATTCCGGGGGTTAGCATTTGTATCACTAGGTAGACTTCTCGGTTTTCTTTCACCTATTAACCTTGCTAGGTTACTTACTTCTTGTTCCAAATTTTGAATAGAAGCTTGTTGATTTCTAAATGCTTGAGCATTTTGTTCATTGGTTTGTTTCTGAGATGTGAAAAACTGAGTTTAAGATTCAACTAGCTTCGACATCATATCTTCTAAATTTGGATTTTTATCATCGGTTTGTGGTGGTTTGTTTTAAAAAATAGGTCTTTGCTGGTTGTAAGTATTATTGGATACTTGTTGATTACTTGGACCTTGTTGGTTGTTGTATGGAACATTTCGGTTATAATTCTGGTTTTGATTGTAGATCGGTCTTGGCGGTTGATAATTATTCTGATAATTATTTCCAGGCCTTTGGTTTATGTATGAAACATTCTCTCTTTGTTCCATTGTTAGTTCAATACTAAGACAATCTTTTGTCAAATGTGGTCCTCCACACTGCTCACAACTAATTTGTATTGAGTGAATATCTTTAGTCATCTTTTCCATTCGTCTCTCGACAGCATCTATCTTTGCGGAAATGGAATCTAAGTCATGGCTAGAATCGGCTCTAGCTGCTTTAGATGATCTAACGATATCTTTTTCTTGGTGCCACTCATGTGAGTGGGAAGCAGTGTTATCAATAATTTTGTAAGCATCAGTTGCTGTTTTCTTCATAATGGAACCACCAGCTGCTATATCGATGTCTTTCCTTGTAGTGATGTCGCATCCTTGGTAGAATATTTGTACTATTTGACAAGTGTCTAAACCATGTTGCGGACATCCTCTTAATAACTTTCCAAATCTTGTCCACGCTTCATATAGAGTTTCGTTTGGTTTTTGTGTGAACGTAACAATTTCACCTTGAAGTCTTACGGCTTTAGATGTCGGAAAGAATTGTTTAAGAAAATTTTCAACTAAAACATCCCATGTATCAATCGCCCCTTCAGGTAACGATTCCAACCAATCTTTGGCTTCTCCCTTTAAAGTCCAGGGAAATAACTTGAGATATATCTGTTCATCCTCCACTTCTCTTATTTTAAATAAAGTACAGATCCTATTAAATGTACGAAGATGTTCGTTTGGATCTTCCTTCGGTGCACCACTAAATTGGCATTGATTAGTTACCATGTGTAGGATTTGTCCTTTGATTTCATAATCTGGCGCATTAATGTCTCGTTGAGTAATTGCGTGACCTTGGCCAGTGCGTTTAGCTCGCATTCGGTCTTCCATACTTAGAGGTTCTAGATATTCCATGATTGAATTTGTTGAATCTGAATCACGATAGGATTCTGATTTAATGGTTGGTTCCTCGACAATCTCTGTTTGAATGATTGGGGGTTCCGGAGGAAAGATTAATGGTTCAGGATCTCTGAATTGTCCCTGAATATTCTCCGGATTCTCAATTGTGAGGTCGGGTTCAAAAAATGGATTATCGGAAATTTGAATTGGAGTTCTTGGTCGACTGGATGACGATTCTAAAGAAAAATCAACGGCGACAATATTTGCTAGATGTCTTGATCTAGTTACAGGTGGTGAACGTACAAAAGGTGGTGAACGTTTTGCTCGGTGCATTCACTGAATATCCTATTAGTTATAAAAATAAGAAAAATTATATAAGTTATCAAATTAATAGACTTTTCTAATTTTGCCCACGTTTCGAATAGCCAAAAGATGCAGCAGAGGGGCAAGATTCGTTTGGTCTCAATATAATTGAGTACTGTTTGGCTCCAATAACCCGGTCCACGTACAAATCCAACTATTACTACGAACCAGAAAATGGATGTCTATCAATTTAACCACTTAAAATAATTTTCGTTGAAATTTAAAGAAATTTTAGATAAGAAATAGAAAAAAATCTAAGTCCTAAAAACTAGAGCGTCGAGAAATAAGAAAGAAAAAGATTGCGTCGAAAAACGTCGAAAAATAAAAGGTCGAAAAATAATAGGCGTCGAAAAATAAAAATAAGAAAGTAGCGCGTCGATACTTAAAAAGGAACTAAAAACTAAGAATTAAAAGTTGCGTCTAAAAATATTAAAGCTTAAAAGAAATACTATATCTCAAATGGCAATAACTTAAAAAGTACTAAAATATAAAAACGGCGTCGCAAAATTCTAAAGCACCTAAATCTTAGTCTAAAAAAAAAGCACTTAAAGGATTTTACGGCAAAGCCTAAAAATCTAGAAATAAAAATAACTATGGCAAAAACTATAACTTAAAACTAAATATGAGTGAAAAATACAAATATTACGCTAAAACAAATAAAAAGATACAAAATATAAAAATAAACTTAAAGTTGTAAAAAGAACAATTTTATAAAAATATTATTTTTATATTATTTATTTTATAAAACTATTACTTTTATAATTTATTAAAACTAAATAAACTAAATATATAAGTTAAATACTAAAAACTAAACTTAAGTAATTAAATAAACAAACCTAATTAGGGTTTTAATAAATAATAATAATAATTACGTAATTATTGCAGAAAGGATCAACTGTGGCGTGTCAGACAGCTTCATGCGATCGCATGAAGTTTTGCCTTCGGGCTCATGCGATCGCATGAGCTAGGGTTTCTGGCCAGACTTGGGCTGCTACAGTACTGGGCCAAGAGTGTTTTTATATTTTTTTTTCTGTTTTTCTGTTTAAATAAAAAATATTTATATAAAACTTATATTTTTACAAACTAAAATAAAAATAAAGAAACTTTATAAAACTTATATATTTAACAAACTCTTAAATATATATATATATATATATATATATATATATATATATATATATATATATATATATATATATATTCTTTTTATATTTTTGAATATTTAAAACGTATTTTTACAAAAGCGTATTTTTATAAAAGTAAACTAAAAATTAATAAAAATCTTTTTTTATAGCGTTGCGCTTTCGGGGTTTTAGCTGACTGTAGTGACCCGGGAATTTCCGACCAAATTTAAACTTTAATCTTTATATATTTCCGATACGATAAGCAAAGCCTGTAATAATGAGTCTCAAAATTTCTTTTGAACTATTTTAAAATATTCATTTACCCTGTGACTATTCCCGACAATTCACGAACAATGTGTTTGTAATATATATATATATATATATATATATATATATATATATATATATATATATATATATATATATATATATATATATAAGTATAAGTATGTATAAAAAATTAAAAATAATAAAATACAAATGATCACTAAGATTAAGTATGTAAAATAATATATAAGATAATAAATTAGTTATTTAAAAGAAAACTATATATAAATGTATACAGATAATTATTATAATACATATATTGGATTATATATAAAAGGTATAAAATGCTGTATATTATTATATCATGATGTAATTATTAAATGATACATAACTAATAATATGTAATATTAAAATATTAAATTTAATTATAAGTTATAATATAAGTGGTTATTATTATAACTTTCATTATAATTAATAATAAACTTATGATTCTAGTTATTTTATGATTATTAGTGTTACTATTATTTTTGTTATTAAAAATCACTAATTAAGAGTATGAAATATTATTGAATCTATTATTTTTATTAAGGAGATTATTATTATTATTATTATTATCTTTATCAGTAATACTATTATTGTTAGTAATAATAAATATGATTATTATTAATTAGTATTATTATAATTATTAATATATTTATATTATTAACTTAAAATACTGAAAATAAATCCAAAAAGGAATCGAGTTGTTTAATATCACCATCAGATGTGTTTTCTGTCTTTAATATGGGTACCAACAAATTTTGTTGATCAATATAAACAAAATCTGTATTTTCAATCAACATCAACTTTTAGTTATTTAATTTTTTTCTTTTTCCGTATGATCCATGACGAGCCAAATTTGACACCTTTTGATTTTGTTTTTCATCACATAATTATAAAATAGGTACACAATGCACGTTTATTTTTATTTTTATATTATATCTTTGATTTGATTCCTTTCTTTCCAGTTGTAATATCAAACAACCACCACTTCTCACTTGCCCTTTTACTTTAAATAATACTAGTTTGTTCTAGTTCGCTGGTTGATACTAACTGAGAAGATACTAATTGAGAATAACACCCACTTGTTTTAAATTCTCCTAAACAAACTACATGCTACTGTTTATTGTTCGAAGCCCAACTTCTTCACACTCATCCGCCACCATGCTCGACTTACCTTCACCCATGACCACCACCTTCGGTTCATCAAACAAACGAAAACCCATCATGTAGCGATTACCTAGACAAACATTATAACCTGCAACAAACCATCACCACCCTATACAACTCGTCATCACCACAGTCCGTCGCCACCATCAATTTCCTCTCTCTAT
Source organism: Rutidosis leptorrhynchoides (assembly GCF_046630445.1). Taxonomy (NCBI): domain Eukaryota; kingdom Viridiplantae; phylum Streptophyta; class Magnoliopsida; order Asterales; family Asteraceae; genus Rutidosis; species Rutidosis leptorrhynchoides. The sequence goes on along the minus strand of NC_092337.1, from coordinate 46,381,654 downwards.
ATCTCTTCTCTCTCTCATCTTCTAAACTGTAAACCCACAATTAAACGAACCATTAATTACTGCTGTTACTTCTGCGTTTCTTTTGGGACCAAACCAACACCACAAAAATCACCATTTGAAAACCTTGTTAATCTTTGAGCACAAACCCACCCAACAAGAACCATCGTGAGCTGCTGTTGCTATTACAATTTCCATAACCATTTTTATTTGTCAATATCGAGTGATACTATGGCTGTAACTTTTGAATATGTATTTCTGTTTTGAACGTAAACCACCTCAACCATCTTCATGATTCACCTTCTTGTTCCAATCGACACCTTCGAGCCACTCTTGTTTCAGACTGCTACTGCATACCGGTATGTTGTTAAGCATTTTCTAGCTATCTGTTAAATCGAAACTCACCATGGAAAACACCACAATACCTGCTGCGTTCTTGCTGCTGTGTCTACCCCGATTAATACAACGATAAACCAGTGGGATATATATTATGATTGGCATATAATAAAATTATTAGGATTGTAACGGCCTGCCTGTCGTTATATATATATATTTTTTTTTTATTTGCTGCTGACTAAGATAATGATAATGATGTTTAATTAAAATAAGAACCATAGTGATAATTGATGACGTGGATGATTCTGTTAAGTGGAGGATTTCGATATATTATTGTTTGAATACTAGAAAACACGAAGTCCACTTGCAAGCTATATATTTTTATAATGGGATTAGGTTGGTTTGAACAAAAGAGTTATTTAAAGTTGGGTTTAAAGAGAGGGCAGTAGGCAATTACGGGTTAAAGCAATTAATCGTGCTGATTGTTACACAAGGTGACGAGTGGAGCATTGGTTGAGTGGGTGTTTGTTATACAGGAGGTCTTGGGTTCGAACCCAGATTACTGCACTTTATTTTTTTTTCCTTTTCTTTTCCAACAAACAGCTGCACATGTTGGGCTTACCTTAAATTGTTGGGCTTAGAATCTACCTGTTGGGCCGATCAAATATACTTGGGCCATAATTTCCTATTGGTGTTAGTAGGACGAAATAATGATGATGATTATTAAGTGATGAAGTAATAATCAAAGTTAAATATCGAGGATAGTAATGTAAAATAAATAAGCGTTTAAGGTATATTCGGAAAGAAAGAAACAGATGGATGGTTTGGGGTTTAGCAATTGAACGGGAGGTCTTGAGTTCAAGCCCTGTCTGGGGCATTCTTTTTAGGAAAACTCCCTGAGGTAGTTTTACTTATTATTACTAGTATTATTGTTACTCTTATTGTTGTTGTTATTATTATTATTATTATTATTATTATTATTATTATTATTATTATTATTATTATTATTATTATTATTATTAAATATTAGGTATTATTATCAAGATCATTATCTTCATTACCATTACTATTAAATTATTCGCCCTATTAAAAACTACTATTTTTTTTATCATTATTATGATATTTATTATAAAAATTATCATTAATATTATCATTTATGGAATTATTAATACTATTATCATTATTATTAATATTAGTACTATTATTATTATTATTGTCATCACTTAAAATATTATCTTAAAATACTACTTTAACAAATAAATGACATTTATATAAATATATTTAATACATATCACATAACAAAAAGTTAAATATCATTTTATGTATAAAATGAATATATGAAACATATATATATTTAATACAAAAAGGATATAACTAATAAACTTATAAATATATTTATTCGATTACCATTATGTATATTAACAAATATACAAATGATATAGGTTCGTGAATCCGAGGCCAACCCTACTTTTGTTCAATGTTGTCATATATATTTTTACTACAAAATACATTAGGTGAGTTTCATTAATCCCTTGTTAAATGCTTTTACAATATATATTTTTGGGACTGAGAATACATGCGCTGCTTTTATAAATGCTTTACGAAATAGACACAAGTAATCGAAACTACATTCTATGGTTGGATTATCTAATCGAATATGCCCTTTTTATTAAGTCTGGTAATCTAAGAATTAGGGAACAGACACCCTAATTGACGCGAACTCTAAAGATAGATCTATCGGGCCCAACAAGCCCCATCCAAAGTACCGGATGCTTTAGTACTTCGAAATTAATATCATGTCCGAAGGAGGATCCCGGAATGATGGGGATATTCTTATATGCATATTGTGAATGTCGGTTACCAGGTGTTCAATCCATATGAATGATATTTTTGTCTCTATGCATGGGACGTGTGTTTATGAGAAATAGAAATATGAAATCTTGTGGTCTATTAAAATGATGAAAATGATTATTTATGTTAAACTAATGAACTCACCAACCTTTTGGTTGACACTTTAAAGCATGTTTATTCTCAGGTATGAAAGAAATCTTCCGCTGTGCATTAGCTCATATTAGAGACATTACTTGGAGTCATTCATGGCATATTTCAAAAGACGTTGCATTCGAGTCGTTGAGTTCATCAAGATTATTATTAAGTCAATTATAATTAGATGTATGATGAAATGGTATGCATGCCGTCAACTTTCGATGTAATGAAAGTTTGTCTTTTCAAAAACGAATACAATGTTTGTAAATATATCATATAGAGGTCAAATACCTCGCGATGTAATCAACTGTTGTGAATCGTTTATAATCGATATGGACTTCATCCGGATGGATTAGGACGGGTTTCTACAGTTGGTATCAGAGCTGGTATAATGCCGTCCATGTGTGGCGGGTTAGTCATAAAGGAGGTTCTCACAGTGTTACCTGTGACGAAGCATTGGCTCTTACTCCTTGCAATCCCTTACGAGGGTTGGCAGTAGCCGAGAGGTAGGCCCTAAAATCAGTATCTGAGGTACACTCAGTGGTCATCAGGCGGTTAGCTGGGAAGGCACTGGGTGGGATGGTGGTTGTCCCCACTGTAACTACAGTTGGTATCAGAGAGGTGGTCTTAGCGAACCGGGTCTGCATTAGTGTGTCTAGCTGATAAGTCGTTAGGATGCATTAGTGAGTCTGGACTTCGACCGTGTCTGCATGTCAAAAAAAAAAAAAATTTGCTTATCGTTTTTGTCGCAAATCATCAGTTTATCATCCTTAAGATATTACCTGCTTATCATTCTTAGTCTAGACACATCTTACTCCAATGATTGCATGAATAGTGTATAGACAAAATTCACATCTTAACATATCTACTAATCCATATCTTAGCGTATCTGTCACTGTAGACTTTATATGACACATTTCCTTAATTTTCTCCGTAATTCACGGGATCTTTGGAGGTATGTATAGATATTCTATATATAATTAGAATACCATTCGATATTCGAAAATCATTTCATATCAAAACCCTTTAACTGATCGTAAGAGATGGATCCTACACCTAGCTTAGATTCCATTAGTTTCGGAAGCGATTTCGAGATGTATATTGAAGCAGACTCCGAAGTCAATGAACCAGAAGTGCCTCAACCATTTAGTTATTTTTCTTTCTGGAGGAGATGGGGGTGGGTCCGAGACTTACTCACTCGATGGAGAAATGAAGAAGGCGAGCCCTACTGCGAACCAAACTTATCTCCTAACATTGGGGAAAACGATGTACTCACCGGTGAACCTATGCGCAACACTGTATTCACCCTTCTTGCTAAAGTTTTCCACCTCGAATGTCGCTTTACTGCAATTTCAGAAAATATTCAACCTCTACTTCCGAATACCAATCTGATAGTGCTCCAAATGAACATATATTTAGTAGCAATATCGTTCCAATATGTAAAGTTTTTAAATGTAATTTCCTTATTTTTAGTTGTAATAGTTAAATAAATAAGTGCGAAGACGAAAGACGCAAATCGCTCGAAAATGAAGATTTAAAGACAAAAACAAAGATTTGAAAGACCAAAACGTCCAAAAAGCTCAAATGTACAAGATACAATTAAAAAGGTTCAAATTATTGATGAAGAACGTCTAAAAATGACAAGAGTACAAGTTACAAAACGCAAAGTACACGATATAAAATTGTACGAAAGGACGTTCGAAAATCCGGAACCGGGGCATGAACCAACTTTCAGCGCTCGACGCAACGGTGTAAAAATTACGAGACAACTATTCACAAGAATAAAATATAATATTTAAATAATTCATAATAAGAATAATATTAAATAATAAAAAATTGTTAATTGAGCATAGTTAAGGGGTCATAAGTGAAAATTTCAATTTACAATTCGCCTATAAAAGGCTATGTAAATCGATGAAATAAGGGAGACCTTTTTCTATTCGATCTTTTTTTTCTATCCTTAATATCAAATATCAATATCTATATTCTATATCTCTATCATAATGTTAACTTAATAAGATATAACAATAATCTTAATTTTAATTTTAAATTATGATAATAATAAGATTTATGATAGAGATCGTTTGAGTGTGTAAGTCGAAATTCTGTCCGTGTAACGCTACGCTATTTTTAATCATTGTAAGTTATGTTCAACCTTTTTACATTAATGTCTCGTAGCTAAGTTATTATTATGCTTATTTAAAACGAAGTAATCATGATGTTGGGCTAATTACTAAAATTGGGTAATTGGGCTTTGTACCATAATTAAGGTTTGGGCAAAAGACCGACACTTGTGAAAATTGAACTATTGACTATTAATAGATGGGGGGTATTGTCTAATTGAGTGACAACTCATTGGAGTCTGTCGAACCTATCTTCAAATTAATTAACCTAATAATTAATAATGATTATGGTTGTCCTATTTAGTGATGTTCATATGGAATCTGTTATAATCATTTAATTAATCAATTGGGTTGGGTAATTGATTATTCATTCTGATCAAGTGGATGAATTAATATTCATAAACTAATTAAAACAGGGGTGGATTACATACAGTGATAACTGGTGTAATTATTGACAGAAGTGATAACTGCGTCACAGTTTAAATCCTTAATCAGTTGGAATATTTGACTTCGGGTATAAGGGTAATTTGACGAGGATACTCGCACTTTATATTTATGACCGATGGACTATTATGGACAAAAACCAGATAGATGTATCAAATAAACCAGGACAAAGGACAATTAACCCATGGTAATAAATTAAAATCAACACGTCAAACATCATGATTACGGAAGTTTAAATAAGCATAATTCTTTTATTATATTTCTCATCGTATCTTTATTTACTGTCATTTTATTACTCGCAATTTTATTTTCTGTCATTTTATTTATCGCAATTTATTTTACGCACTTTAATTTTTGTCATTTATTTTTACGCTTAAAATCGACAAACCGGTCATTAAACGGTAAAACCCCCATTTTATAATAATACTACTACTTATTTATATATATATTTTTACAAATAAACTTAATAATATAGCGTTAACTTCACCAGCTCCCTGTGGAACGAACAAGACTTACTAAAAACTACACTACTCTACGATTAGGTACACTGCCTATAGTGTTGTAGCAAGGTTTAGGTATATCCCATCCGTAAATTAATAAAACTTGTGTCATATTTTGTAGTATTTTGTATTAAAAATAATACTATTTCGTACCCTCACGCTACATCATCAAGTTTTTGGCGCCGCTGCCGGGGAGCGCTAAAACGCTATATTTTTAATTATAATAATATTGAAATAAAATATAATAATATAATAATATTGAAATAGAATATAATAATATAATAATATTTAAGAATCAAAAATTTATACGTAAATTTTAAAAAAGTCGTATTTATTAAATACTTCAGGGGTATATTATGTAACTTATAATTAATAATTGCTATCATGTCGCTTTCATGTGAATAGTAAATTAATTAATTTATTTTCATTTACTATTCATGAATAGTAAATGAATTAAAAAAAAAAAAGTTTTGAAAAAAAAATTATAATTATAAAAAAAATTATTAATTTGTAAAAAAAATCGTTTTTTTAAAAAAAAAAAAAAAAAAAAAAATCGTTTTTTTTAAAAAAAAAAAAAAAAAAATTCGTTTTAAAAAAAAAAAATTTGTAAAAAAAAAAAATCGTTTTTTTTAAAAAAATTTTAAAAAAAAAACGAAAAAAAAAAAAAAAAAAAAAAACGTAAAAAAAAACAAAAACGTAAAAAAAAAAACGTAAAAAAAAAAAAAAAAAATTATTAAAAAAAAAATATATATTTTTAAAATTTTGTCTATAAAAAAAAATGTTTTTTTCAGTTTTATTACCTTTAGATTTTTAGACTATAGTCGCAACTTTTAGTATTAAGTTTAGTTTTGCCATAGTTATTTTCTTATTTTTATTTTTCGACGCCTTTTACCTATGTATCAATTACAATTCCAATTAGTAATCTCTATTTGTAGTTTTAATTTTAAGATAGTGATCGTTATAAGGTTAGATTAACCGCGTGTTTACAAACCACTCTTCGTCTTTTTCATTTTTCGACACTTTTCGACGCGCAATCTTTTTCTCTCTTATTTCTCGCCATTCTAGTTTTTAGGACTTAGAATTTTTTCTACTTCTTCTCTAAATTTCTTAAAATTACGAAAATTTATTTTAAGTGGTTAAATTGATAGACATAAAAATTTTCTGGTTCGTAGTAATAGTTGGATTTGTACGTGGACCGGGTTATTGGAGCCAAACAGTCCTCAATTATATTGAGACCAAACGAATCCTGCCCCTCTGCTGCATCTTTTGGCTATTCGAAACGTGGGCAAAATCAGAAAAGTCTATTGGTTGGATAACTTATTATAATTTTTCTTTCCTTTTTAAAACTAATAGGATATTCAGTGAATGCACCGAGCAAGACGTTCACCACCTTTTGTACGTTCACCACCTGTAACTCGATCAAGACATCGTTTAACAAATATAGCTGCCGTTGATTTTTCTTTAGAATCATCATCTAGTCGACCAAGAACTCTAACTCAAATTTTCGATAATCCATCTTTTGAACCCGACTTCACAATTAAGAACCCGGAGCATATTCAAGGACAATTCCAAGATCCTGAACCACTAATTATTCCTCCTGAACCACAAACCGTTAAATCAGAGTCCTCTAGTGATTCGTATTCAACAAATTCAATTATGGAAGTAACGGAACCTCTAAGTATGGAAGATCGAATGAGAGCCACACGCACGGGCCAAGGTCATGCCATTATTAAACCAGAAGTTAATGCGCCAGATTATGAAATCAAAGGACAAATTCTACACATGGTAACTAACCAATGCCAATTCAGTGGTGCACCGAATGAAGATCCTAACGAACACCTTCGTACGTTTAAAAGAATTTGTACACTATTCAAAATCCGAGAAGTGGAAGATGAGCAGATCTATCTCATGTTGTTTCCCTGGACTTTAAAGGGAGAAGCCAAAGATTGGTTAGAATCGTTACCTGAAGGGGCGATTGACACATGGGATGTTTTAGTTGAAAAATTTCTTAAACAATTCTTTCCGGCATCTAAAGCCGTGAGACTTCAAGGAGAAATTGTTACGTTCGCGCAAAAGCCAAATGAAACATTATATGAGGCGTGGACAAGATTCGGAAGGATGTTGAGAGGATGTCCTCAACACGGTTTAGACACTTACCAAATAGTACAAATATTCTACCAAGGTGTCAACGTTGCTACACGAAAAGACATCGACATAACAGCTGGTGGTTCCATTATGAAGAAAACCGCAACTGAAGCTTACAAAATTATTGATAACACAGCCTCCCACTCGCATGAGTGGCACCAAGAAAAAGATATTTTTCGTTCATCTAAAGTGGCTAGAGCCGATTCTAGCCATGACTTTGATTCCGTTTCAGCAAAAATAGATGCTTTCGAAAGACGAATGGAAAAGATGAATAAAGATATTCACGCAATACGAATCAGTTGTGAGCTATGCGGTGGACCACACTTATTGAAAGATTGTCACATTGAACCAACATTGGAACAACGAGAGAATGTTTCCTATATGAACCAAAGGCCTGGAAATAATTATCAAAATAATTATCAACCGCCAAAGCTAAACTTCAATCGAAATCAAAACATTCTTTACAATCCAAAAGGACCCGAAAATAACTGGTATAACCAACAAGGTCCGAATAACCAACCAACTCAAAACAACACTTTCAATCAACAAAGACCTGGCTTATATAAACCACAACAACAAACCGAAGAGAAAAAGTCAAATATGGAAGACGTGGTATTCAAGCTAGTTGAATCTCAAACACAATTTATTGAAACTCAAACCCAAACGAACGAGAGATTTGATCAGTCATTAAGAACTCAACAAGCTTCCATTTTGAATCTAGAAAAACACGTAGGTACTCTTGCTAGCATGATGAGTGAGAGGGAACAAGGAAAGCTACCGAGTAATACTGAAGTAAATCCTCGGAATGAGAATGTTAATATGGTTTCAACGAATTCTGAAAAACCAGCACCAGAAGATGGGAAGGTTTTAGATGAGAGTAACAATGAAGAAGTTACACCACCACCACCCGAGTATGTAAAGCCAGTGGTGGCACCATACAAACCACCCATCCCGTTTCCAAGAAAAGGAGTTGAGTATGAGCAAGTGATAGGTAATAAAGATTGTGATACCTCTGGAAAGAAGAAGAAGAAAAAGAATAAGAAAGTGCAAGAAACAAAAGCCGTAAATATAAACCCGGTGAAGACAGTTCCACCAAAACCTCCACCTAGGGTAGGTGATCCGGGTGAATTTATTGTTCCTTGTCTACTTAGTGATTGTGTCATGTATGATGCACTAGCAGATTTAGGTGCGAGTGTAAGTGTTATGCCTCTTTCCTTATATAAGAGATTAGGTGTAGGTGAGTTAACTCCAACGGATATGAGTGTTCGACTCTTTGATCAAACCATTAAGCACCCAGTTGGAATTGCTGACAACCTACCCATTCAAGTAGGTAATTTAACCTTTCTAGTCGAATTCATTGTCATTGACATAGAAGAGGACCCAAACATTCCTCTAATTTTAGGTCGACCATTCTTTGCGTCCACCGGGGCGTTATTTGATGTAGGAAATGGAAGAATGACACTTAAAAGTGGTGACAAATCGATCACCTTTATGATTCGAAAGTCTAAATCTCCACCAACCAAAATCGTTGAACCAGTAAAAACGATTGGTAAGAACCATGTTGTTTTACCAACTCCAACGGCAGTGCTTAGCAATAATGAAACGCCTAAGTGTGGGAAAAATGAAGTAACACCTAATGATAACCCAATAACAAAGGACCCCGTTGTTGATACGAAATTAGATGACCCCGTTATTAACAGTTCAATGAAGAAACTTTTTAAACGGGCTATTGATGCTAGAAGTAAGGGAAACTTTAAGTTATGTAACCGGTTAGTATCCAATCTATCGCCTAAAGAAAAGGTGAAGCTAGTTGAATTATGGGATATTACGGAAGAAGCCGGGCACTGGCTTAAAGAAAAAGTCACAGATAGGCAAGTTGATTATGGACCAAAAGAAATTGACGATGAAGTTAATCACAATTTCGACACCACAGTTACCTAAGTGTGGGGAGATTCAAATGTTCTAAGAAAATGTTATCTAGAGTTAGTTGTTCTGTTCTCGTGTAGTTCCGAGAATGGAATCCGATTGGTCTTTTCCGCTAGCAGACACTAAAGAACTAGTTTTCTCCCCCCATTCTGAATTTTTGTTTTTTTTAGGTTTTATATGAAATTAATATGCTTTTAAGTTTTGTGTGATATTTAAAAACAAAATTTACTTTAATTCATTAAGTTGAAAAAATGATTTCTAAAATTCGTCGTGAGTTGAAGACTAGGTCATTAAGCCGAAATTGTTTTACCCGAGGGTGGGACGGCAAATTTTGTTATCATTATTTTTAATTTTATTGATCTAAAGTATGACAAAAAGATATTAGACTTTATAAATTTTTGAACGTGGGGTAATATACCCAACTTCAAAAATATGTATATATATGTTTGTATTTTATATTATGTACAAAACAGGGTAGAACAACGCACTTTCAAAGACTAACATTAAGTTCAGCAATAGCTACTGATTTTGACGACAAGAAGCAAAATATCAAATGTGATGTAAAATAATATGCTTACAAACTGGGTATTTTTAATCACTTTTCTACACTAATCACCCTCATGAATTTATAATTATAGTCTGATTTCATGCAAATGAGGGCATTGCATGATCTCAAGTGTGGGAAAGGGTTATAAATTCTCTCGGGTTTGCACTTAGTTTATTTGCCAAATTTTGTGAAAATTTGAAAAATTTTCAACTAAATGAATTTAAAATCATGTTTATACATATTTATGAACGGTGAAAACTAGGTGATAATACCGAAATTATCGTTACCTCGAAAAGGACATAAATTGAGAAACACCCTAAAACGCTTGAATTCATTTAAAATGAAATAAAAGAAAATAAAAAGGCAAAGAAAGAAACTAAGTGTGGGAAGAATGTACCAAGTTATTCAATTTAAAACATATATCACATATTTTTGTACAAGATTATTGCAGGTACTTTTGCTTTGGACGATACTAATCAGTTTTACCCGGTTTACTGTAATACATTTGAAAGAAAGATGGATCTACACGATGAATCAATTCCATCATTAAAAGGAAGTAAAGTCTTCCGAAAAAGACACGCGCTTCTTGATTTAGGTCATGAAGTTGTCGTCCAGACCAGCTGTAGGTTGACGAAAAACCTAGAAAAGTCATCACTAAAATCAGCAGGAAATCCACGGACCTCAGCATCAAACAGGGTCGCCAAGTGGTCAGACTTATCCTAACCATGAGAGGGTCTGTCTTGTAAAATGGGGAGGGCACCGTGCAAATTAGCTTGATAAGACTAATGAATCAGATCCCCAGAAAGGATAATCTCCTTAAAGATTAAAAATCAGCTTTTAAGACTGATATTACTCAATCCTAGAGATTGACCTTAAAGATTGAGAATTCAAACTCATGGAATTCAATGATATCTAAACTCGAGCTTGAACGAGAAAATATTTTGATCAAAAATACAAACCGATTTGTTTTCTGAAAACCCATTTTCAATGCGTTCATTACCATTGAACGTAAAATCCTGAGAATTCATCAGAATTCATTTGGTCACCTGAACCAAATCGGGTGTCAACCGTAAGAACGGTGGTTGCATAGCATGGTCAGAGACAGGACCTTGTGCCAGACCGAAAAATCATAGGATGATCTTTACTATCGCTCCTACCAAGGATAGTTCTAGCATCCGACACGTTAAAAGACCATAATCATCTGCTTGTCACGGGACATTGCCTTAACAGTTTCTTGTTCATCGCTTTCCTTTACAACCGGACGGTAGTTTACCGAAAGGTAATATACGGAACAAGTAAACTGGATGTGTGCTTTCCGATACCGGGATAGCAGTGGATTACACGAACCTAAATGTTTTTAGCCAAAATATTGATCCACAAATATATTTTGCAACACCAATGGTGGATCAAATCAGAAAACTTATCTAGGGTAAAAGCTAGATTGAATTTTCAAAAGATCAAATGTTTTCATAAAGATCCTATTTCCTAAAGGATCTAAATTTTTATAGTCATGTGGGACTGTAAACCGCCTTTCAAATGTGCACTTTGCTTTGGAAACCGAAAGTAAATCGGCTATTTGATTGCAAGTGTCGTTGACCTAAACCCGAGGCAACTGTGGATGACACACCCACCTTTAACCATCATTACTGTCATTGTTTATACCGCTATATCAAAATCACTGATGTACAAAGTGTGATGAATAAAAAAGTGATTCATGTATGTTTTTATTTTAAGTTCTGTATTGCTTGAGGACAAGCAACGCTCAAGTGTGGGGATATTTGATAGTGCTCCAAATGAACATATATTTAGTAGCAATATCGTTCCAATATGTAAAGTTTTTAAATGTAATTTCCTTATTTTTAGTTGTAATAGTTAAATAAATAAGTGCGAAGACGAAAGACGCAAATCGCTCGAAAATGAAGATTTAAAGACAAAAACAAAGATTTGAAAGACCAAAACGTCCAAAAAGCTCAAATGTACAAGATACAATTAAAAAGGTTCAAATTATTGATGAAGAAAGTCTAAAAATGACAAGAGTACAAGTTACAAAACGCAAAGTACACGATATAAAATTGTACGAAAGGACGTTCGAAAATCCGGAACCGGGGCATGAACCAACTTTCAGCGCTCGACGCAACGGTGTAAAAATTACGAGACAACTATGCACAAGAATAAAATATAATATTTAAATAATTCATAATAAGAATAATATTAAATAATAAAAAGTTGTTAATTGAGCATAGTTAAGGGGTCATAAGTGAAAATTTCAATTTACAATTCGCCTATAAAAGGCTATGTAAATCGATGAAATAAGGGAGACCTTTTTCTATTCGATCTTTTTTTTCTATCCTTAATATCAAATATCAATATCTATATTCTATATCTCTATCATAATGTTAACTTAATAAGATATAACAATAATCTTAATTTTAATTTTAAATTATGATAATAATAAGATTTATGATAGAGATCGTTTGAGTGTGTAAGTCGAAATTCTGTCCGTGTAACGCTACGCTATTTTTAATCATTGTAAGTTATGTTCAACCTTTTTACATTAATGTCTCGTAGCTAAGTTATTATTATGCTTATTTAAAACGAAGTAATCATGATGTTGGGCTAATTACTAAAATTGGGTAATTGGGCTTTGTACCATAATTAAGGTTTGGGCAAAAGACCGACACTTGTGAAAATTGAACTATTGACTATTAATAGATGGGGGGTATTGTCTAATTGAGTGACAACTCATTGGAGTCTGTCGAACCTATCTTCAAATTAATTAACCTAATAATTAATAATGATTATGGTTGTCCTATTTAGTGATGTTCATATGGAATCTGTTATAATCATTTAATTAATCAATTGGGTTGGGTAATTGATTATTCATTCTGATCAAGTGGATGAATTAATATTCATAAACTAATTAAAACAGGGGTGGATTACATACAGTGATAACTGGTGTAATTATTGACAGAAGTGATAACTGCGTCACAGTTTAAATCCTTAATCAGTTGGAATATTTGACTTCGGGTATAAGGGTAATTTGACGAGGATACTCGCACTTTATATTTATGACCGATGGACTATTATGGACAAAAACCAGATAGATGTATCAAATAAACCAGGACAAAGGACAATTAACCCATGGTAATAAATTAAAATCAACACGTCAAACATCATGATTACGGAAGTTTAAATAAGCATAATTCTTTTATTATATTTCTCATCGTATCTTTATTTACTGTCATTTTATTACTCGCAATTTTATTTTCTGTCATTTTATTTATCGCAATTTATTTTACGCACTTTAATTTTTGTCATTTATTTTTACGCTTAAAATCGACAAACCGGTCATTAAACGGTAAAACCCCCATTTTATAATAATACTACTACTTATTTATATATATATTTTTACAAATAAACTTAATAATATAGCGTTAACTTCACCAGCTCCCTGTGGAACGAACCGGACTTACTAAAAACTACACTACTCTACGATTAGGTACACTGCCTATAGTGTTGTAGCAAGGTTTAGGTATATCCCATCCGTAAATTAATAAAACTTGTGTCATATTTTGTAGTATTTTGTATTAAAAATAATACTATTTCGTACCCTCACGCTACATCATCACAATCGAAGGGGAATATTAGAAGAAGTTAGGGAACTTCGAATTGATAATCAAGATCTATCGAATCAGATAAGTGGATGGATAGAAATGATAGAGAGTAGGATAGAAACCCTGACAAGAATGGTGCGTGATTTACAAACTATATTTACTACACCAACATCATCACCAACCTCAGCACCAATAACACTTGTAGCACCGACGGCAACAGTACCACCATCAGCAGCACCAGCAGCATAACCAGTACCAACAACAACAACATCATCACACGTCACAATCTATACCTCAAGCATAATCATCGTTCTCCGAATTGTTCTACATAAACTATCTTCGTCCATCATGGCGATTATGTAATCTCTAATGTTTTAAAGATTATGTACTCTAGTCCTAGTCGTAAATCTAATGAGTTTAATATCACATTGACTCATTAAATTCATGATTACGTCTGAAGGAAATATATATGTATATATATTGTTTCATAAAGATTGTAATTAAAAATTCTTTCATACAAACTGTTAATGGTGAAAATATTTTAACGGGTAGGTAATACCCGAGGAATATTCAGATTTTACATTAATAAGTTACACTGTACATTCTCTGAAGCTGAGTCAACATTCGTTTACTATCCTACTTACATCCACCGATATACAAATCCGTTCACTACAGAATAACCATATTCATCCAATTTCATATTTGGATTTTGATTTATCAGAATCCAACAAGTGGCATAATGAAGAAATAATGGACACAATAAAAATTGATTAGAAACAGACTAATTGACAATATGAAATTTTGTTAAGAAACCACGCTAACAAAATCCTAGCTAACTGTTTCTAGCTAACTGTTAATTCCATATTACATTTTATTTATCACAATTTAATTATCGTAATTTATTTTATCGCAATTTTAATTCTCGCAATTTTATATATCGTTATTTAATTTCTGTTATTTACTTTACGCATTTTATTTATCGTCATTTAATTTCTGTATTTATTTTACGCACTTTAAATATCGGGACACGTATACAAGGTTTTGACATATCATATCGACGCATCTATATATATTATTTGGAATCACCATAGACACTCTATATGTAGTAATGATCGAGTTCTCTATACAGGGTTGAGGTTGATTCTATAATAATATATATACTTTGAGTTGTGATCGAGTCAGAGACATGTACACGGGTCATGATATGTAGTAATTAATTTGAATATTATAAAATAAACTATATGTGAAATTATTGGACCGTTAACTGTGGATTATCAACTGTGAACTGTCAACATTGGACAAATTAAAATGAATTAAAATATTGATTATAACATATGAAACTAAACAATTCTTCAAGTTTGCCACTTGATTTCATCTTAAACCTTAATTGTACCTTGACGATTCGAATCTGCATTCAAACTTTCATAATTCTTGAAAACACCTCAATCGATAGGATGAATCAACCGCACTTCATCTACGGAAGGAAAGATTTGTGCATATAGTTATGCACCTGAGAAACTCTCGGCAACTGAGTAAAAGTTTAACACGTAGCCGCTTCAGATCATTTGGCATTTATTAGCAAAAATAACTTTGCGATCCCTTTTCAAGGTAGCAAATTTTGTCACAGCTTCAGCAAATCAACTTCAACTTTTCGTTCGAAACAACCTTATTATCACCTTGACTTATATGTATGTTCTTTTATTGTTATCAGGGAACCTTTTATATTCCACCATATTACCATCAGTGTTTAATCATCTAAAAACACAATTCTCTTAAAATAACCTCGGATCGATAACTAATGATTCAGATATGGTAGCAGTAAATGTAGAGGAATCGGCAATCAGTACTTTGAAAACTCACAGCATATCTACATCAACAATTATATGTATAACATTTATCTTTTAGAATAATGATCTTCCATTCTGAAATTTTGAAAAGCACCCAGCCTACGAATTAATACATTGAACTTTGAAAAAGCTGAATGAAGCAGCAGAAACTGTAGATAACCGTAAACGACCTTAATCGTCAGAAGTTTGATGATAGAGAATAATATGTTGGAAAAACTCAGAAACTTTGGAACTGGAAAACGGATAGAGTTAACCATGAAGGAGACCAAGGACAAATACAAGGACCATACCCTATATTCAAAGAATCCAGATAATTCTGGGTCCGTTGAAATCTTTCGTGAATATCTTGCTCCTTACTCTAAACCATTGCAGACAATAGTTTCTATCATCCTCTGATCTTAGATATTCCGAGATATTATCGTATCTTTCATTATAAATATCCTCCATATTTCTGGAGATACTATTATAACTATTCTTATATGAAATTATTAATCTCTTCGTGCAATCAGTATTACATCATATAGAAACTGTTAGTTTCTATATTCTGTAAAATTTTGAGTTTAAAATATGAATGTTATTGAAGTAATGTTGGGAACTGATGCATGAGTTAGTATAATATAATGACACTTGATCAACGTGATTATATTACAGTAAGTCATGCTGAGTTCCTAATGGAACGTGATGATTCACAGATCATAATGTCATCATGTGCCATGTTACACGACTCGTTCATCATTTTTCTCCCCGAACATATCAAGAAAAATATATTCTTGAAAGTTCTATTCTCAGTGATTCTGGTAATTTGACAAATCAAATCGTGCCATTACAATTTCCTTCTGAGAACATTAACAATGTTCATTCCGAAGTTTATATCTGCGAACTCTGAACCATTACAAGCGGTGTTTGATCGCAAGAAGAAGAAACGAAGGGACAAAGCTCCAAAAATATAAGATAAAATATAAAGCCCAATAACAACACTAAATATAAAGCCCAATAACAACACTGAGGTTACAAACCGTGGATATTAATACGAATAACAATATAAAGACATGGTATAATTAAGAATAGTATTACCCCAAGGTAATAGTAGAAGTAAAGAGATTCTTCTGGTGGAAGATTAAAAAGAAGGATGACAGAAATAATAATTAAGAAAACATCAAGGATTAGAACGGAATTAAGCATTTCACAATCTTTTGGATGTATGAAACAAGAAGGAAAGTATAGGAATGGTGAGAATAATGGAACGGAAGAGTTTAATTTATAATGGAAATATCAGACAGAGTAATCGAAGCAGATCACCATATTTAATTAAAGAGATCTTAATTTCCATAAATCCCGAAGAATCAGATCTTCAAGATTTTCCTAAAATCCCTTGAATTCCAGAATTCAATCAAGACGACGTCAAAAGTTAAGATCAACTTTATTTTTCTAAATTCAAACCTGACTACATCAGAAGTTAAAAACAAATCTTTGTTTCTCATTTCATTCTTTTGTGAATAGCTTCACTCGTGCTCTACTAATAATCAAATTGTTTTATCCATATTACTCAATGATGATAAAATTCTATTTATCAACTCATATTCGTCATGAAAACATTTTTATAGTTAGCTATGACGACCTCACTCAAATTTTGGGACAAAATTTCTTTAACGGGTAGGTACTGTAGTGACCCGGGAATTTCCGACCAAATTTAAACTTTAATCTTTATATATTTCCGATACGATAAGCAAAGCCTGTAATAATGAGTCTCAAAATTTCTTTTGAACTATTTTAAAATATTCATTTACCCTGTGACTATTCCCGACAATTCACGAACAATGTGTTTGTAAATATATATATATATATATATATATATATATATATATATATATATATATATATATATATATATATATATATATATATATATATATATATATATATATATATATATATATAAATATAAGTATAAGTATGTATAATAAATTAAAAATAATAAAATACAAATGATCACTAAGATTAAGTATGTAAAATAATATATAAGATAATATATTAGTTATTTAAAAGAAAACTATATATAAATGTATACAGATAATTATTATAATACATATATTGGATTATATATAAAAGGTATAAAATGCTGTATATTATTATATCATGATGTAATTATTAAATGATACATAACTAATAATATGTAATATTAAAATATTAAATTTAATTATAAGTTATAATATAAGTGGTTATTATTATAACTTTCATTATAATTAATAATAAACTTATGATTCTAGTTATTTTATGATTATTAGTTTTACTATTATTTTTATTATTAAAAATCACTAATTAAAAGTATGAAATATTATTGAATCTATTATTTTTATTAAGGAGATTATTATTTTACCACATTATTATTATTATTATCTTTATCAGTAATACTATTATTGTTAGTAATAATAAATATGATTATTATTAATTAGTATTATTATAATTATTAATATATTTATATTATTAACTTAAAATACTAAAAATAAATCCAAAAAGGAATCGAGTTGTTTAATATCACCATCAGATGTGTTTTCTGTCTTTAATATGGGTACCAATGAATTTTGTTGATCAATATAAACAAAATCTGTATTTTCAATCAACATCAACTTTTAGTTATTTAATTTTTTCTTTTTCCGTATGATCCATGACGAGCCAAATTTGACACCTTTTGATTTTGTTTTTCATCGCATAATTATAAAATAGGTACACAATGCACGTTTATTTTTATTTTTATATTATATCTTCGATTTGATTCCTTTCTTTCCAGTTGTAATATCAAACAACCACCACTTCTCACTTGCCCTTTTACTTTAAATAATACTAGTTTGTTCTAGTTCGCCGGTTGATACTAACTGAGAAGATACTAATTGAGAATAACACCCACTTGTTTTAAATTCTCCTAAACAAACTACATGCTGCTGTTTATTGTTCGAAGCCCAACTTCTTCACACTCATCCGCCACCATGCTCGACTTACCTTTACCCATGACCACCACCTTCGGTTCATCAAACAAACGAAAACCCATCATGTAGCGATTACCTAGACAAACATTATAACCTGCAACAAACCATCACCACCCTATACAACTCGTCATCACCACAGTCCGTCGCCACCATCAATTTCCTCTCTCTATATTTCTTCTCTCTCTCATCTTCTAAACCGTAAACCCATAATTAAACGAACCATTAATTACTGCTGTTACTTCTGCGTTTCTTTTGGGACCAAACCAACACCACAAAAATCACCATTTGAAAACCTTGTTAATCGTTGAGCACAAACCCACCCAACAAGAACCATCGTGAGCTGCTGTTGCTATTACAATTTCCATAACCATTTTTATTTGTCAATATTGAGTGATACTATGGCTGTAACTTCTGAATATGTATTTCTGTTTTGAACGTAAACCACCTCAACCATCTTCATGATTCACCTTCTTGTTCCAATCGACACCTTCGAGCCACTCTTGTTTCAGACTGCTACTGCATACCGGTATGTTGTTAAGCATTTTCTAGCTATCTGTTAAATCGAAACTCACCATGGAAAACACCACAATACCTGCTGCGTTCTTGCTACTGTGTCTACCCCGATTAATACAACGATAAACTAGTGGGATATATATTATGATTGGCATATAATAAAATTATTAGGATTGTAACGGCCTGCCTGTCGTTATATATATATATATTTTTTTTATTTGCTTCCGACTAAGATAATGATAATGATGTTTAATTAAAATAAGAACCATAGTGATAATTGATGACGTGGATGATTCTGTTAAGTGGAGGATTTCGATATATTATTGTTTGAATACTAGAAAACACGAAGTCCACTTGCAAGCTGTATATTTTTATAATGGGATTAGGTTGGTTTGAACAAAAGAGTTATTTAAAGTTGGGTTTAAAGAGAGGGCAGTAGGCAATTACGGGTTAAAGCAATTAATCGTGCTGATTGTTACACAAGGTGACGAGTGGAGCATTGGTTGAGTGGGTGTTTGTTATACAAGAGGTCTTGGGTTCAAACCCAGATTACTGCACTTTATTTTTTTTCCTTTTCTTTTCCAACAAACAGCTGCACATGTTGGGCTTACCTTAAATTGTTGGGCTTAGAATCTACCTGTTGGGCCGATCAAATATACTTGGGCCATAATTTCCTATTGGTGTTAGTAGGACGAAATAATGATCACTTTATTTTTTTTCCTTTTCTTTTCCAACAAACAGCTGCACATGTTGGGCTTACCTTAAATTGTTGGGCTTAGAATCTACCTGTTGGGCCGATCAAATATACTTGGGCCATAATTTCCTATTGGTGTTAGTAGGACGAAATAATGATGATGATTATTAAGTGATGAAGTAATAATCAAAGTTAAATATCGAGGATAGTAATGTAAAATAAATAAGCGTTTAAGGTATATTCGGAAAGAAAGAAACAGATGGATGGTTTGGGGTTTAGCAATTGAACGGGAGGTCTTGAGTTTAAGCCCTGTCTGGGGCATTCTTTTTGGGAAAACTCCCTGAGGTAGTTTTACTTATTATTACTAGTATTATTGTTACTCTTATTGTTGTTGTTGTTATTATTATTATTATTATTATTATTATTATTATTATTATTATTATTATTATTATTATTATTATTATTATTATTATTATTATTATTATTATTATTATTATTAAATATTAGGTATTATTATCAAAATCATTATCTTCATTACCATTACTATTAAATTATTCGCCCTATTAAAAACTACTATTTTTTTTATCATTATTATGATATTTATTATAAAAATTATCATTAATATTATCATTTATGGAATTATTAATACTATTATCATTATTATTAATATTAGTACTATTATTATTATTATTATTGTCATCACTTAAAATATTATCTTAAAATACTACTTTAACAAATAAATGACATTTATATAAATATATTTAATACATATCACATAACAAAAAGTTAAATATCATTTTATGTATAAAATGAATATATGAAACATATATATATTTAATATAATAAGGATATAACTAATAAACTTATAAATATATTTATTCGATCACCATTATGTATATTAACAAATATACAAATGATATAGGTTCGTGAATCCGAGGCCAACCCTACTTTTGTTCAATGTTGTCATATGTATTTTTACTACAAAATACATTAGGTGAGTTTCATTAATCCCTTTTTAAATGCTTTTACAATATATATTTTTGGGACTGAGAATACATGCGCTGCTTTTATAAATGCTTTACGAAATAGACACAAGTAATCGAAACTACATTCTATGGTTGGATTATCTAATCGAATATGCCCTTTTTATTAAGTATGGTAATCTAAGAATTAGGGAACAGACACCCTAATTGACGCGAACTCTAAAGATAGATCTATCGGGCCCAACAAGCCTCATCCAAAGTACCGGATGCTTTAGTACTTCGAAATTAATATCATGTCCGAAGGAGGATCCCGGAATGATGGGGATATTCTTATATGCATATTGTGAATGTCGGTTACCAGGTGTTCAATCCATATGAATGATATTTTTGTCTCTATGAATGGGACGTGTGTTTATGAGAAATGGAAATATGAAATCTTGTGATCTATTAAAATGATGGAAATGATTATTTATGTTAAACTAATGAACTCACCAACCTTTTGGTTAACACTTTAAAGCAAGTTTATTCTCAGGTATGAAAGAAATCTTCCGCTGTGCATTAGCTCATACTAGAGACATTACTTGGAGTCATTCATGGCATATTTCAAAAGACGTTGCATTCGAGTCGTTGAGTTCATCAAGATTATTATTAAGTCAATTATAATTAGATGTATGATGAAATGGTATGCATGCCATCAACTTTCGATGTAATGAAAGTTTGTCTTTTCAAAAACGAATACAATGTTTGTAAATATATCATATAGAGGTCAAATACCTCGTGATGTAATCAACTGTTGTGAATCGTTTATAATCGATATGGACTTCGTCCGGATGGATTACGACGGGTTTCTACACTGTCCCCAGCAGCGGCGCCAAAAATACTTGATGTGTGCGAGGTGTGCTAGGAAATAGTATTATTTTTACAACGAAATACTATTAAATACGATACGATTTTACACAAGTGATTTATTTATTTATAGAATGGATATACCTAAACCTTGCTACAACACTTATAGGCAGTGTACCTAATCGTATAGTAGTATAGTTTTTAGTAAGTCCGGTTCGTTCCACAGGGATCTTTAGCCAAGTTTAACGCTATATTTTTAACTTATAATTGTAAAAATACAAAAATATATATAGTTAGTATTATTATTATAAAAGGGGGGGGGGGGGTTTACCGTTTAATGACCGGTTTGTCGATTTTAAAACTTTAGTCGCAGTTAAAACCTAATGTAAAATATTAAAAATAAATATAACTTAATTTAAAGCGTAAAGTAAATAACGATAATGAAATTACGATAAATAAAAGTGCGATAAAATAAAATTGCGATAATTAAAGAGTACGATAATTAAAAATGCAATTAAATAAAATGACAATAAATAAAAGTGCGATAATTAAAAGTGCAATTAAATATGAAATATATAAATTATGCTTATTTAAACTTCCGTAATCATGATGTTTGACGTGTTGATTTTTAGTTTATTCCCATGGCTTAATTGTCCTTTGTCCTGGATTATTCAATATGTCCATATGGATTTGTCCATAATTGTCCATCAGTCATAATCATAAAGTGCGAAAGTCTTCGTCAAATTATTCTTATTCCCGAAGTCAAATATTCCAACTAATTGGGGATTTGAATTGTAACAAGGTCTTAATACTTTGTTTAATGAATACACCAGGTTATCGACTGCGTGTAGTCCAAGGTTTTACTACTTTGTTAACAATTACACCAATTACCCTTGAATGTAATCCACCCCTGTTTCAACAAGTCTATTAACTCTTAATCCAGTTCCGTATCCGGTAAAATGAATAATTATTGGTATTTATAGATATCCCGCCCACCGTACCCAGTCAAGCGTATGTGGTTATATATAAATACGTCAAATTATAAGTCTATATATTAAATTAACGAGGTATCGTTTAGTTAATATAAAACCCATTAATAGCCCATAGTCTAATTTCTACAAGTGTCGTTCTTTTGTCCAAACCCCAATTATGGTCCAAAGCCCAATTACCCAATTTGAATATTTAGCCCAACATCATGATTACTTCGGCATTAAATAAGCATAATAATAACTTAGCTACGAGACATTAAATTAAAAATAACATTAACCATAACTTATAATGATTAAAAATAGCGTAGCGTTACACGGACAGAATTTCGACTTATACCCTTACAACATTCGCTAACATACCCTTATTATTAGAATTTAAAATTATAATATATATATATATATATATATATATATATATATATATATATATATATATATATATATATATATATATATATATATATATATATACGTTTGATAGATAGAGAGATGGATGGATATATTATATAAACTGAGCCAAAACACGCGAATTTATAGCATGTGGCCTGGATTTCAGGGCCATGCGATAGCATGGAAAATAAGCCTACAGGCCATGCGATCGCATGGAGGTAGGTATCAGCTCACACTCCTTTGTTTTCTTGTTTGCCGACGGTTTAATAAATAAATATAATATATAAATAATTTTAAGAATTATTTAAATATTATATTATATTTATGTGCATAGTTGACTTGTAATTTTTAGTCCGTTGCGTCGGGCGTTGAGAGTTGACTTTGGTCCCGGTTCCGGTTTTTCGAACGTCCTTGCGTACAATTTAATATCTTGTACTTTGCGTTTCGCGTCTTGTACTCTTGTAATTTTGAGACGTTTCTTATCAATAATTGGAACCACTTTGATTGTACTTTGTACTTTTGAGCTTTTTGGTCGTTTGTGTCTTCAATTCGTCGAATCTGTCTTTTGTCTTCACCTTTTATTATTTAAACGAATATTACTTGTAAATAGAACAATTGCAACTAAAAGCTTGTCTTTCTTGAGGGATAATGCTATGAAATATATGCTCGTTTTTAGCATTATCAAATATTCCCACACTTGAGCGTTGCTTGTCCTCAAGCAATATAGTCTTGAAAATAAAAATACTAGAATCACTTCTTTATTCTTCACACTTTGTACATCAGTGATTTCTATACGGCGGTATGAACAATGGTAGTAACGATGTGGTTTACAGTCCCATATGACTATAAAAATTTAGATCCTTTAGGAAATTGGATCTTTATGAAAACATTTGATCTTTTGAAAATTAAATCTAGTTTTTACCCTAGACAGGTTTTCCGGAATAACCCTTCACCGGTGTTTGCAAATTGTTTTTGTGGGTTTTGTGGGTTTCAGATTTGAAAATTTTTGCTCAAAACTTGCGGTTTTGTGTCACCCACTTGCTAACCTTGTATTGGGAAAGCAACACGTCCAGTGTACTTGCTCTGTATATTACCTTTCGGTAAACTACAGTCCGGTTGTAAAGGAAAGCGTTGAACAAGCAACTGTTGAGGCAATGTCCCCTGACATGCTTTTAATTATGGTCTATAACGTGTCGGATGCAATTACTATCCCTTGTAGGAGCAATAGTAAAGCTCACCCTTATAGTTTTTTGGTCTGGCACAAGGTCCTGTCTTTGACCATGCTATGCAACCACCGTTCTTACGGTTGACACCCGATTTGGTTCAGGTGACCTAATGAATTCCAGGTGAATTCCTAGGATTTTACGTTCAATGGTAATGAACGCATTGAAAATGGATTTTCAGAAAACAAATTGGTTTGTAATTTTGATCAAAATATTTTCTCGTTCAAGCTCGAGTTTAGATATCATTGAATTCCATGAGTTTGTAATTCTCAATCTTTAAGGTCAATCTCTAGGATTGAGTAATATCAGTCTTAAAAGCTGATTTTTAATCTTTAAGGAGATTATCCTTTTCTGGGGATCTGATTCATTAGTCTTATCAAGCTAATTTGCACGGTGCCCTCCCTATTTTACGAGACAGATCCTCTCATGGCTAGGATAAGTCTGACCACTTGGCGACCCTGTTTGATGCTGAGGTCTGTGGATTTCCAGCTAATTTTCGAGAAAACTTTTCAAGGTTTTTCATAGACTCTACAACTGGTCTGGACGACAACTTCCTGACCTAAATCAAGAAGCGCGTTTCTTTTTCAGAAGACTTTACTTTCTTTTAATGATGGAATTGATTCATCGTGTAGATCCATCTTTCTTTCAAATATATTACAGTTTTCCGGGTAAAACGGTTAATTTTGTCCAAAACAAAAGTGTCTTCAATTATTTGTACAAAAATATGTGATATATGTTTTTAAATAACTTGGTAAATTTTTCTCACACTTGGCTTTTATTTTCCTTTTTATTGTCCTCTATTCCATTTTAAATGAATTCTAATATTTTGAGTTGTTTCTCAATTTATGTCCTTTCCGAGGTAACAATAATTTCGGTGTTAACACCTAGTTTTATCGTTCATAAATATGTATAAACATGATTTTGAATTCATTTAATTAAAAATTTTGAAAAATTTTACTAGAATTGGTAGTCAGTATATAAGACTAGGGCTGTTCTTTATTATCAGAGAGCACTAGATTCTAATACAACTACTGCGTTACTAGCATTTTTAATGGTAACCAAGTGTATAAGTTAAAATTTTAAAAATTCGAAAGAATTTAACCCCTTCCCACACTTAAGATCTTGCAATACCCTCATTTGCAAGAAATCAATACAATTTAAATTAATGAGGGTGATTAGCGTAGAAAAATGATTAAATTTTACCAAAATTTCCAAACATATTGGCGTTTGTTTTAAAAGCAAAGATTTTTGGTTTTTTTTTTTAAATAAAAACCTTATAACTTTTTAAAACATATATTAATAAAAATTTTTAAAATTTGTTTCTTTTTAGGATGAGGGTGTTTCGGAACGATGTCCTAGTCCGTCCCTCGACAAAATTTTAAAATTTGTCAATTTTAAGCGCAGTTTTAAAAGCAAAGGTTTTTAGGTTTTTGGGTTTTTTAATGTTTTTGGCATACTTTAATTCAATAAGATTAAAAATAATGATAATAAAAGTTCTCGTCCCTCCCTTGGGTAGAGCAATTTCGGTTCAACGACCTAGTTTTCAACTCACGACGAATTTTAAAAATCAAATTTTTAACTTAGCGAAATAAAGTAAATTTTTGTTTTTAAATTCACACCAAACTTTAATTTAAAATGCATAAAATTAAAAATTCATATTAAAATTATTAAAAATTCACACCAAATTCATATTATATTTTTGTTTTTATACATACAAACTTATATTAAAAATATTAATTTTTTCAAATATTTATAAATTTAAATATATTGATTTTAAAAGGTTTACAATATTAATTTAATATTAATTTTAAAAACAAAGTAAAAATAAAATTAAAAATCTTTTTGGTCTTTTATTCCACTTTAATCAATCAAATATTATCAAAAATATACGCCCCTCTTTTCGGTAAAGTAATTTCGGTTCCATAACCTAGTTTAACTCATGACGAATTTTTGAAATATTTTGGGTTGATTGATTAAAGATATTTATACCTTAAGAATAAACGGTAAATTTCGCAGTGATGTAATAAATTTTTGTATGATATCAATAATTTCGGTTACGCATACCTAATTTTATTGAATACCAATTTAATACTTTATAGTGAACGATTCAGCGTTTATTATCAAAAGGTTAAAAACAATAAAAATAAAAATAAAAACTGTACATACTTACCTGTGAGATAGAATTCTCAGTGACCTGCTTTAGCCCACTCATAAGATAGTCGGACTAATTGGTTTTCCATAGCTACATAGGCATAACCTCGAGCATTCAACATTTTTTCTTCGAAACATATGAACGGTCCATCTCTGCATAAAGTAACAAATTCGGTATTTGAATATGTTTGATTATTTAAACATTTACCTTCGTGGGACCATTTCCCGCATTTGTGACATCTTTCAAGGTGTCGTGCTCTTCTTTTCGCTGCGGATTTTGTTTTTCCTTTACCAAACTGTAACTTATTATTTTCGTTCCTGGATTCTTTTCTTACTCCGTCCAAATTGCCTCTGATTAATGATACCAATTCACTTGGAAGGGTGTCATTATTTCGTTTAGTGATTAAAGCATGTAGCATTAGACCATGGTTTAGTTCACAGGAAGTCTTCATCTCGTAAAACCTAAAAAAAATAAAAATTCAGAATGGGGGGGAGAAGACTAGTTCTTTAGGGTCTGCTAGGGAAAGACCATTCGGATTCTATTCTCGAGAACTACACGAAAATAGAATATCTAACTCTAACAGAAATATATATTATCCTTTAAAGACTTGATTCTCCCCACACTTAGTTAGCTGTGGTGTTGAAATTGTGATTAACTTCGTTGTCAACTTCCATCGGATCATGTACGTAATGTTTAACTCTGTGACCATTAACTTTAAATTCAATCCCATTTGAATTTATTAACTCTATTGTTCCGTATGGGAAAACTCTTTTGACTATAAATGGTCCAGACCATCTTGATTTCAATTTCCAGGAAATAGCTTGAATCGTGAATTGAAAAGAAGAACTCGATCTCCTTCCTTAAATTCTTTTGAACTTCTGATTCTTTTATCATGCCATTTCTTCGTTCTTTCTTTATAGATTAACGAATTTTCATATGCTTCATGTCTTAATTCTTCTAATTCGTTTAGTTGACTTAATCGTAGACGTCCGGCTTCATGTAAATCAAGATTACATGTCTTCAAAGCCCAAAATGCTTTGTGTTCAATTTCTACTGGAAGATGACATGCTTTTCCGTAAACGAGTCTAAAAGGTGTGGTTCCAATTGGAGTTTTGTAGGCTGTTCTAAAAGCCCAGAGTGCATCCTCCTATTTCATGGACCATTCCTTCGGATTTGATCCTACGGTTTTCTCTAGAATACGTTTTAAAGCTCGGTTGGTATTTTCAACTTGTCCACTTGTTTGTGGATGATAAGCGGTTGAGATTTTATGAGTTACTCCATATCTTTTGAGAACTTTTTCAAATTGATTGTTACAAAAATGAGTACCCTGATCACTTATTAAAGCTTTTGGTGTTCCGAACCTTGCAAAAAGACGTTTTAAAAAGTTGACTACAACTCGTGCATCGTTAGTTGGGAGAGTTTGTGCTTCCGCCCATTTAGATACATAATCAATGGCAACGAGAATGTAGAGATTATTATGAGATTTTGGAAATGGACCCATAAATTCAATACCCCAAACGTCAAATAGTTCACATACTTGAATGACATTTTGTGGCATTTCATCACGTTGACTTATTTTTTCGGCCCTTTGACATGCATCACAGGATTTGCAAAGAAGGTTTGCGTCTTTGAAAATTATATGCCAATAGAATCCAGCATCGTAAACTTTTCTTGCTGTAAGTTGAGGCCCATAATGCCCTCCTGTTGGTCCTGTGTGACAATGGTTTAAGATTTGACTAGCTTCATCTCCGAATACACATCGGCGTATTATTCCATCGGGACAACTTTTAAACAAATGTGGATCTTCCCAGAAATAGTGTTTTATATCGCTAAAGAATTTCTTTCGTTTTTGGTACGATAATCCTTTTTCAAGGAATCCACATACTAAGTAGTTTGCATAGTCTGCAAACCATGAAATTTCATTATAATCTATCTTCAATAGATATTCATCAGGAAATTTGTCTTGTATGACCGATTCATTTGGAACTTCGAATTCAGGATTTTCAAGACGAGAAAGATGAGATTTTCTGCTCCCTTTTTGTCTCGGATTTTAATATCGAACTCTTGTAAGAGTAAGATTCAACGGATTAATCTTGGTTTAGCATCTTGTTTCGAAAATAGGTACCTAAGAGCAGAATGGTCAGTATAGACCACCGTTTTAGCTAGAACGAGATATGAACGAAATTTGTCAAAAGCAAAGACAATAGCAAGGAGTTCTTTTTCAGTAGTTGTATAATTTGTTTGTGCTCCTTGTAATGTCTTACTAGCATAATAAAAAGGTTGAAATCGTTTTTCAATCCTTTGTCCTAAAACGGCTCCCATTGCAAAATCACTTGCATCGCACATAAGTTCAAACGGTAGATTCCAATTTGGAGTTATCATGATCGGCGCATTAGTGAGTTTCTCTTTAAGAATATTAAAAGATTTTATGCATTCATCTGAAAAGATGAATGGAGCATCCTTTTCTAGGAGTTTATTCATAGGAGTGACAATTTTAGAAAAATCTTTTATGAAACGTCGGTAATAATCGGCATGCCCTAGAAAACTCCTAACTCCTCTAACATTGGTGGGATGTGGAAGTTTAGCAATTACATCTACTTTAGCTCTATCCACTTCAATTCCTTCCTTTGAAATTTTATGACCAAGAACGATGCCTTCTTTAACCATGAAATGGCATTTCTCCCAATTAAGAACTAGATTTGATTGTTCGCATCTAATAAGCATTCGTTCAAAATTAACTAGACATGATTTAAAAGTATCACCGAAGACTGAAAAGTCATCCATGAAAACTTCCATGCATTCTTCTATCATGTCGTGAAAAATCGCCATCATACACCTTTGAAAGGTTGCAGGGGCGTTGCAAAGTCCAAATGGCATGCGTTTATAAGCAAAAGTACCATAAGGGCACGTGAACGTGGTTTTCTCTTGGTCCTCGGGTGCTATTAGAATTTGAAAATATCCGGAAAAACCATCAAGAAAACAATAGTAACTATTTCCGGCTAATCTTTCCAACATTTGATCAATGAAAGGTAAGGGAAAGTGATCTTTTCTGGTGGCGTCATTTAATTTTCTATAATCAATACAAACATGCCATCCTGTTACAGTCCTAGTAGGAATAAGCTCATTTTTTTCATTTGTGATGACAGTCATGCCACCCTTCTTAGGTACGCATTGAACTGGGCTTACCCATAGACTATCAGAAATTGGATAAATTAAACCTGCATCAAGTAGTTTAATAATTTCTTTCTTAACAACATCTTGCATATTAGGATTTAGTCTTCATTGGCGTTGCACATACGTTTTATGACCTTCTTCCATAAGGATTTTATGTGTGCAATACGAAGGACTTATTCCTTTAATATCATGAATCTTCCATGCAATAGCTGGTTTATGAGCTTTTAGCACAGAAATGAGTTGAGATTTTTCATTTTCAGTAAGAAGACGATATTATTACAGGTAATTCAGATTCACCATGTAAATAAGCGTATTCCAAATGGTTTGGAAGTGGCTTTAACTCTAATGTCGGTGGTTCTTCTATCGATGATTTATATCGATATCTGTCTTTTTCTTTTAGCATTTGAATTTCTTCTGTTGTTGGTTCATATCCATTAGCCATAAGTGTATTTAACATTTCAGTTTCATCAATTAGTTCAGTTCCTTCTCCTAAAGAACATTCTCCTATTCCTTGTAATTCTGGAAATTCTTCTAACAATTCTGCATGTGAATCTATAATTTGAATATAATAACATGTATCATCTGCAGATTGCGGTTGTTACATGGCTCTATCAACAGAAAAGGTAACACTCTCGTCCTCTATACTTAGGGTCAGTTTCTTACCAAACACGTATATTATTGCTTTGGCCGTGTTTAAGAATGGTCTTCCTAATATGAGAGGAACTCGAGAATCTTCTTCCATGTCCAGAATAACAAAATCTACTGGAAATACTAAAGTACCAACTTTAACTAGCATGTTTTCCATTATCCCTCTAGGATATTTTACTGATCGATCGGCTAGTTGTATGCTTATTCGTGTTGGTTTCAATTCTCCAAGGTCTAGTTTAGCGTATAGTGAATACGGCATTAAATTTATACTAGCACCTAAGTCTGCCAATGCTTCTATTGAACTAAGACTACCCAGAAAACATGGAATTGTGAAACTTCTTGGATCTGATAATTTTTCTGGTATCTTATTCAACAGTACTACAGAACAATTAGCATTCATAGTAACAGCCGAGAGTTCTTCCATTTTCTTTCTATTCGTGATTAGATCTTTCAAGAATTTAGCATATCTAGGCATTCCTAAAATCACATCAATGAAAGGAAGATTAACATTTATCTGTTTAAACATATCCAAGAATTTGGATTGCTCGGCTTTAAGTCTTTCTTTTCTCATTTTACTCGGGTAAGGAAGCGGTGGTTGGTATGGTTTAACATAAGGTTTTGCCTTAACTGTGTTATCTTCATTAACCTTTTCAACTACCAGTTCTGATTCCTTTTCTTGCTTAGGTTGTGGTTCTTGTGGAGTAGGAATAGAGTCATCAGAAATTACAGGCATTTCAGGTGGTTTAAGTGTAATACCACTTCTTGTGGTAATGGCTTTAGTTGTTTCATTCCGGGGGTTAGCATTTGTATCACTAGGTAGATTTCCCGGTTTTCTTTCACCTATTAACCTTGCTAGGTTACTTACTTCTTGTTCCAAATTTTGAATAGAAGCTTGTTGATTTCTAAATGCTTGAGCATTTTGTTCATTGGTTTGTTTCTGAGATGTGAAAAACTGAGTTTAAGATTCAACTAGCTTCGACATCATATCTTCTAAATTTGGATTTTTATCATCGGTTTGTGGTGGTTTGTTTTGAAAAATAGGTCTTTGCTGGTTGTAAGTATTATTGGATACTTGTTGATTACTTGGACCTTGTTGGTTGTTGTATGGAACATTTCGGTTATAATTCTAGTTTTGATTGTAGATCGGTCTTGGCGGTTGATAATTATTCTGATAATTATTTCCAGGCCTTTGGTTTATGTATGAAACATTCTCTCTTTGTTCCATTGTTAGTTCAATACTAAGACAATCTTTTGTCAAATGTGGTCCTCCACACTGCTCACAACCAATTCGTATTGAGTGAATATCTTTAGTCATCTTTTCCATTTGTCTCTCGACAGCATCTATCTTTGTGAAAATGGAATCTAAGTCATGGCTAGAATCGGCTCTAGCTGCTTTAGATGATCTAACGATATCTTTTTCTTGGTGCCACTCATGTGAGTGGGAAGCAGTGTTATCAATAATTTTGTAAGCATCAGTTGCCGTTTTCTTCATAATGGAACAACCAGCTGCTATATCGATGTCTTTCCTTGTAGTGATGTCGCATCCTTGGTAGAATATTTGTACTATTTGACAAGTGTCTAAACCATGTTGCGGACATCCTCTTAATAACTTTCCAAATCTTGTCCACGCTTCATATAGAGTTTCGTTTGGTTTTTGTGTGAACGTAACAATTTATCCTTGAAGTCTTACGGCTTTAGATGCCGGAAAGAATTGTTTAGGAAATTTTTCAACTAAAACATCCCATGTATCAATCGCCCCTTCAGGTAACGATTTCAACCAATCTTTGGCTTCTCCCTTTAAAGTCCAGGGAAATAACATGAGATATATCTGTTCATCCTCCACTTCTCTTATTTTAAATAAAGTACAGATCCTATTAAATGTACGAAGATGTTCGTTTGGATCTTCCTTCGGTGCACCACTAAATTGGCATTGATTAGTTACCATGTGTAGGATTTGTCCTTTGATTTCATAATCTGGCGCATTAATGTCTCGTTGAGTAATTGTGTGACCTTGGCCAGTGCGTTTAGCTCGCATTCGGTCTTCCATACTTAGAGGTTCCAGATTTTCCATGATTGAATTTGTTGAATCTGAATCACTATAGGATTCTGATTTAATGGTTGGTTCCTCGACAATCTCTGTTTGAATGATTGGTGGTTCCGGAGGAAAGATTAATGGTTCAGGATCTCTGAATTGTCCCTGAATATTCTCCGGATTCTCAATTGTGAGGTCGGGTTCAAAAAATGGATTATCGAAAATTTGAATTGGAGTACTTGGTCGACTGAATGACGATTCTAAAGAAAAATCAACGACGATAATATTTGCTAGATGTCTTGATCTAGTTACAGGTGGTGAACGTACAAAAGGTGGTGAACGTTTTGCTCGGTGCATTCACTGAATATCCTATTAGTTATAAAAATAAGAAAAATTATATAAGTTATCAAATTAATAGACTTTTCTGATTTTGCCCACGTTTCGAATAGCCAAAAGATGCAGCAGAGGGGTAAGATTCGTTTGGTCTCAATATAATTGAGTACTGTTTGGCTCCAATAACCCGGTCCACGTACAAATCCAACTATTACTACGAACCAGAAAATGGATGTCTATCAATTTAACCACTTAAAATAATTTTTCGTTGAAATTTAAAGAAATTTTAGATAAGAAATAGAAAAAAATTTAAGTCCTAAAAACTAGAGTGTTGAGAAATAAGAAAGAAAAAGATTGCGTCGAAAAACGTCGAAAAATAAAAGGTCAAAAAATAATAGGCGTCAAAAAATAAAAATAAGAAAGTAGCGCGTCGATACTTAAAAAGGAACTAAAAACTAAGAATTAAAAGTTGCGTCTAAAAATATTAAAGCTTAAAAGAAATACTATATCTCAAATGGCAATAACTTAAAAAGTACTAAAATATAAAAACGGTGTCACAAAATTTTAAAGCACCTAAATCTTAGTCTAAAGAAAAAGCACTTAAGGGATTTTACGGCAAAGCCTAAAAATCTAGAAATAAAAATAACTATGGCAAAAACTATAACTTAAAACTAAATATGAGCGAAAAATACAAATATTACGCTAAAACAAACAAAAAGATACAAAATATAAAAATAAACTTAAAGTTGTAAAAAGTACAATTTTATAAAAATATTATTTTTATATTATTTATTTTATAAAACTATTAATTTTATAATTTATTAAAACTAAATAAACTAAATAAACTAAATATATAAGTTAAATACTAAAAACTAAACTTAAGTAATTAAATAAACAACCCTAATTAGGGTTTTAATAAATAAATAATAATAATAATTCCGTAATTATTGCTGAAAGGATCAACTGTGGTGTGTCAGACAGCTTCATGCGATCGCATGAAGTTTTGCCTTCGGTCTCATGCGATCGCATGAGCTAGGGTTTCGGGCCAGACTTGGGCTGCTACAGTACCGGGCCAAGAGTGTTTTTATATTTTTTTTCTGTTTTTCTGTTTAAATAAAAAATATTTATATAAAACTTATATTTTTACAAACTAAAATAAAAATAAAGAAACTTTATAAAACT
Source organism: Rutidosis leptorrhynchoides (assembly GCF_046630445.1). Classification (NCBI taxonomy): domain Eukaryota; kingdom Viridiplantae; phylum Streptophyta; class Magnoliopsida; order Asterales; family Asteraceae; genus Rutidosis; species Rutidosis leptorrhynchoides. The sequence continues at coordinate 46,348,046 of NC_092337.1, read as the reverse complement.
TATATATTTAACAAACTCTTAAACATATATATATATATATATATATATATATATATATATATATATATATATATATATATATTTTTCTTTTTAAATTTTTGAATATTTAAAACGTATTTTTACAAAAGCGTATTTTTATAAAAGTAAACTAAAAATTAATAAAAATCTTTTTTTATAGCGTTGCGCTTTCGGCGTTTTAGCTGTCCCCGTCAGCGGCGCCAAAAATACTTGATGTGTGCGAGGTGTGCTAGGAAATAGTATTATTTTTACAACCAAATACTATTAAATACGATACAATTTTACACAAGTGATTTATTTATTTATAGAATGGATATACCTAAACCTTGCTACAACACTTATAGGCAGTGTACATAATCGTACAGTAGTGTAGTTTTTAGTAAGTCCGGTTCGTTCCACAGGGATCTTTAGCCAAGTTTAACGCTATATTTTTAACTTATAATTGTAAAAATACAAAAATATATATAGTTAGTATTATTATTATAAAAGGGGGGGTTTTTACCGTTTAATGACCTGTTTGTCGATTTTAAAACTTTAGTCGCAGTTAAAACCTAATGTAAAATATTAAAAATAAATATAACTTAATTTAAAGCGTAAAGTAAATAACAATAATGAAATTGCGATAAATAAAAGTGCGATAAAATAAAATTGCGATAATTAAAGAGTACGATAATTAAAAATGCAATTAAATAAAATGACAATAAATAAAAGTGCGATAATTAAAAGTGCAATTAAATATGAAATATATAAATTATGCTTATTTAAACTTCCGTAATCATGATATTTGACGTGTTAATTTTTAGTTTATTCCCATGGGTTAATTGTCGTTTGTCCTGGATTATTCGATATGTCCATACGGATTTGTCCATAATAGTCCATCAGTCATAATCATAAAGTGCGAAAGTCTTCGTCAAATTATTCTTTTTCCCGAAGTCAAATATTCCAACTAATTGGGGATTCGAATTGTAACAAGGTCTTAATACTTTGTTTAATGAATACACCAGGTTATCGACTGCGTGTGGTCCAAGGTTTTACTACTTTGTTAACAATTACACCAATTACCCTTGAATGTAATCCACCCCTGTTTCAACAAGTCTATTAACTCTTAATCCAGTTCCGTATCCGGTAAAATGAATAATTATTGGTATTTATAGATATCCTGCCCACCGTACCCAGTCAAGCGTATGTGGTTATATATAAATACGTCAAATTATAAGTCTATATATTAAATTAACGAGGTATCATTTAGTTAATATAAGACCCATTAATAGCCCATAGTCTAATTTCTACAAGTGTCGTTCTTTTGTCCAAACCTCAATTATGGTCCAAAGCCCAATTACCCAATTTTAATATTTAGCCCAACATCATGATTACTTCGGCATTAAATAAGCATAATAATAACTTAGCTACGAGACATTAAATTAAAAATAACATTAACCATAACTTACAGTGATTAAAAATAGCGTAGCGTTACACAGACAGAATTTCGACTTATACCCTTACAACATTCGCTAACATACCCTTATTATTAGAATTTAAAATTAAAATTAAAATTATAATATATATATATATATATATATATATATATATACGTTTGATAGATAGAGAGATGGATGGATATATTATATAAACTGAGCCAAAACACGCGAATTTATAGCATGTGGCCTGGATTTCAGGGCCATGCGATAGCATGGAAAATAAGCCTACAGGCCATGCGATCGCATGGAGGTAGGTATCAGCTCACACTCCTTTGTTTTCTTGTTTGCCGACGGTTCAATAAATAAATATAATATATAAATAATTTTAAGAATTATTTAAATATTATGTTATATTTATGTGCATAGTTGATTTGTATTTTTTAGTCCGTTGCATCGAGCGTTGAGAGTTGACTTTGGTCCCGGTTCCGGTTTTTCGAACGTCCTTGCGTACAATTTAATATCTTGTACTTTACGTTTCACGTCTTGTACTCTTGTAATTTTGAGACGTTTCTTATCAATAATTGGAACCACTTTGATTGTACTTTGTACTTTTGAGCTTTTTGGTCGTTTGCGTCTTCAATTCGTCGAATCTGTCTTTTGTCTTCACTTTTTATTATTTAAACGAATATTACTTGTAAATAGAACAATTGCAACTAAAAGCTTGTCTTTCTTGAGGGATAATGCTATGAAATATATGTTCGTTTTTAGCATTATCAAGTACTAAAAATGATAAAATTGGTAATATTATTAATAATACATATGATATTAATATGATGAAGTTAATAATAATGTTAATAACGATAATAACAATAAAACTAAAGGACAATACTAAAATGATGATATTATCAATGATGATAATATTTATAAGGCTAGTAATAATAATACTAATAATATAATACTAGTAATAATGATAATGGTAATAATAATTATATTAATGATAATCATAATATTAATGTTAATAATTACTTATCATAACAATATCAATAATAATAGTAACAATTAGTATTAACAATAATAATAATAATAATAATAATAATAATAATAATAATAATAATAATAATAATAATAATAATATTAATAATAATAATAATAATAATAATAATAATAATAATAATAATAATAATAATAATAATAATAACAATAACAATAACAATAACAATAACAATAATAATGATAATAATAATAAAAATAATAATAATAATAATAATTAGAAGAACTACCTTTAAAAGCCATTTAAAAATAAACTGCCCGAAGTCGGGCTCGAACCCGAGACCCCTCGCATACCCGCAAACACTCTAAACCATCTGCTCTACTTCGTTATTCTGATATAAAATAGATTCCATATTTATTTGACCCAAAATAAAATCTATTCATCTCCTTCCTCAATTTTTCAAACGATCCATGAACCCCATTAATCAAAACAACGAATCAAACACATTTAGATTCTTTAAAATAGTAGTAACAAATCAATATCAAATGTCTGTTTTAATTGAAAATGAAAAATAAATAAAAGAGGATATTGCTGCTATCGTAGCTCTCAAAAAAAATATTTTGATCTTTGCATTTGAGAACGTAATAGACTGTGATTATAACATAAAATAGTTTTCTAATCATACATAGAAACTATTGGAATCATTAATTAAACTTGAAACACAAACACGAACTCGAATTCCTTTAAGAACACTTCGGTTGACTTTTTATAAATGAACTTTGACTCTCAAATTCGGATTCAATATAAAGATTTGGAGTTTGAAACTTTACAGAAAGTTTAAACAGAGTAATTCTAACACTTCTACATTTATGGATTTTGAAAATTGGTTCGAATTTGAAATATGGTCAAAAAGTGTAAGAACAGAGGTCGTATTTTATTTTCTTTAAATTTTCGTTTTAATTTCTTGAATTGTAATGAAGGATAGCATTATGTATAGATGGAAACCAAGTAATTGAAGCAGTAATCGATAATTTCCTATATTGAGGATTGATTTGGATGTGTAACAAACTTGAGACAGGAAGTACCAAGATTCTCAATCAGGGATTAAATTGAATAAAAAAAATTAAAAGCAGATTCTTAAATCCAATTGATTTGTACTGGGTTTTGTTTGCTCTTGCCTAAATTAGGTTCGTTTTGTACTGACCACAAACAATTTGTAATACAGTTGATAGTTATGTGAAACTGGATTTGATCCAGATTTTATATATTTATGATAAATAATTAATAATTTTAATTACATTACAAATAATAGTAATAATATTAATAATAATAATTATAATAATAATAAGAGTAATAACAATAATGATTCATAATAATAATAATTTTTAGTGTAATTGATAACAATAGTATTATTAATGATAATTAATAATAATACTAATAATAATTATTTTTATAATATTTATAATACTAATAAGTAATAATAATGATATTAACTATAAAATTGATAATAATAATAATAATCTTATTCATGATAATAATACTATTTGTATTATTTATGATAATAATGATACTTATAAAGATAATAATCATAATACTAATTAAATTTTACTATTAATTATAATAACACTGCTGTTAATAATTATAACACCTTACATGTATTAATTTTCATATCTATATAATATATATTGAAAATAATAATTTAACAAGTAGTGATATTAATATTAATGTTAATAATGATAATGGAAGTAATAATAACATTAGTATAACAATCATATTTTAAACTTGTAATTAATTTGAAGTAATATTTAATTGGTATGTAATATATATATTACATAATATCTGTTATTTATTATTTATTATTTCTAAGATTACATTATATTAGAATTCATATATATTTATATATAGATTCACTTTTAATAACAATTTAATGATTCTGTTTTATTATTTTACAATTTCATTTATATATATATATATATATATATATATATATATATATATATATATATATATATATATATATATATATATATATATATATATATATATAATGTATTTAATTACATATTTACTTACAAAACAAATTGCTCGTGAATCATCGAGAATAGTCAAGGTCAAATGCATTCATGAAAAATAGTTCAAACATTTAGAGACTTAGTTTAATAAACTTTGCTTATCGTATTGAAATCATATAAAATTAAGTTTAAATTTGGTCAGAAATTTCCGGGTCGTCACAACTACTAACTGTGAACTACTAACTGTGGACTACTAACAATGGACAATTAAAACGTATTAAAATATTGATTATAACATATGAAACTAAACATTTCTTTAAGTTTGCCACTTGATTTCATCTTAAACATCATTTGTATCTTGACGATTACAATCTCTGTCAAACCCTTCGAAATTCTTGAAAACCCCTCGGATTGATAATAGATGATTCAGATATGGTAACATTGAATGCTAATGAAGAAGCAAAAACTGTAGATGGTCTTAATGGCCACGAGTTGATGATAAAGAATGGAGAGTTGGGAATGCTAGATAGAAAATTTGGTACTGAAAAATGGATTGAACAAACCACGAAGGAGAATGCGGACAAATACAAGGACCAAACTCTGTATTTAAAGAATCCAGATAATTCTGTATCCGATGAAATCTTTAGAGAATATCTTGCTCCGTACCCATGTTAAAATCTTGCAGAAAATTTTTCTTCATCAACCTTCGAACTTAGAAATTCCAAAATATTATCATAAATATCCTCGATATTTCTGAAGATATCTTCATAAATATTCTCGTCCGAAATTATATATCTCTTCGTGCTATCTGTACTACATCATATTAGAAACTGTTTTAGTTTCCAATATTTTATAAAAATTTAAGTATAAATTATGAATGAATTCTGGAGAAGTGTTGAGAATTAGAGCATGAGTTAGTATAATATAATGACACTTGGCCAACGTGATTATATTACACTAAGTCATGCTAGAAGTTCTAATGGAACATGATGATTCACAGACCCTATCGTCATCATGTGCCATGTTACATAACTCTTTCATTCTACTTAACCTCTAATCATATCAAGAAAATATATTCTTGATAGTTCTATCCTCCGTGATTCTGGTAATTTAACAAATCAAATCGTGCTATCACATTTCTTTCTGCGTAGTATATTATTATCATTCAAGACTCCATACATACGAATTCTGGATCATTATTCGCTTGACTTAAAGTAGGAAAGAGAAAACAAAAGCACAAAGCTTCGAAATAGGAATATAAATCACTGCAAATAGAAGAGATCATTAACCGTGGATGTCAATAATTATGGAAAGACGGATTGTCACACCCCCAATAATTAAGAATGCGTTATGTAAAAACAATTAAAAATATCACAGTGGGGACTTGCAGGACATAGCCAGATATAACACAGTTTAATAGTTGGTACTTGTGTCTAACGTATAAATCAGTTATAAAAGTTGCGCATGTATTCTCAGCCCAAAAATATATATAAAAAGGGAGCTATGAAAACTCACGATACGATACGATAGTTTCTAGTAAATAAGCATAGGATAGCACTGAACAAGTATAGAGTTGACCTCGGATTCACGAAACTATATCAAGTATATATATTAACACATATACTCGTAATCGAATAAGTTTATATATTATTTCAATTGTTATATATTTCTATATATATACTTATATATATAAATATATATATATATATATATATATATATATATATATATATATATATATATATATATATATATATATATATATATATATATATATATATATATATATATATTCTATATATAAGTATTTGTTTGATAAAATGATTTTAATAATGGTAATGAATAAAGAGTTGTATTATTTTGTAATAATAATAATAATAATATTCATAATGATAATGGTAATATTCATAATGATACTAGTAATAAAAATAATGATAATAATAATATAGTGTTAATGATATTAAAAATAATAATTTTTGTAAAAATGATAATAATGATAATACTTTTTAATAATAATAATAATAATAATACTAATAAAGATAGTCATATTAGTAATAATAATAATGATAACATTAATAATAATACTTATAAATATATAATGATACTAATACTAATAACAATGATAATAATAATTTGTATTGTTTTCAAAATAATAATAATAATAATTCTAATCATAATAATGATAATAATATTTAAAATGATAATAATAATGATAGTTTTAATAATAATACTAATAATATTAATGATACTAATAATAATAATGATGTTAGTAGTAATAATAATAATAATTATAATTAATAACAATAATAATAATAATAATAATAATAATAATAATAATAATAATAATAATAATAATAATAAATGATAGACTACCTTAATAAGCTTTTCTAAAAAAAATGCCCCGAATCGGGCTCGAACCCGAGGCCTCTCGTTAACACAAACACCCTCTAAACCATGGCTCCAGTTCTGTTTTTCCTGGAATTTAACCCTTCTAAAGTTTATTTAACCCTTTAACTGGATTAAAAAATAAATAAATTCGTGACCAGTAGGAGATTAAAAAATAATCAGGAAAAAAAATAAATAAATAAAAAGCTGGATCGTGATTTATAAAAAATTAAAAAGCAGATCTCCTAACCTAACTGCATTCATAAAAAAATAAGGAGGGCAGATACAAAAATATATATATCGTGTATTGTTCTTGACTTCTATATTTATTTTTAATTAATAATAATAATAATAATAATAATACTATTAATAATAAAAATACTAATAATAATAATAATAGAATTAATAATAAATATTAATCATAATAATTATAATGATAATAATAATAATTAATATCAAGTTTAATAATGATATTAATAATAATATGTTAATATCAATAACAATAATAATTTTAATAAAGATGTTATATTATCATTATTAATAATGATAACTATATAATGTTAATAATAATAATATTAGTAATAATAATAATACTAATATTAGTAATGAAAATGCTAATAATAATAATGTTAATGATATATATTATGTTAATGATATTACTAATAATCTTATCACTTTTAGTAAAAGTGATAATACTAATAATATTAATGTTATTAATAATTATTAATAATAATGATAACATTAGTAATAGTTGTAATACTTTTAAATGATGATAAATAATAATAATGTTAATATAACAAATTAATATTAATACTTAATTATTTATAATTAATGGTTCGTGAATCGTCAGAATTATATAAAAGTTAGGTTTAAATTTAGTCAGAAATTTTCGGGTTGTCATAGTACCTACCCGTTAAAAGAAATTCCGTCCCGAAATTTAGTTGTTGCCATCAATCGGTGTTGTTTGTACATAGACGTGGATATTTACGTTTTATTTGGTCTTCACGTTCCCAGGTATACTCGGGGCCTTTCGTGAATTCCAACGGATAGAATATTATTTTGTTTCAAGCGTTAAGTCATACGAACCATAATTTCTACAGGTTCTTCTATGAAGTGCATTTTATCATTAATGCAGATGTTATCTAAAGGATTAACAAGAGTGTCATTTGACTAGGTTATCCTCAAAAGGGATGATGGTGCTATACGAGCATTTCAGTAAACTGAACACATAAAATGTGTTATGAATAGTACTGAGCTCATTTAAAACCTTAAGCGTTTATGCCGCAATATTAGGGCAGACAAATAGAGAAGAGTTCGTGAAAATCACAGTCATGAAATTTGATAGAGATCTTCATTGTTTACAACAAGAATATTTTTAATGATGAATATAAGTTGAAAAATAGAGTTTTATCATCGTTGAGTAATATGAATGAAACGATTCGATTACAAGAAGAGTACAAACGAAGCTATCGTAAAAGATTGAAATAAGGAAATATCTGTTTGCCTTAACTTTTGACGTAGCCACGATTTATTTCCAGAATTCAAGAGATTAAAGGAAATCTTCGTAATCTATAAGATTTGATTCTCCGGTAATTAAGGAAATTGGGATTTTTTTTGATTAAATGCGATGAATTACCTGGATTGCTGTGTCTGGAATTTTGCTATAAATTAGCTTCTTCCGTTTTATCATCTTCACCACTTCTATACTTTCTTTCTCGATTCGTACTTCCAAAAGATTTGTCAATATGCTTCATCCAGTTCTAATTCTGGATATAGTCCTGACTTTTATATCTATCGTGCTTCTTTTTCATCAGTCGCCAGAAAAGTCAGTTTACTTCTACTATACTCTTGGATTTATTGTGTTTTTAGTTCTCCCGTGTCTTTATATTGCTATACGCATTGATATACACGTTTTGTAATTTTGGTGTTTTTATCGGGCTTTATATTTTCCCTTATATGTCGAAGCTTCATGCTTTTGTAAAGAAAGTAATGGTCCAGAATTCGTAGGTATGAAGTTTCAAATGAACATAATTAATGTTTTAAGAAAGCAATAGCACGATCTTGATTTGTCAAATTACCAGATAGAACTATCAAGAATATATGTTCTTGATATGTTTAGAGATTAGGTAGAATGTAAGAGTCGTGTAACATGGAAAATGATGATTATAAAGTCTATGAATCATCATCTTCCATTAAAAATTTAGCATGACTTACTGTAATATAATCACGTTGGCCTGACGTCATTATATTATACTAATTCATGCTTCAATTCCCAACACTTACTTCCAAACATTCATAATTTAAACTCGAATTATACAAAATATAGAAACTTAAACAGTTTCCTTTATGATGTAATAAAGATATCGCAAAGAGATAATTAATTGCGGACAAGAATCGTTATGAAGATATCTTCAGAAATATCGAGGATATTTATAACGAAGGATACGAAGATATCTTCGAATTTTCTAAGATCAAATGATAATGAGGAAAATTCTTCTGTAAGGATTTAAAATAAGTAAGGAGCAGGGTAATTGCTAATGATTTCATCAGATACTGAATCATCTAGATTCTTTGAATACAGGTTTAGTCTTTGTGATTTATCCACAGCTTCCTTTATGTTTTGCTCAATCCGTTTTACAATACCAGATTTTCTTTTGAGCTTTTCTAACACACAATTCTTTATTATCAAGCTTCTGGTCATTAAGACCATCTACAGCTTTTGCTGCTTCATCAGCATTATTAGGGTTAACGAATCTGAATCGTTGGTTATAGTTCTAAGGTGTTTTCAAGGATTTTGAATTTGATCGTTGAACGCAGGATGTAACCTATCAACAGATCTAACGGTTGACGAAGAAATGTTGTAAATTTCAAAAGTAATGAATGATAATTTCGGTTGTTTGATGTGATAATTCATTACCGAATATGAATGAATGTAATTCAGGAATGTAGTGATCTTTAGGAAGATAACACCTGCTAAAGCTTTACTTGGATTCTGATATGTCCAAATCAGAATATGCAATTGAATTTGTATGAAAATGGTTGTTCTTTAGTGAACGGATACATATATCTTGTGAATGTAAGTAGGATAGCTACTGATTATTGAATCAGAATTTGAAGAATGTACAATGTAACATATTAATGTGAGATATAAATATTCTCGAGTTTTACCTACCCGTTAAAATATTTTCACAATTAACAGTTTGTACAAAAGAATTTTAAATTACAATCTTTATGAAGATATACGTTCATGTATGTATTCTTCAGACATAATATAGATTTAATGAGTTAATATAATATTAAACTCATTTGATTTGAGGTTGGAATGAGAATAAATAATCTTCAAAACTTGAGGGATTACATAATCGTCGCGGAATATTTCTTTAATGAAGTTATGAATCAATGCTTCATCATTCATTGTTATTGATATACCTCGGTATATGATGGTGGTGCTCGTGGAATCCTTGTGAAATTCACAAGACACGAATAATGTTTTCTAGAAAGCTTCGAGTATGTCGAAAATGAAAGTGTAAAACCAAACATGTATTTGAATAATACACTTGGTTTATTATGAAATGGAGTTTATTGTGTTGAAGCAGTGATTAACGATTGTTAAGTCATTAACAAAGGATGTACATCATAGCATATTGTGATATGAATTAACCAAGTAGTACATACTAGTTAACATTCACACGTAATAGCTTTGTACGAAAAGATTTAGTATTGTTCCAAACCATATATATATAAAGTATACATATATAATTCTTCAGGAAGAATGAGTCAATACATCTTAACACATTATTACTAATATTCCTTGGTATCTATGGGGCGTATGATATTAATGTTCGAGGTACCGAGTGTGATGTTGAGGCGTGAGATGCGGATGTTGTTGTTGGTACTGTTGCTGTTGGTGGTGATGCTGCTGGTACTGGTGGTGCTGATTATGCTGATGGTGCTGCTGATGCTTGTAGATTTCGCACCATATTTTCCAGAGCCGCTACTCGAGCGCGAAGCTCGTTGACTTCTTCTATTATTCCGGGATGATTGGCGGTTCGAACGAGTGGATGAATAAGATCTAGAATTCAAGATATTATATACTCGTGACGGGATATCCTGGAAATGAGGGTGAAAATGGTGTTCCGAACTGGTTCGCCGGTAAGTGGTTCAGGTTCTTCGCCAATAGGGCAATGTGGTGGATGAAAAGGATCACCTTTTTCACTTCTCCATTGATTAAGTCGACTACGAACCCATCCCCAATCCATCCAGAATAAATGATGGCTGATTGGTTCGTTCGTTCCGGTTACGCTGCCATTAGAGCTCGAGGAGTTCGAGGAATCAAGTGAGAAATCCATCTTATGTGATTGGAATTAGGGTTTTTTGTTACAAGTGGGTGTTGAATACTGAATGATATATTCGTCTCCTTGAATACGTATATGTAGCAAAAAGATTTCCGTAATTTACGGAGGAAATTTAGAAAAAGTGTTAGACAAAGTCTATTGGGATAGATATGATAAGATATGACGTGTCTATACTCCATTTATGCAATAATGGCGGTATGACGTGTCAAGATAATAAAATGATAAGTATGTAATCTGATAATCTTTCAATTAAAGACTTTCAATTCGTAATGGCCTATTCAGGTCTAGGGGCTTGAGCTATAGGATCCTTTAAGTCGGTAATCCAAACCCTTCCATTCTTGAGTTTCGTAGACGCCATCCGTCAAGAAAATTCAAAGATCAAAAATAACGAGAAAGCAAAGATTTTGAAAGTAATGAATTTGAATAGTAGAGATTTCAAGAATCATGATTAGCATTTCATGTAATACGTATGTAATACACAAAACCATGATAGATGACAAAGGAATGTCGAGAATTTCAGAAATCATGGTGTCGCATTTAAATGTGGTGGTGGAATTGAATAGTACTTTGGAGAGTAAGCAGAGTTCTTAGATTAGCTCGGCATTCTAAGGAAGATTAAAGAATTTAATAAGCATAGTTTCTAAGGTATTGTGTAGCATTTAATAATTAAAGGCAACAATTAAAGGCACTATGGTCAAGGAAAGTTGTAGTCCTACATTGCTAAGGTACCTAATTGTATAAGGCACACTTAAATTGAAATCCTCGTTCTCTACAACAAACTGCTCTGATACCATTTCTGTCACACCCCCAATAATTAAGAATGCGTTATGTAAAAGCAATTAAAAATATCACAGTGGGGACTTGCAGGACATAGCAAGATATAGCAAAGTTTAATAGTTGGTACTTGTTATCAGTTATAAAAGTTGCGCATGTATTCTCAGCCCAAAAATATATATAAAAAGGGAGCTATGAAAACTCACGATACGATACGATAGTTTGTAGTAAATATGCATAGGATGGCACTGAACAAGTACAGAGTTGACCTCGGATTCACGAACCTATATCAAGTATATATATTAACACATATACTCGTAATCGAATAAGTTTATATATTATTTCAATTGTTATATATTTCTATATATATACTTATATATATATATTCTATATATAAGTATTTGTTTGATAAACTGATTTTAATAATGATAATGAATAAAGAGTTGTATTATTTTGTAATAATAATAATAATATTCATAATGATAATGGTAATATTCATAATGATACTAGTAAAAAAATAATGATAATAATATAGTGTTAATGATACCAAAAATAATAATTTTTGTAAAAATGATAATAATGATAATACTTTTTAATAATAATAATAATACTTATAAAGATAGTCATATCAGTAATAATAATAATGATAACATTAATAATAATACTTATAAATATAAAATGATACTAATACTAATAACAATGATAATAATAATAATTTGTATTGTTTTCAAAATAATAATAATAATAATAATAATAATAATAATAATAATAATAATAATAATAATAACAATAATAATAATAATAATAATAATAATAATAATAATAATAATAATAATAATAATAATAATGATAATAATATTTAAAATGATAATAATAATGATAGTTTTAATAATAATACTAATAATCTTAATGATACTAATAATAATAATAATGATGTTAGTAGTAATAATAATAATTATTATAATTAATAATAACAATAACAATAATAATAATAATAATAATAATAATAATAATAATAATAATAATAATAATAATAATAATAATAATAATAATAATAATAAATAAATGAGAAACTACCTTAATAAGCTTTTCTAAAAAAAAATGCCCCGAACCGGGCTCGAACCCGAGACCTCTCGTTAACATAAACACCCTCTAAACCATGGCTCCAATTCTGTTTTTCCTGGAATTTAACCCTTCTAAAATTTATTTAACCCTTTAACTGCTGTTTCCCTTTCTTGTTCTTCTTCGAAATTTAATCGACCAGAGGTAATTCAACAGCATTTTAATTTGTCTGATCTAGGATATGAAATTGAAATAGAAACGATTTGAATGTGGGATAGCTTGATCAACAGAAAGGAAAAATAAAAAGCAGTAGCAGCAGACTCGCGATGATCTTCATGAACTCAAACATTGATTTTGAATTCAGGACCGTTTTAGGCTATGATTACTAAATGAAATAGGTAGTAAATCGTTTTTAGAAACTTTGGGACTCATCAATTGATTCAGAAATATCAACCAGAATTCGAATTTAATGATGAACACAACGGTTGACTTTTTGAAAACTAAGGTTTGACTCGAAAATTAAAGCTCGATATAATGAATTGGAAGATGAGGTTTTGCAGAAAGATTGATTAGAGGATTCCTAACAAAACTGCAATATTACATTTTGAAATTAATTTTGAATTCGAGAATTTGGATAATTGAATAAAACAGAGGTCGAGCTATTTTATTTTTCTGTATAATTTCATATAAAAAATTGTATCTGATAATGATGGTGAGTAATGGAACGAATTTGTTTCCAATATGAATGATCGATTTGTTTTATAACCAAATGGGTCGACATGAATATAAATTCGTGACCAGTAGGAGATTAAAAAATAATCAGGAAAAAAAAAATAAAAAAAAAGCTGGATCGTGATTTATAAAAAATTAAAAAGCACATCTCCAAACCTAACTGAATCCATAAAAAAATAAGGAGGGCAGATACAAAAATATATATATCGTGTATTGTTCTTGACTTCTATATTTATTTTTAATTAATAATAATAATAATAATAATACTATTAATAACAAAAATACTAATAATAATAATAATAGAATTAATAATAAATATTAATCATAATAATTATAATGATAATAATAATAATTAATATCAAGTTTAATAATGATATTAATAATAATATGTTAATATCAATAACAATAATAATTTTAATAAAGATGTTAAATTATCATTATTAATAATGATAACTATATAATGTTAATAATAATAATATTAGTAATAATAATAATAATACAAATAATAATAATATTAGTAATGATAACACTAATAATAATAATGTTAATGATATATATTATGTTAATGATATTACTAATAATCTTATCACTTTTAGTAAAAGTGATAATACTAATAATATTAATGTTATTAATAATTATTAATAATAATGATAACATTAGTAATAGTTGTAAAACTTGTAAATGATGATAAATAATAATAATGTTAATATAACAAATTAATATTAATACTTAATTATTTATAATTAATGGTTCATGAATCGTCGGAATTATATAAAAGTTAGGTTTAAATTTAGTCAGAAATTTCCGGGTTGTCATAGTACCTACCCGTTAAAAGAAATTTCGTCCCGAAATTTAGGTGTTGCCATCAATCGGCGTTGTTTGTACATAGACGTGGATATTTACGTTTTATTTGGTCTTCACATTCCCAGGTATACTCGGGGCCTTTCGTGAATTCCAACTGATAGAATATTGTTTTGTTTCAAGCGTTTAAGTCATATGAACCATAATTTCTACAGGTTCTTCTACGAAGTGCATTTTTTCATTAATGCAGATATTATCTAAAGGATTAACAAGAGTGTCATTTGACTAGGTTATCCTCAAAAGGGATGATGGTGCTATACGAGCATTTCAGTAAACTGAACACATGAAATGTGTTATGAATAGTACTGAGCTCATGTAAAATCTTAAGCGTTTATGCCGCAATATTAGGGCAGACAAATAGAGAGGAGTTCGTGAAAATCACAGTCATGAAATTTGATAGAGATCTTCATTGTTTACAACAAGAATATTTTTAATGATGAATATAAGTTGAAAAATAGAGTTTTATCATCATTGAGTAATATGAATGAAACGATTCGATTACAGGAAGAGTATAAATGAAGCTATCGTAAAAGATTGAAATAAGGAAATATCTGTTTGCCTTAACTTTTGACGTAGTCACGATTTATTTCCAGAATTCAAGAGATTAAAGGAAATCTTCGTAATCTATAAGATTTGATTCTCCGGTAATTAAGGAAATTGGGATTTTCTTTGATTAAATGCGATGAATTACCTGGATTGCTGTGTCTGGAATTTTGCTATAAATTAGCTTCTTCCGTTTTATTACCGAATATGAATGAATGTAATTCAGGAATGTAGTGATCTTTAGGAAGATAACACCTGCTAAAGCTTTACTTGGATTCTGATATGTCCAAATCAGAATATGCAATTGAATTTGTATGAAAATGGTTGTTCTTTAGTGAACGGATACATATATCTTGTGAATGTAAGTAGGATAGCTACTGATTATTGAATCAGAATTTGAAGAATGTACAATGTAACATATTAATGTGAGATATAAATATTCTCGGGTTTTACCTACCCGTTAAAATATTTTCACAATTAACAGTTTATACAAAAGAATTTTTAATTACAATCTTTATGAAGATATACGTTCATATATGTATTCTTCGGATATAATATAGATTTAATGAGTTAATATAATATTAAACTCATCTAATTTGCGGTTGGAACGAGAATAAATAATCTTCAAAACTTGAGGGATTACATAATCGTCGCAGAATATTTCTTTAATGAAGTTATGAATCAATGCTTCATCATTCATTGTTATTGATATACCTCGTTATATAATGTTGGTGCTCGTGGACTCCTTGTTAAATTCACAAGACACGAATAATGTTTTCTATAAAGCTTCGAGTATGTTGATAATGCTAAAAACGAACATATATTTCATAGCATTATTCCTCAAGAAAGACAAGCTTTTAGTTGCAATTGTCCTATTTACAAGTGATATTCGTTTAAATAATAAAAGGTGAAGACAAAAGATAGATTCGACGAATTGAAGACGCAAACGACCAAAAAGCTCAAAAGTACAAAATACAATCAAAGAGGTTCCAATTATTGATAAGAAACGTCTCAAAATTACAAGAGTACAAGATTCAAAATGCAAAGTACAAGATATTAAATTGTACGCAAGGACGTTTGAAAATCCAGAACCGGGACCAGAGTCAACTCTCAACGCTCGACGCAACGGACTAAAAATTACAAGTCAACTATGCACATAAATATAATATAATATTTAAATAATTACTAAAATTATTTATATATTATATTTATTTATATAATCCGTCGGCAAAGAAGATCCAAACTTGTGTGAGCTGTAAAATCAAACTCCGCGACTTGCGGAGTTTGAAGTGTTAGAATGCCGCGAGTCGCGGAGCCTCCCTGGACAAAAATGCCTATAAAAGCCAGCGCAATTCGACGTTTTATATATCCAAAATATCAATCTCTCTATCTATATTATACGATATATATATATATAATTTATATTTTAATTTTAATTTTAATTTTAAATCCTAATAATAAGGGTATGTAAGCGAATGTTGTAAGGGTGTAAGTCGAAATTCTGTCCGTGTAACGCTACGCTATTTTTAATCATTGTAAGTTATGTTCAACCTTTTTAATTTAATGTCTCGTAGCTAAGTTATTATTATGCTTATTTAATACCGAAGTAATCATGATGTTGGGCTGAAAATATTAAAATTGGGTAATTGGGCTTTGTACCATAATTGGGGTTTGGATAAAAGAACGACACTTGTGGAAATTAGACTATGGGCTATTAATGGGTTTTATATTAACCAAACAATACCTTGTTAATTTAATATACAAACTTATAATTTGACGTATTTATATATAACCACATACGCTTAACTGGGTACGGTGGGCGGGATATCTATAAATACCAATAATTATTCATTTTACCGGACATGGAACTGGATTAATAGTTAATAGACTTGTTGAAATAGGGGTGAATTACATTCAAGGGTAATTGGTGTAATTGTTAACAAATTAGTAAAACCTTGGTTTACACGCAGTCGATAACCTGGTGTATTCATTAAACAAAGTATTAAAACCTTGTTACAATTCGAATCCCCAATTAGTTGGAATATTTGACTTCGGAAATAAGAATAATTTGACGAAGGCTTTCGCTCTTTATATTTATGACTGATGGACTATTATGGACAAATCCGTATGGACATATTAAATAATCCAGGATAAAGAACAATTAACCCATGGGAATAAACTAAAATCAACACGTCAAACATCATGACTACGGAAGTTTAAATAAGCATAATTCCTTTATTTTCATATTTAATTGCACTTCTAATTATCGCACTTTTATTTATTGTTATTGTATTTAATTCCACTTTTATTTATTGTCTTTGTATTTAATTGCACTTTTAATTTTCGTACTCTTTAATTATCGTAATTTTATTTTATCGCACTTTTATTTATCGCAATTTCATTATCGTTATTTATTTTACGCTTTAAATTAAGTCTTTTATTTATTTAATATTTTACATTAGGTTTTAACTGAGACTAAAGTTTTAAAATCGACAAACCGGTCATTAAACGGTAAAAAAAAACCCCCCTTTATAATAATAATATTACTTATATATATATTTGTATTTTTATAAATTAAAACTAATATAGCGTTAAGCTTTGTTTAAAAGATTTTCCCTGTGGAACGAACCGGACTTACTAAAAACTACACTACTGTACGATTAGGTACACTGCCTATAAGTGTTGTAGCAAGGTTTAAGTATATCCATTCTATAAATAAATAAATATCTTGTGTAAAATTGTATCATATTTAATAGTTTTTTCTTGTAAAATTTATAAGCTATTTTATATACACCTCGCATAACATCAAGTATTTTTGGCGCCGCTGCCGGGGAACAAAATCTAGCTTAAAAGCCGGAAGCGCAACGCTAATATAAAAAAAAGATTTTTATTTTTAGTTTACTTTTATAAAAATACGTTTTTGTAAAAATATGTTTTAAATATTCGAAAATATAAAAATAAAAACAAAAATATAAATATTTTTAAGAGTTTGTTAAATATTTAAGTTTTATAAAGTTTCTTTATTTTTATTTTATAAAAATATAAGTTTTATTTAAATATTTTGTGTTTATTTAAAACATAAAATCAAAACCGAAAAAAATATATATATATATATATAAATCTAGTTTTAAGATTTTTATTTATAAAATTATAAAATATTTCTATTTTTATTTTAGTTTTTAAAACATAAGTTTTTATTTAATTAATATAAATATTAAAACAGAAAAGAGAAAAAAACGAAACTTGTCAAACGAAAGCACCTAATCTGAAATTTCAAACCCCGCGACTCGCGGAGTTTGTTGCCTGCTGTACCGCAAGTCGCAGAGCCACCCTGACACCGACAGAAACCCTAATTTCGCATTTAATATGGAGTTTATTATTATTATTATTATTTAAAACCCTAATTAAGTTTTTAGTTTTTAATTAGTTAATTTAAGTTATTATTTTGTTTAATTAGTTTAATTAGTTTATAAAATTAATAGTTTTATAAAATAAATAATATAAAAATAATATTTTTATAAAAATCGTAATTTTTACAACTTTTAGTTTATTTTTATATTTTGTCCCTTTTTATTCATTTTTAGCGTAATTTTTGTATTTTTCATTCGTATTTAGTTTTAAATATAGTTTTTTTTTTGCCATAGTTATTTTTATTTCTAGATTTTTAGGCTTTGCCGTAAAATTATTTAAGTGCTTTTTCTTTAGACTAAGATTTAGGTGCTCTAGAATTTTGCGACGCCTTTTTAAGTTTTAGTACCTTTTTAAGTTATTGCCATTTGGGATATAGTTTTACTTGTAAGCTTTAATATTTTTAGACGCAACTTTTAGTTTTTAGTTTGTAGTTCCTTTTTAAGTTTCAACGCACTATTTTCTTATTTTTATTTTTCGACGCCTTTTACCTATGTATCAATTATCACTCCAATTAGTAATCTCAATTTGCAATTTTAATTTTAAGTTAGTGATAGTAATAAGGTTGGGTTAGTCGAGTGTTTTTAAGTTTTATAGTCACTCTTTTTCTTTCTTATTTTTCGACGCCTTTTATTTTTCAACCCTTTTCTTTTTCGACACGCTCTTTTTCTTTCTTATTTCTTGCCATTCTAGTTTTTAGGACATAGATTTTTATTCTACTTCTTCTCTAAATTTCTTAAAATTACGAAAATTTATTTTAAGCGGTTAAATTGATAGACATCAAAATTTTCTGGTTCGTAGTAATAGTTGGATTTGTACGTGGACCGGGTTATTGGAGCCAAACAGTACTCAATTATATTGAGACCAAACGAATCCTGCCTCTCTGCTGCATCTTTTGGCTATTCGAAATGTGGGCAAAATCAGAAAAGTCTATTAATTGGATAACTTATATAATTTTTCTTTCCTTTTAAAAACTAATAGGATATTCAGTGAATGCACCGAGCAAGACGTTCACCACCTTTTGTACGTTCACCACCTGTAACTCGATCAAGACATCTAGCTAATATTACCGCCGTTGATTTTTCTTTAGAATCGTCATCCAGTCAACCAAGTACTCCAATTCAAATTTCCGATAATCCATTTTTTGAACCCGACCTCACAATTGAGAATCCGGAGAATATTCAGGGACGATTCATAGATCCTGAACCATTAATTTTTCCTCTGGAACCACCAATCATTCAAACAGAGATTGTTGAGGAACGAACCATTAAATCAGAATCCTCTCGTGATTCAGATTTAACAAATTCAATTATGGAGAATCTGGAATCTTTAAGTATGGAAGACCGAATGAGAGCTAAACGCACTGGCCAAGGTCACGCAATTACTCATCCTGACATTAATGCGCCAGATTATGAAATCAAAGGACAAATTCTACATATGGTGACTAATCAATGCCAATTTAGTGGTGCGTCGAAGGAAGATCCAAATGAACATCTTCGTACCTTTAATAGGATCTGCACACTATTTAAAATAAGAGAAGTTGAAGATGAACAGATATATCTCATGTTATTTCCCTGGACTTTAAAGGGAGAAGCCAAAGATTGGATGGAATCGTTACCTGAAGGGGCGATTGATACATGGGATGTTTTAGTTGAAAATTTTCTTAAACAATTCTTTCCGGCATCTAAAGCCGTAAGACTTCAAGGAGAAATTGTTACGTTCACACAGAAACCAAACGAAACTCTATATAAGGCATGGACCAGATTTGGAAAGTTATTAAGAGGATGTTCATAACATGGTTTAGACACCTGTCAAATAGTATAAATATTCTACCAAGGATGCGACATCACTACAAGGAAAGACATCGATATAGCAGCTGGTGGTTCTATTATGAAGAAAACAGAAACTGATGCTTACAAAATTATTGATAACACTGCTTCCCACTCACATGAGTGGTACCAAGAAAAAGATATCGTTAGATCATCTAAAGCAGCTAGAGCCGATTCTAGCCATGACTTAGATTCCATTTCAGCAAAGATAGATGCTGTCGAGAGACGAATGGAAAAGATGACTAAGGATATCCACTCAATACGAATTAGTTGTGAGCAGTGTGGAGGACCACATTTGACGAAAGATTGTCTCAGTATTGAACTAACAATGGAACAAAGAGAGAATGTTTCATATCTAAACCAAAGGCCTGGAAATAATTATCAGAATAATTATCAACCGCCAAGACCGATTTACAATCAAAACCAGAATTATAATCGAAATGTTCCATACAACAACCAATAAGGTCCTAGCAATCAACAAGTATCTAATAATACTTACAATCAGCAAAGGCCTAATTTTCAAAACAAACCACCACAAACCGATGATAAAAAGCCAAATTTAGAAGATATGATGACGAAGCTAGTTGAAACTCAAACGCAGTTTTTCACATCTCATTTTTCACATCTCAAAAACAAACAAATGAACAAAATGCTCAAGCATTTAGAAATAAACAAGCTTCTATTCAAAATTTGGAACAAGAAGTAAGTAACCTAGCAAGGTTAATAGGTGAAAGAAAATCGGGAAGTCTACCTAGTGATACAAATGCTAACCCCCGGAATGAAACAGCTAAAGCCATTACCACAAGAAGTGGTACAACACTTAAACCACCTGAAATACCTGTAATTTCTGATGAAGCTATTCCTACTCCACAAGAACCACAACCTGAACAAGATAAGGAAACAGAACCGATAGTTGAAAAGGTTAATGAAGGTAACACAGTTAAGGCTAAACCTTATGTTAAACCATACCAACCACCACTTCCTTACCCGAGTAAAATGAAAAAAGAGAAACTTGAAGCCGAACAATCCAAATTCTTGGATATGTTTAAATAGATAAATGTAAATCTTCCTTTCATTGATGTAATTTCAGGAATGCCTAGATATGCTAAATTTCTGAAAGATTTAATCTCGAATAGAAAGAAAATGGAAGAACTCTCGGCTGTTACTATGAATGCTAATTGTTCAGCAGTGCTGTTGAATAAGATACCAGAAAAACTATCTGATCCAGGAAGTTTCACAATTCCATGTTTTCTGGGTAGTCTTAGTTCAATAGAAGCATTGGCAGACTTAGGTGCTAGTATAAATTTAATGCCGTATTCACTATACACTAAACTAGACCTTGGAGAATTGAAACCAACAAGAATAAGTATACAACTAGCCGATCGATCAATAAAATATCCTAGAGGGATAATGGAGAACATGCTAGTTAAAGTTGGTACTTTAGTATTTCCAGTAGATTTTGTTGTTCTAGACATGGAAGAAGATTCTCAAGTTCCTCTCATATTAGGAAGACCATTCTTAAACACGGCTAAAGCAATGATAGACGTGTTTGGTAAGAAACTGACCCTAAATATAGAGGACGAGAGTGTTACCTTTTCAGTTGATAAAGCAATGCAACAACCGCAATCTGCAGATGATACATGCTATTATATTCAAACTATAGATTCACATGCAGAATTGTTAGAAGAATTTCCATAATTACAAGGAACAGGAGAATGTTCTTTAGGAGAAGGAACTGAACCAATTAATGAAACTGAAATGTTAGCTACACTAATAGCTAATGGATATGAACCAACAACAGAAGAAATTCAAATGCTAAAAGAAGAAGACAGATATCGATATAAATCATCGATAGAAGAACCTCCGAAATTAGAGTTAAAGCCACTTCCAAACCATTTGGAATACGCTTATTTACATGGTGAATCTGAATTACCTGTAATAATATCGTCTTCTCTTACTGAAAATGAGAAATCACAACTCATTTCTGTGTTAAAAGCTCATAAACCAACTCATTTCATGATATTAAAGGAATAAGTCCTTCGTATTGCACACATAAAATCCTTATGGAAGAAGGTCATAAAATGTATGTGCAACGCCAACGAAGACTAAATCCTAATATGCAAGATGTAGTTAAGAAAGAAATTATTAAACTGCTAGATGCAGGTTTAATTTATCCAATCTCTGATAGTCCATGGGTAAGCCCAGTTCAATGCGTGCCTAAGAAGGGTGGCATGACTGTCATTACAAATGAGAAAAATGAGCTTATTCCTACTAGGACTGTAACAGGATGGTGTGTGTGTATTGATTATAGAAAATTAAATGACGCCACCAGAAAAGATCACTTTCTCTTACCTTTCATTGATCAAATGTTAGAAAGATTAGCCGGAAATAGTTACTATTGTTTTCTTGATAGTTTTTTCGGATATTTTCAAATTCCAATAGCACCCGAGGACCAAGAGAAAACCACATTCGCGTGCCCTTATGGTACTTTTGCTTATAAAAGCATGCCATTTGGACTTTGCAATGCCCCTGTAACCTTTCAAAGGTGCATGATGGCGATTTTTCACGACATGATAGAAGAATGCATGGAAGTTTTCATGGATGACTTTTCAGTCTTCGGTGATACTTTTGAATCATGTTTAGTTAATCTTGAATGAATGCTTATTAGATGTGAACAATCAAATCTAGTTCTTAATTGGGAGAAATGCCATTTCATGGTTAAAGAAGGCATCGTTCTTGGTCATAAAATTTCAAAGGAAGGAATTGAAGTGGATAGAGCTAAAGTAGATGTAATTGCTAAACTTCCACATCCCACCAATGTTAGAGGAGTTAGGAGTTTTCTAGGTGTAATGACCCGGACTTTTACGATTGATCTATACTTATAAGATTAATATTTACATAAATTAAACCTTACCAACATGATAAGCAATCCAAATTGTTGAAACTTATATTTTTGAAAAGAGTTTTACACAACGTTTGACCGTCTAGTTTGACCGATGATATCACGAACTATATAACATATGATAATTATACGTTTGTGTATATATATGTATATATACATATTTAACATGATCTAAGAATGTTTTAATACCTCATTTTGTATTAATAATAATAAGTTACAAGTATATTTTGAAACTACTAACTTAAGTTTTCAAAACGATAACCATACGTAACGTTATTTGACATAAATACTTATGACCTATAATGTTTATACATATATCGTATAAGTAATGTATTTAATCACTTTTTAAGGACTTAAATACATAAAACAATATAAGTGTATTCACAAAAGATAGCTATATTTGAATTCTCATTCCATTTTTCACAAGATTTCTATACGTATATCTAGAGTACATGTACTCGTATCATACCTAACCTCTATACGTATTTACTATTGGTATATACACATCAAATCACCACCAACCAGCCCTTGTTCAATGCCTTATGTATAAGGTAACTACTTTTGTTATCTAGTATGACAATTTCACATGATTAAAAGATTTTTTCACAAAATTACAAACTTATACACCTTTTACACCACCATTTATACTCCATTCCATTTTCATTTTACTACACATTTCCTTTAACTAAAACACACACTTTTAAGAGCCTTAACCTCCATAACCATTCAGCTAATATCCATGAAGATCTAGCCATAAAAACATCACTTAATCACCATAAGAAAACCCTTACAAAAACACTTCAAGAATCCTTCCAAGAACACAAGTTTACTTCCAATCTTTCATCCAATTCCATCACCCTTTTGGTTCTAGGTTCTTACTCCTCTTTTACAGCAATCTTGTCCAAGTAACTTGAGGTAGTAACTTTGTTCATAACCTTATTCGATTCATATATATATAGCTATCTTATTTTGTGGTATAAAATTTTAACAACAAGAACATAGTTTGAATGTTTTCAAACTTGTTTGCAAACTAAATAGATCCTTCTAACTTAACTTTTAAAATACTTCAAGACCTGTAATATAACTTAAATATATGCTAATTTAACAAGGTATAACTTGGTTTTTCAAAGAACATCTTAAAAACTGTTTTTACGACGTCGGAGTGCAACCGGGGGCTGTTTTGGGTTGGATAATTAAAAACCATCTTAAACTTTGAATTGGAGGTTTATTTTCTGGGAAAATGATTTTTACTATGAATATGATAACACATAAAAATTTCATGATTTAACTCAAAGTATAAGTATTTTTAGAAAAATAATCATTTAAGGTTGTTTACATGATGGAAAATGATTAACTTCATAAGTTTCACTAAAGTTTGACCTATGACCTGTGATTTTGAATACAAACCAAGGTATTTACAGTTCATAGTCTTAAAGAGGGACTCGATCCAAGGAAGTGGCAAGTTGAACCAACGAAAACGGAGTTGTAACGAAGAAACTACGACCAAAACAAAATCGGATATCCAAGACTAGTTTAGCTACGAAAATAATTGGAGAAAATTAAATAAATCACATCTTTTTAAAATAACATGATATTTTATATATATGTACTCATAATTTAATTTTATATGGTTCAGGATCACCCGTAAACAATACGAGAAGATTAATCATAAGATCCCATGATTGTACGCAACACGTCATTTGACAACACCGGTACTTTATGTACGCAACACGTCATTTGACAACACCGGTACCGTGGGTCAAGATTAATCTCGACCAATACATATACGATGGGGGTTTTATTTATTTCGTTGGGGGTTTATTAAACACCTAAAAATGAACCATTTAAAATTGAATTACTAACATCGAACTGCTAACTACGGACTAAGGAAATATTGAAAGTATTAAAAGTATTATAAGTATATATATGTGACGTTTGTTTAAAGAGAAAAGGTTTTGATATATTATGTATGGATAGGTTCGTGATATCAAAATCGGAGACCAAGTCAAAATTACATATCTTCAAGACGAAAGTGAGTATATAGTCCCACTTTTAAACTCTAAGTATTTCGGGATGAGAATACATGTATTTTATGTTTTACGTTATGGACACAAGTAACTGAAAAATATATTCTACGTTGAGTTGTACCACTGGCATACTTCCCTGTAGCTTGGTAACTATTATTTACAGCGGTATTGTAAACGCGAATCCTGTTGATAGATCTATCGGGCCTGACAACCCCAACCGGACTGGACGACCAGTATTCAACGGTTGCACAGTACTTCGTTTCGTGACTACACTTGGTACGGTGTAGTAAGATTTCATAATAAAGGGAATATGCGACGTGATTAAATGTTAAGTATGGTTACCATGTGCTCAACCACTTAGAATATTTTTATTAAAACGTTTATATATGAAATCTTGTGGTCTATATATATATATATATATATATATATATATATATATATATTGCTGCCGGCATTAAACCTATATCTCACCAACTTTATGTTGACGTTTTAAACATGTCTATTCTCAGGTGATAATTAGAAGCTTCCACTGCAACATGTTGAATTTAAGCAAGATCTTGAGTATGCATATTTGTGTCAAAAATAAAACTGCATATCCGAGGAATTGTAATGTAAAATATGCTAGAAATCGTATTGTTATCATCACATGTAAAGTTTGTAAGTATAAGATTATCGCTAAACGATAATCATCTTTTTATTGTCTAAAGCTTGTATTAAAATAAGAGTTATGGTTTGTAATGTAAAATAAATGCAGTTGTTCTTTTAAAAATGTCGCATATAGAGGTCAATACCTCGCAATGAAATCATACGTTATCTAACTCGTTCTTATGGTTAAGGACGGGTTATGACATGTGGTATCAGAGCGGTGGTTTTAGCGAACCAGGTTTGCATTAGTGTGTCTAACTGATAATTCGTTAGGATACATTAGTAAGTCTGGACTTTGACCGGGTCTGATTTAAAAACCATTGCTTATCATTGTTGGTTAAAATTTATATGTAAATATTATGTAGTACTAATGGGTTAGTTGTGTGTGATAGATGTCGGGCTCAAAACTTGTTATCACATTCAGCGACTCCGAATCAGAATCTTCAGATGGTGTTCCAGTCATTAACCTATCCGATGACGAAAATGATATCTTTGGGGAAGACTCACAAATTCCGGATGAACCAACTATAAAGAACTCGGAAAGTGAACCTGAGGAGGAAAGTGAACCCGAGGAGGAAAGTGAACCTGAGGAAGAAATACAGGAAATTACAAAAGACAAGTTCGAACTAGGAAAGAAACGAAAGGCTAATGAATTAGAAAATTCAAATCCCGAGTTTAGTGAGGATGATGTGGCACCAACTCCACTAGACACTACCACCCCTATTCCCGCTATTCCTATTCGTTCTATCCCGGCATCCAGTTCTTCAGCCCCACCGCCAAAATATAGGCAGACAGCTAGGATAAGCGTTAGGCCATTCCTTGAACCTAAACGTCCTAGAAAATAGACCAAACGATGCACTGCCGTATTAAACCATGGGATCATATAATGTTTTGTATAATATTACTAGTGTGGTTTGCTTAATATTCGATGTAAGATAAGCATATGTAAAATAGTGAAGTATGAAATGCAATAATTTTCCATGGTTAAGTATTATTTAGATGGTAGTAATTGGTTCTGTACTAAGCTATTAAGTATGGACATTAACGGGTAGGTACTACCCTAGATATAATTATAAAATGCTAATAAGAAGAAAAGGCTTTTATAATAATACCTGGTTCATATTATTAACAAGCTATAATGTACTATAAATACACACTACATCTATAATAATCCATGTGAATAATTATTTTATTTCATTAGGAAATGGCGCGATTGAATCGAATGACGGAACAAGAAATCCAGGAACTCATCAATCAGCGAGTGAACGACAGAATGTTATGGGTCGAGGCTGCAAGAGGTGTTGCAGTTAACCCAAATCCTCGTGTGGGGTGCACTTACAAAACTTTTCAAGATTGCAAGCCCTCATCATTCAGTGGAACGGAAGGACCAATCGGTTTAACCCGGTGGATAGAAAAGATGGAGACTGTGTTTAAAATAAGTGGTTGTGTTGAAAAGGACATGACCAAGTATGCATCGTGCACTTTACAAGATAGTTCACTCACGTGGTGGAAAAATTATGTGAAGGCTGTAGGAGGAGATGTAGCTTATGATACTCCTTGGGAAGAATTCAAAACAATGTTAATCAACGAGTATTGTCCAAGGAACGAGGTTAGGAAGTTGGAAGATGAATTACGAAGCCTGAAGGTTGTTGGTACTAAAATCACCAACTACAATCAGCGATTCATGGAATTAGTTTTGCTATGTCCTGAATTGGTTCCAACCGAAGAACGGAAGATTGAAATGTACAAAGATGGTTTGCCCAAAAAGGTCAAGGCAAATGTTACAGCATCGAAACCTAAGACAATTCATGAAGCTATAACCATGGCAAACGAGCTAATGAATCAGGTCATCATGGATAAGAAAGTATCCAATACTGATATGAAGGAATCAGGTAACAAAAGAAAGTGGAATGGAAATTATGGTCGAGGTAACCAACAACAATCTTTTAAGAAACAAGAAACCACGCAAGGTGCGGGTAGTGGTTCAGGCTTTGGTTACAAAGGACAAAATCCTTTATGCAACCGATGCCACAAACATCACTCTGGCTACTGTAATGTGGTATGCAACAAATGTAATCGAAAGGGTCATCTTGCTAAAGATTGTAGGGCTCTCGTTACAAATACAAATGGTATCAAGACTCCTGCCACCAATGCAAATAGAACTGCTTTGGCTACCATTACTTGTTATGGGTGTGGAAAACAGGGTCATTATAAGAGCCAGTGTCCGAATCCAGAGAAGAATAATGGATCTGCACGAGGAAGAGCATTTGTTATTAATGCTAGAGAGGCGTGTGAAGACCCGGAGCTTGTTACGGGTACGTTTACCATTAATAACTTATCCGCATCTATTATATTTGATACTGGTGCTGATAGAAGTTACGTGTGTAGAGACTTTCACACTAAATTGAATTGTTCATCATTACCTCTAGATGCTAAGTACATGATTGAGTTAGCTAATGGTAAACTAATTAAAGCCGATAAAATTTGTCGTGATTGTAAAATAAATTTAGCCGGTGAAACATTTAAAATTGACTTGATACCCGTAGAATTAGGAAGTTTTGATGTAATAGTCGGCATGGACTGGATGTCCAAAGTAGGAGCTGAAGTTGTGTGTGCCAAGAAGGCAATTCGCATTCCTTGTAAGGATAAAATGCCGGTGATGATTTATGGAGAGAAGGGTAACTCAAAGCTAAAACTCATTAGCTGTTTGAAAGCCAAGAAGTGTTTAGAAAAGGGATGTTATGCTATTCTAGCACATGTTAATAAAGTCGAAAAGAAAGAAAAAGAGAAGTGCATCAATGACGTGCCTGTGGCAAGAGATTTTCCTGAAGTATTTCCGGAAGAGTTGCCGGGATTACCTCCATTTAGATCTGTAGAATTTCAAATAGATCTTGTACCAGGAGCTGCACCGGTTGCCCGTGCTCCATATAGACTTGCACCGTCCGAATTAAAAGAACTTCAAAGTCAGTTAAAAGAATTACTGGACCGTGGATTCATACGACCAAGCACTTCACCGTGGGGAGCTCCAATTTTATTTGTTAAGAAGAAAGATGGATCTTTTAGGATGTGTATAGATTATCGTGAATTAAATAAGTTAACTATCAAGAATCGGTATCCACTACCGAGAATTGATGACTTATTTGATCAACTGCAAGGATCATGTGTTTATTCGAAAATCGACCTAAGATCGGGTTATCATCAATTACGTGTCAAAGAAGAGGACATTCCGAAAACTGCTTTTCAGACACGTTATGGTCATTACGAATTTTTGGTCATGCCATTTGGATTGACGAATGCGCCAGCTGTATTCATGGACCTCATGAATCGAGTTTGTAGTCCGTATTTAGATAAGTTTGTTATCGTTTTCATTGATGATATTCTTATCTATTCCAAGAGTGAGCAAGAGCATGAAGAGCATTTAAGGTTGATATTAGAGTTGTTGAGAAAAGAACAACTATATGCTAAATTTTCTAAGTGTGCTTTCTGGTTGAAAGAAGTGCAATTTCTTGGCCACGTTGTTAGTAGCAAAGGAATTCAGGTTGATCCAGCAAAAACTGAAGCCATTAAAAAATGGGAGACTCCTAAGACACCAACACAGATACGCCAATTTTTGGGTTTAGCCGGTTATTATAGAAGGTTTATTCAAGATTTTTCCCGAATAGCTAAGCCGTTGACAGCGTTAACGCAAAAAGGGAAGAAATATGAATGGACCTCGGAGCAGGAGAACGCATTTCAAATACTGAAGAAGAAGTTAACTACCGCGCCTATATTATCGTTACCAGAAGGGAACGATGATTTTGAAATATATTGTGACGCTTCGCGACAAGGTTTTGGTTGTGTTCTTATGCAACGGAAGAAAGTGATTGCATACGCATCCCGACAATTGAAGATTCACGAGCGAAATTATACGACGCATGATCTAGAACTGGGAGCAGTCGTGTTTGCATTGAAGATGTGGAGACACTACTTGTATGGGGTTAAATTCACTGTGTTTACTGATCATAAAAGCCTTCAACATATTTTTGATCAGAAACAGCTGAATATGAGGCAACGTAGGTGGGTCGAGTTAATAAACGGCTATGATTGTGAAATTCGTTATCATCCCGGGAAAGCGAACGTGGTGGCCGATGCTTTAAGCAGAAAGGAACGAGAACCAATTCGAGTTCGAGCGATGAACATAAAAATTCGCATGAACCTCAACTCACAAATCAAAGAAGTTCAACGAGAAGCACTTACTAAAGAAAACATAAGAAGTGAAATAATGAAGAAGTATGAGAAGCAACTCGTTATACGGGAGGATGGAATTCGATATTTTGCAAATCGTATTTGGGTACCGAAGTTGGGTGGATTAAGGAAGTTGATATTGAACGAGGCACATAAGACAAGATACTCGATACATCCTGGAGTTGGAAAGATGTATCAAGATCTTAAGACACGTTATTGGTGGCCTAATTTAAAGACAGACGTAGCAACATATGTTGGGGAGTGTTTAACTTGTTCCAAAGTCAAAGCAGAACACCAAAAGCCATCAGGGTTACTTCAACAACCAGAAATCCCAGAATGGAAATGGGACGGTATTACCATGGATTTCATCACGAAGTTACCAAAGACTGCCTGGGGATACGACACCATTTGGGTAATTGTTGATCGTCTTACCAAATCTGCACATTTCTTGCCTATAAAGGAAACGGATAGAATGGAGAAATTATTACGATTATATATAAAGGAAATAGTTTCAAGGCATGGAATACCTATTTCCATTATATCTGATCGTGATAGTAGATTTACCTCAAAGTTCTGGCAATCACTACAGGAGGCACTAGGAACTCGTTTGGATATGAGTACCGCATATCATCCGCAAACGGACGGGCAGAGTGAAAGAACAATTCAGACTCTTGAAGACATGCTCAGGGCATGTGTGATCGATTTTGGAAACGGATGGGATAAGTATCTACCATTAGCAGAATTCTCGTATAATAATAGTTATCATGCGAGCATTAAAGCTACACCATTCGAAGCATTGTACGGAAGGAAGTGTAGATCTCCTATTTGTTGGAGTGAAGTAGGAGATCGACAATTAACTGGTCCCGAGATCATACACGAAACGACTGAGAAGATAGTACAAATCAAGGAGAGATTGAAAACAGCCCGTAGTCGCCAAAAGAGCTACGCCGATGTGCGAAGGAAACCATTAGTGTTTCAGATCGGTGACATGGTTATGCTAAAGGTGTCACCTTAGAAAGGTGTAATACGTTTCGGTAAAAGAGGTAAACTGAACCCAAGATATGTAGGCCCGTTCAAGATCATCGAACGCATTGGACCGGTAGCTTATCGACTCGAGTTACCGCAACAACTCGCCGGAGTACATAATACCTTTCACGTCTCAACCCTTAAGAAGTGTCTTGCAAAGGAAGATTTCACCATTCCTCTTGAAGAAATCCATGTCGACGAAAAACTACAATTCATCGAAGAACCAATCGAAATCATGGATCGTGAAGTTAAACGGCTCAAGCAGAGCAACATACCGATCGTTAAGGTATGTTGGAATGCTCGAAGAGGTCCCAAGTTTACTTGGGAACGGGAGGATCAGATGAAACAAAAGTATCCACACTTGTTTCTCGACGACGCAAAATAGGTACAATTTTAAAATTTCGGGACGAAATTTATTTAACGGGTAGGTACTGTAATGACCCGGACTTTTACGATTGATCTATACTTATAAGATTAATATTTACATAAATTAAACCTTACCAACATGATAAGCAATCCAAATAGTTGAGACTTATGTTTTTGAAAAGAGTTTTACACAACGTTTGACCGTCTAGTTTGACCGATGATATCACGAACTATATAACATATGATAATTATACGTTTGTGTATATATATGTATATATACATATTTAACATGATCTAAGAATGTTTTAATACCTCATTTTGTATTAATAATAATAAGTTACAAGTATATTTTGAAACTACTAACTTAAGTTTTCAAAACGATAACCATACGTAACGTTATTTGACATAAATACTTATGACCTATAATGTTTATACATATATCGTATAAGTAATGTATTTAATCACTTTTTAAGGACTTATATACATAAAACAATATAAGTGTATTCACAAAAGATAGCTATATTTGAATTCTCATTCCATTTTTCACAAGATTTCTATACGTATATCTAGAGTACATGTACTCGTATCATACCTAACCTCTATACGTATTTACTATTGGTATATACACATCAAATCACCACCAACCAGCCCTTGTTCAATGCCTTATGTATAAGGTAACTACTTTTGTTATCTAGTATGACAATTTCACATGATTAAAAGATTTTTTCACAAAATTACAAACTTATACACCTTTTACACCACCATTTATACTCCATTCCATTTTCATTTTACTACACATTTCCTTTAACTAAAACACACACTTTTAAGAGCCTTAACCTCCATAACCATTCAGCTAATATCCATGAAGATCTAGCCATAAAAACATTACTTAATCACCATAAGAAAACCCTTACAAAAACACTTCAAGAATCCTTCCAAGAACACAAGTTTACTTCCAATCTTTCATCCAATTCCATCACCCTTTTGGTTCTAGGTTCTTACTCCCCTTTTACAGCAATCTTGTCCAAGTAACTTGAGGTAGTAACTTTGTTCATAACCTTATTCGATTCATATATATATAGCTATCTTATTTTGTGGTATAAAATTTTAACAACAAGAACATAGTTTGAATGTTTTCAAACTTGTTTGCAAACTAAATAGATCCTTCTAACTTAACTTTTAAAATACTTCAAGACCTGTAATATAACTTAAATATATGCTAATTTAACAAGGTATAACTTGGTTTTTCAAAGAACATCTTAAAAACTGTTTTTACGACGTCGGAGTGCAACCGGGGGCTGTTTTGGGTTGGATAATTAAAAACCATCTTAAACTTTGAATTGGAGGTTTATTTTCTGGAAAAATGATTTTTACTATGAATATGATAACACATAAAAATTTCATGATTTAACTCAAAGTATAAGTATTTTTAGAAAAATAATCATTTAAGGTTGTTTACATGATGGAAAATGATTAACTTCATAAGTTTCACTAAAGTTTGACCTATGACCTGTGATTTCGAATACAAACTAAGGTATTTACAGTTCATAGTCTTAAAGAGGGACTCGATCCAAGGAAGTGGCAAGTTGAACCAACGAAAACGGAGTTGTAACGAAGAAACTACGACCAAAACAAAATCGGATATCCAAGACTAGTTTAGCTACGAAAATAATTGGAGAAAATTAAATAAATCACATCTTTTTAAAATAACATGATATTTTATATATATGTACTCATAATTTAATTTTATATGGTTCAGGATCACCCGTAAACAATACGAGAAGATTAATCATAAGATCCCATGATTGTACGCAACACGTCATTTGACAACACCGGTACTTTATGTACGCAACACGTCATTTGACAACACCGGTACCGTGGGTCAAGATTAATCTCGACCAATACATATACGATGGGGGTTTTATTTATTTCGTTGGGGGTTTATTAAACACCTAAAAATGAACCATTTAAAATTGAATTACTAACATCGAACTGCTAACTACGGACTAAGGAAATATTGAAAGTATTAAAAGTATTATAAGTATATATATGTGACGTTTGTTTAAAGAGAAAAGGTTTTGATATATTATGTATGGATAGGTTCGTGATATCAAAATCGGAGACCAAGTCAAAATTACATATCTTCAAGACGAAAGTGAGTATATAGTCCCACTTTTAAACTCTAAGTATTTCGGGATGAGAATACATGTATTTTATGTTTTACGTTATGGACACAAGTAACTGAAAAATATATTCTACGTTGAGTTGTACCACTGGCATACTTCCCTGTAGCTTGGTAACTATTATTTACAGCGGTATTGTAAACGCGAATCCTGTTGATAGATCTATCGGGCCTGACAACCCCAACCGGACTGGACGACCAGTATTCAACGGTTGCACAGTACTTCGTTTCGTGACTACACTTGGTACGGTGTAGTAAGATTTCATAATAAAGGGAATATGCGACGTGATTAAATGTTAAGTATGGTTACCATGTGCTCAACCACTTAGAATATTTTTATTAAAACGTTTATATATGAAATCTTGTGGTCTATATATATATATATATTGCTGCCGGCATTAAACCTATATCTCACCAACTTTATGTTGACGTTTTAAACATGTCTATTCTCAGGTGATAATTAGAAGCTTCCGCTGCAACATGTTGAATTTAAGCAAGATCTTGAGTATGCATATTTGTGTCAAAAATAAAACTGCATATCCGAGGAATTGTAATGTAAAATATGCTAGAAATCGTATTGTTATCATCACATGTAAAGTTTGTAAGTCTAAGATTATCGCTAAATGATAATCATCTTTTTATTGTCTAAAGCTTGTATTAAAATAAGAGTTATGGTTTGTAATGTAAAATAAATGCAGTTGTTCTTTTAAAAATGTCGCATATAGAGGTCAATACCTCGCAATGAAATCATACGTTATCTAACTCGTTCTTATGGTTAAGGACGGGTTATGACACTAGGGCATGCCGGTTTTTACCGACGTTTCATAAAAGATTTTTCTAAAATTGCCACTCCTATGAATAAACTCCTAGAAAAAGATGCTCCATTCATCTTTTCAGATGAATGTATCAAATCTTTTAATATTCTTAAAGAGAAACTCACTAATGCGCCGATCATGATAACACCAAATTGGAATCTACCGTTTGAACTAATGTGCGATGCAAGTGATTTTGCAATGGGAGCCGTTTTAGGACAAAGGATTGAAAAACGATTTCAACCTATATATTATGCTAGTAAGACGTTACAAGGAGCACAAACGAATTACACAACCACTGAAAAAGAACTCCTTGCTATTGTCTTTGCTTTTGACAAATTTCGTTCTTATCTCGTTCTAGCAAAAACGGTGGTCTATACCGACCATTCTGCTCTTAGATACTTATTTTCGAAACAAGATGCTAAACCAAGATTAATCCGTTGGATCTTACTCTTACAAGAATTCGATATTGAAATCCGAGATAAAAGAGGAGCAGAAAATCTCGCCGCTGATCATCTTTCTCGTCTTGAAAATCCTGAATTAGAAGTTCTAAATGAATCGGCCATACAAGACAACTTTCCTGATGAATATCTATTGAAGATAGATTATAATGAAATTCCATGGTTTGCAGACTATGCAAACTACTTAGTATGTGGATTCCTTGAGAAAGGATTATCGTACCAAAAACGAAAGAAATTCTTCAGTGATATAAAACACTATTTCTGGGAAGATCCACATTTGTTTAAAAGTTGTCCCGATGGAATAATACGCTGATGTGTATTCGAAGATGAAGCTAGTAAAATCTTAAACCATTGTCACACAGGACCAACAGGAGGGAATTATGGGCCTCAACTTACAGCAAGAAAAGTTTATGATGCTGGATTCTATTGGCCTACAATTTACAAAGACGCACACCTTCTTTGCAAATCCTGTGATGCATGTCAAAAGGCCGGAAAAATAAGTCAATGTGATGAAATGCCACAAAATGTCATTCAAGTATGTGAAATATTTGACATTTGGGGTATTGACTTTATGGGTCCATTTCCAAAATCTCATAATAATCTATACATTCTCGTAGCCATTGATTATGTATCTAAATGGGCGGAAGCACAAGCTCTCTCAACTAATGATGCACGAGTTGTAGTCAACTTTTTAAAACGTCTTTTTGCAAGGTTTGGAACACCGAAAGCTTTAATAAGTGATCGGGGAACTCATTTCTGTAATAATCAACTTGAGAAAGTTCTTAAAAGATATGGAGTAACTCATAAAATCTCCACCGCATATCATCCACAAACAAGTGGACAAGTTGAAAATACCAACTGAGCTTTAAAACGTATTCTAGAGAAAACCGTAGGATCAAATCCGAAGGAATGGTCCATAAAATTGGAGGATGCACTCTGGGCTTTTAGAACAGCCTACAAAACTCCTATTGGAACCACACCTTTTAAACTCGTTTATGGAAAAGCATGTCATCTTCCAGTAGAAATTGAACACAAAGCATTTTGGGCTTTGAAGACATGTAATCTTGATTTACATGAAGCTGGACGTCTACGGTTAAGTCAATTAAACGAATTAGAAGAATTAAGACATGAAGCATACGAAAATTCGTTAATCTATAAAGAAAGAACGAAGAAATGGCATGATAAAAGAATCAGAAGTTCAAAAGAATTTAAAGAAGGCGACAGAGTTCTTCTTTTCAATTCACGATTCAAGCTATTTCCTGGAAAATTGAAATCAAGATTGTCTGGACCATTCATAGTCAAAAGAGTTTTCCCATACGGAACAGTATAATTAATAAATTCAAATGGGATTGAATTTAAAGTTAATGGTCACAGAGTTAAACATTACATACATGGTCCGATGGAAGTTGACAATGAAGTTAATCATAATTTCACCACCCAAGAAAACCTTCAAAATGAAAACATAAATATGTTATCAACAACATATGAAAAATCAAAATTGGAATATAGGGAGGAGTCAAATTTGAGTGATGAAGAAGAATTCTTATACAAACCTCCCATTCCAAGAAACAAAGAAAAATGTGAACAAGAAGTTCAAATAGAAGTGAAAGAACCAAGAAAAGAACACCCGAAAAAGGTTTACAAACCAACTCGACTTACTAAAGCAGGAGACCCGGGTGAATTTATCATTTCTTGCTTGCTTAATGATGGTGCTGTATATAATGGACTCGCAGATTTAGGAGCAAGTGCAAATATTATGCCTATTTCCTTATACAAAAGATTAGGCATGGGTAAATTAAAACCAACCAAAATAGGTGTTCAATCATTTGACCAAACCATTAAACACCCGGTTGGAATAGCAAATAATTTACTTGTTAACGTGGGAAGTTTGACCTTTGTTGCAAACTTCATAGTGATTAATATGGAGGAAAACCTTGATATTCCTCTAATTCTAGGTCGCCCATTTTTAGCAACCACCGAGGCATTCATTGATGTAAGAGAAGGTAGAATGACACTTAGGGATGGTGATACATCGATCACCTTTGTGAACTGAAAGTTTAGATCTCCACCAACCAAAACTGTTAGACCAATAAAAATGCATAAGTGTGGGGAAGATGAAGAAACACTTAATGATGATCCAATCACAAAGAATGCCGTTGATGATACGAAATTAGATGAACCCATTTTTAACAGTTCAACGAAGAAACTTTATAAACGGATTCACGATGCTAAGATTAAAGGAAACTTTAAGTTATGTAACCGATTAGTATCCAATTTATCGCCAAAAGAAAAGGCGATGTTAGTTGAATTTGTGAAAGTTACGGAGGAAATCAACAAATGGATTGAAGTAAAAGTCAAAGATATGCAAGTTGTTGATGATTCAATTGAAAATAATGTTAACCACAGCTAACTAAGTGTGGGGAGAATCAAGTCTTTAAAGGATAATATGTATTTCTGTTAGAGTTAGATTTTCTGTTTTTGTGTAGTTCTCGAAAATGGAACCCGAATGGTCTTTCCCTAGCAGACCCTAAAGAACTAGTCTTCTCCCCCCATTCTGAATTTTTATTTTTTTTAGGTTTTTACGAAATGAAGACTTCCTGTGAACTAAACCATGGTCTAATGCTACACGCTTTGATCACTAAACGTAATAATGACGTACTTCCAAGTGAAATAGTATCATTAATCAGAGGTAAATTGGACGGAGTAAGAAAAGAATCCAGATGCGAAGATAATAAGTTACAATTTGGTAAAGGAAAATCAAAATCCGCAGCGAAAAGGAGAGCACGACACCTTGAAAAATGTCACAAATGCGGAAAATGGTCACACGAAGGTAAATGTTCAAATAATCAAACCTATTCAAACACCGAATTTGTTACTTTATGCAGAGATGGACCGTTCATATGTTTAGAAGAAAAAACATTAAATGCTCGAGGTTACGCCTATGTAGCCATGGAAAATCAATTAGTCCGACTATCTTATGAGTGGGCTAGAGCATATCATTAAGAATTTTATTTCACAGGTAAGTTTGTACAGTTTTTATTTTTATTTTTATTTTTATTTTTAACCTTTTGATAATAAACGCTAATTTGTTCGCTATAAAGTATTAAATTAGTATTCAATAAAATTAGGTCTTTCGACCGAAATTATTGATATCATACAAAAATTTATTACGTCACTGCGAAATTTAACGTTTATTCTTAAGGTATAAATATCTTTAATCAATCAACTCAAAATATTTCAAAAATTCGTCATGAGTTAAATTAGGTCATGGAAGCGAAATTACTTTACCGAAAAGAGGGGCGCATATTTTTGATAATATTTGATTGATTAAAGTGGGATAAAAGCCAAAAAGATTTTTAATTTTATTTTTACCATATTTTTAAAAAATTAATAAATTAATATTAAATAAATATTGTAAACTTTTAAAATTATAAATATTTGGAAAATTAATATTTTTAATATAAGTTTGTATGTATAAAAACAAAAATATAATTTAAGTTTGGTGTGAATTTATAATATGAATTTTTAATTAAGTTTGGTGTGAATTTTTTTAATTTTATGCATTTTAAATTTAAGTTTGGTGTGAATTTAAAAACAAAAATTTACTTTATTTCGCTAACTTAAAAATATGATTTTTAAAATTCGTCGTAAGTTGAAGACTAGGTCGTTGAACCGAAATTGCTTTACCCGAGGGAGGGATGAGAACTTTTATTATCATTATTTTTAATCTTATTGAATTAAAGTATGCCAAAAACATTAAAAAAAACCCAAAAATCTTTGCTTTTAAAACCGCGCTTTAAATTGACAAATTTTAAAATTTTGTCGAGGGACGGACTAGGACATCGATCCGAAACGACCTCGTCCTAAATAACAAGGGAAACAAAATTTTAAAATTAATTAATTAATTGTTTTATAAGTTAAGGTTTTTATAAATAAAAAAAAAAAAAAAAACTCCGCGACTCGCGGAGGATCAAATTTCTAGAAAAAATAAAATAAAACGCAGGACTGATCAGTTTACTAACACCACACACAAAAATACTGCGAAAAACAACCAAAAACACACACAAAATTCGTATTTTTCACCATTTTTCATCAAATCTTTCACAAAATCATGTTGAGAAGGATGCTATCAAGGAATTACTCAAGAAAAACGGTAAATTTCTACACCTAAACACCATTTAATTCGAAAATTAGTGTTCATGAGCAAATTTATACCCAATTTGATTTTGATGCTTTTTAGTGTAATTATACTTAAATTGCTTGTGTATTGTGCTTGTATAACCTAGATTGATGCTATTTAACATGATTAGAAGACTTAAACTTCAAATTTTGAGTAATCTAGGGTTTGTGTTCTTGAGCAATTTGGGGCTTTTTGATATAAACAGGTTATGGCCGATTTTTGTCATGAATTATTGCTAAATTAAGTAGTGTAACATGTTTAGGTAGTTAAATGATCCAAACTTTGAGCCTAAACATGATTTTTAAGAATTAAAGTGGACTTTTTCAAGTCTAAAATTCATGAACTTGATTTTTGAGAGATAATGCCATTTGAAACTTGTTCAATTGCTAATAATGATTATTTTGACATGTTATTTGAGTTGAATGCTTATGAACTTGGTGAATATTTTCGTATATGCTTATTTGAAAAAGTGTAGATTTGATAAAAATATGAAAATGAGCATAAGATTGATATAAATTGAACATGTCATAGTAATTATTTTGATTGATGATTTTGCTGACACTAATGCATATTTGGATGCACAAAAATTGTGTTTGATGTGTTTTGCAGACTGAAAGGGGTGAATCTTCATCCCAAGCTCGCATTGCTCCTCCTGAGAATGCGGAACAACAAGATGTTGATAACCATTACAAACAAGATATACCTCATCCAGTTATGACATTTTCAGATATGCACGTGGAAAATTTGCGCCCGAACTTGAGATTAGACAGACGTTGGATAGATTA
The DNA here is from genome assembly GCF_046630445.1 of Rutidosis leptorrhynchoides. NCBI lineage: Eukaryota > Viridiplantae > Streptophyta > Magnoliopsida > Asterales > Asteraceae > Rutidosis > Rutidosis leptorrhynchoides. Next base: position 46,308,048 of record NC_092337.1, on the reverse strand, counting down.
TCCAAAATACCAAAGGGGCTTGCATACTCTTCATTCTAAAGCTGTTGAAGTACCTAGGTTAATAGAATGGGAACCGTTAGAAGCCGTAGAATTGGCCGAGCCAATTAGGGAATTACTTACTCAAAGGTATGGTAATTCTACTTTTAACGATTGGGTACATTTATTCAACATGCGTAGACCTGTAAATAAAGTATGGTGTAAAGAATTATTGTATAGTATAGAAATAAATGATCGGGTAGCTAGTTTATCCGATCGAACTTTTATTAGATTTTTGTGAGGAGGTTCGATGCGCAACATGTCTCTACTAGACATGGCTCAGGCCTTACGTATATATACGCCTGAGGAGCTAGCATCTGCCGATTGTCGAGGGTTGATATTAAATGGTAGAAAAATTGATGAAAATTTTGATACGCATGGTGTATGGAGTCAAATGACTAGCCATCACTGATTTAAAGGGGGAAATTACTCTTATTTGGATATAGATAGAGCTGAGTTAAGAGTAATTCACAGGTTTCTAGCGAACTCGATTACACAGCGAGGTAAAAATAAGGAAAAGGTAAATGAGCAAGATTTATTTTACCATATGTGTATTCGAGACCCACAAAGCGCTGTAAGTATACCTTATTGTGTGGGTTATTATTTATCAGCTATGGTTAGGGGGATGAGACCGCACAGTATAATAGGAGGTGGTATATTTATTACATTAATTACTGAGTATCTCGATGTGGATATAAGTCGGGGGGATTATTAATCGAAGAACCAGAACCCCACGATACAATTGGTTTAAATGTATATCATGGTGCTAAGGTTTTGAAGAGGCGAAATAACGCCGCAGTAAGATATAATGGAAGACATCCACAGGTTGAGAGAAATCAACAGCCAGGTAATGTTGGAGGGGGAAATGAAATGATAGAAATGCAAAGGTTTATAGCTTCACAAGAGTATGAAAATGCTAGACATCGAGCATTTGAAGATTGGCAAGTTCATCAAAACCAAATCATAGCTCATTGCCAACATATAGGTAGAAACTATATTCCTACTCCAACGCCCATATTTCCTCCCTGGTCTATAGAGATCCAACCACCGTATCCTACTTATAACCCAACTGAAGCATTTTATAACACATACGATTATGCATGGAACCCCTACTGGTATCATTATCAACCCTAGTTTATTTAGTTTTATTTATTTTATTTTTGTAATGTTACTACATTTAACACTTATGTTGATATTGTAATAGTTTTTATAATTTTCTAACTTTTATTATTAGATTTTAATAATTTTTGAATGTGAGGTAATATACCAAACTTCAAAAATATGTATATATGTTTGCAATTTATCTTATGTACACAACAGGGTAAAACAACGCATTTTCAAAGACTGGCATTAAGTTCAGCAAAAGCAACTAATTTTGACGACAAGATGCAAAATATATGTGAAATAACAACAAGACGGAATGAACAAATGATGTGCACCATTTATCATTCAACACAAACAACAATATGTTTGGAAACTTTGGTAAAATTTAATCATTTTTCTACGCTAATCACCCTCAATAATTTAAATTGTTACTGATTTCTTGCAAATGAGGGCATTGCAAGATCTTAAGTGTGGGAAGGGGTTAAATTCTTTCGGATTTTAAAATTTTTACTTTATACACTTGGTTACCATTAGAAATACTAGTAAAGCAGTAGTTGTATTAGAATCTAGTGCTCTCTGATAATAAAGAACAGCCCTAGTCTTATATACTGACTACCTAATTCTAGTAAAATTTTTCAAAATTTTCAATTAAATGAACTCAAAATCATGTTTATACATATTTATGAACGATAAAACTAGGTGTTAACACCGAAATTATTGTTACCTTGGAAAGGACATAAATTGAGAAACAAACCAAAATGTTAGAATTCATTTAAAAATGGAATAGAGGAAAATAAAAAGGCAAAGAAAAGAAAATAAAAGCCAAGTGTGGGAAAATTTACCAAGTTATCTTAAACATATGTCACATTTTTCTGTAACAAATAATTGAAGATACTTTTGCTTTGGACTAAACTAAACAGTTTTACCCGATTTACTGTAATATATTTGAAAGAAAGATGGATCTACACGATGAATCAATTCCATCATTTAAAGGAAGTAAAGTCTTCCGAAAAAGAAACGCGCTTCTTGATTTAGGTCATGAAGTTGTCGTCCAGACCAGCTGTAGGTTGACGAAAAATCTAGAAAAGTCATCACTAAAATCAGCAGGAAATCCACGGACCTCAGCATCAAACAGGGTCGCCAAGTGGTCAGACTTATCCTAACCATGAGAGGATCTGTCTTGTAAAATGGAGAGGACGCTGTGCAAATTAGCTGGATAAGACTAATGAATCAGATCCCCAGAAAGGATAATCTCCTTAAAGATTAAAAATCAGCTTTTAAGACTGATATTACTCAATCCTTGAGTACCTTAAAGATTGAGAATTCAAACTCATGGAATTCAATGATATCTAAACTCGAGCTTGAACGAGAAAATATTTTGATCAAAAATTACAAACCGATTTGTTTTCTAAAAATCCATTTTCAATGCGTTCATTACCATTGAACGTAAAATCCTAGGAATTCACCTAGAATTCATTAGGTCACCTGAACCAAATCGGATGTCAACCGTAAGAACGGTGGTTGCATAGCATGGTCAAAGATAGGACCTTGTGCCAGACCAGAAAAATTATAAGGGTGAGCTTTACTATTGCTCCTACAAAGGATAGTAATTGCATCCGACACGTTATAGACCATAATTAAAAGTATGTCAGGAGACATTGCCTTAACAGTTGCTTGTTCAACGCTTTCCTTTACAACCGGACGGTAGTTTACCGAAAGGTAATATACGGAGCAAGTATACTGGACGTGTTGCTTTCCTAATACAAGGTTAGCAAGTAGGTGACACAAAACCACAAGTTTTGAGCTTAAATTTTCAAATCTGAAACCCACCAAACCCACAAAAATATTTTGCAAACACCGGTGAAGGGTTATTCTGGAAAACTTATCTAGGGTAAAAGCTAGAATGAAATTTTCAAAAGATCAAATGTTTTCATAAAGATCCAATTTCCTTAAAGGATCTAAATTTTATAGTCATGTGGGACTGTAAACCACATCGTTACTACCATTGTTTATACTGTCGTAAAGAAATCACTGATGTACAAAGTGTGAAGAATAAAGAAGTGATTCTAGTATTTCAAGACTATATTGCTTGAGGACAAGCAACGCTCAAGTGTGAGAATATTTGATAATGCTAAAAACGAACATATATTTCATAGTATTATTCCTCAAGAAAGACAAGCTTTTAGTTGCAATTGTCCTATTTACAAGTGATATTCGTTTAAATAATAAAAGGTGAAGACAAAAGATAGATTCGACGAATTGAAGACGCAAACGACCAAAAAGCTCAAAAGTACAAAATACAATCAAAGAGGTTCCAATTATTAATAAGAAACGTCTCAAAATTACAAGAGTACAAGATTCAAAACGCAAAGTACAAGATATTAAATTGTACGCAAGGACGTTCGAAAATCCGGAACCGGGACCAGAGTCAACTCTCAACGCTCGACACAACGGACTAAAAATTACAAGTCAACTATGCACATAAATATAATATAATATTTAAATAATTACTAAAATTATTTATATATTATATTTATTTATATAATCCGTCGGCAAAGAAGATCCAAACTTGTGTGAGCTGTAAAATCAAACTCCGCGACTTGCGGAGTTTGAAGTGTTAGAATGCCGCGAGTCGCGGAGCCTCCCTGGACAAAAATGCCTATAAAAGCCAGCGCAATTCGACATTTTATATATCCAAAATATCAATCTCTCTATCTATATTATACGATATATATATATATATATATATATATATATATATATATATATATATACTTTATATTTTAATTTTAATTTTAATTTTAAATCCTAATAATAAGGGTATGTTAGCGAATGTTGTAAGGGTGTAAGTCAAAATTCTGTCCGTGTAACGCTACGCTATTTTTAATCATTGTAAGTTATGTTCAACCTTTTTAATTTAATTTCTCGTAGCTAAGTTATTATTATGCTTATTTAATACCGAAGTAATCATGATGTTGGGCTGAAAATATTAAAATTGGGTAATTGGGCTTTGTACCATAATTGGGGTTTGGATAAAAGAACGACACTTGTGGAAATTAGACTATGGGCTATTAATGGGTTTTATATTAACTAAACAATACCTTGTTAATTTAATATACAAACTTATAATTTGACGTATTTATATATAACCACATACGCTTAACTGGGTACGGTGGGCGGGATATCTATAAATACCAATAATTATTCATTTTACCGGACACGGAACTGGATTAATAGTTAATAGACTTGTTGAAACAGGGGTGAATTACATTCAAGGGTAATTGGTGTAATTGTTAACAAAGTAGTAAAACCTTGGTTTACACGCATTCGATAACCGGGTGTATTCATTAAACAAAGTATTAAAACCTTGTTACAATTCGAATCCCCAATTAGTTGGAATATTTGACTTCGGGAATAAGAATAATTTGACGAAGGCTTTCGCTCTTTATATTTATGACTGATGGACTATTATGGACAAATTCGTATGGACATATTAAATAATCCAGGACAAAGAACAATTAACCCATGGGAATAAACTAAAATCAACACGTCAAACATCATGATTACGGAAGTTTAAATAAGCATAATTCCTTTATTTTCATATTTAATTGCACTTCTAATTATCGCACTTTTATTTATTGTTATTGTATTTAATTCCACTTTTATTTATTGTCTTTGTATTTAATTGCACTTTAAATTTTCGTACTCTTTAATTATCGTAATTTTATTTTATCGCACTTTTATTTATCGCAATTTCATTATCGTTATTTACTTTACGCTTTAAATTAAGTCTTTTATTTATTTAATATTTTACATTAGATTTTAACTGCGACTAAAGTTTTAAAATCGACAAACCGGTCATTAAACGATAAAAAAATCCCCCTTTATAATAATAATATTACTTATATATATATTTGTATTTTTATAAATTAAAACTAATATAGCGTTAAGCTTTGTTTAAAAGATTTTTCCCTGTGGAACGAACCGGACTTACTAAAAACTACACTACTGTACGATTAGGTACACTGCCTATAAGTGTTGTAGCAAGGTTTAAGTATATCCATTCTATAAATAAATAAATATCTTGTGTAAAATTGTATCATATTTAATAGTTTTTTCTTGTAAAATTTATAAGCTATTTTATATACACCTCGCATAACATCATATGTCGAAAATGAAAGTGTAAAACCAAATATGTATTTGAATAATACACTTGGTTTATTATGAAATGGAGTTTATTGTGTTGAAGCAGTGATTAACGATTGTTAAGTCATTAACAAAGGATGTACATCATAGCATATTGTGATATGAATTAACCAAGTAGTACACTATTTGCTATAGTAAAATGACTTTGCTACAGTAAAACATTATTTGCTACAGTAAAACACTATTTGCTACAGTGAAACCGTATTTTGCTACAGTGTTACAGTGAAAACGACTTGCTACAGTGGTTTGCTACAGTAAACACTATTTGCTACAGTAAAACACTATTTGATGTCGACGAACTAGCAAACAAAAACAGATAAGGCGGCCATGCGATCGCATGGCAAAAACACTAAAAACTCATGCGATCGCATGAGGTGCTGTAGCAGACCACATACTATAAAAGCTCGGTTCATTCCTCCGAATTATTATTTTTTATATTATTATTATTATTATTATTATTATTATTATTATTATTATTATTATTATTATTATTATTATTATTATTATTATTAGTATTATTATTATTATTAAGATTAATATTATTATTATTAATCTTATTATAATATTATTATTAGTAGTATATATACCTAAAATACTACAACGAGGTTATGAGCGTGTCACCTTCAAAATGGGTTTTTGAGCGGGATAGAGCTAAGGAAATTATGGGTTATTGCCAAGGAGGTTATGGGTAATGTTCGGGGGTATATTTGTGAATCAAATCTAGTGTTTATCATCTCCGTTATGTCTACGTACTTTCCTACAATATTGAATCTCAATATTTATACGTAAGCACTCATATTTTATCTTTTATATATTAATTGTGTATCCATGTCCAGTGCTCGAGTATATATATATATATATATATATATATATATATATATATATATATATATATATATATATATATATATATTTATATATGCTTGTATGCTAAATTTTGTCGTTAAACAGTTATAATGAATCACGAATTAAATACATATATTACTGGTAAAAAGTATATGATATACATATTTTTGGAAAGCTGGCGAAAAATCAATAACTTTTCATTTAGATATCGAATAATTTCGATGAACGGATTAAAAGATATGATCAACTGAATTATGATTGACGTTAATTGAAATTGCTTTTGAATCTACAATTAAGATTTAAACAACTCGTTTACGAGATTGATAATTTGGATTTTTGAATATTACCAACCGAGTAAATGAATCCTTATATAAGGTACGTCTTGTTTTGTTAAACAACTGTCAAAATTGACTTTTTGAAACGACATTGGATAACTTTTATATGTCGATCTCGAGCATTAGGATTGTGATACACTATGACCTGACCTAGTTTGATAGACATTTATTGACCAACATATGTTCTCTAGGTTGAGATCTACGATTATTTGATATACCGAGTTTCCGTCACATTACGATGAACAACTGTATGTGCTGCTAAGGTGAGTTTCATTGCTCCCTTTTTAATTGCTTTTGCAATCTATATTTTTAGGCTGAGAATACATGCACTTTATTTTAAACGCGATGGATACAAGTACATACTAAATTCTACACTGAGTTTGAACCGAAAATCCCTTAGCTTTGGTAACTAGTAGCTGCCAGTACATAGGATATGGACTGGTGGGCGCGAATAACAGTATATGGATCCATAAGGCTTGATATCCCCGTCCGAGCTAGAGCGCTAGCCTGTTAACGGACGTGTGTTATTTGAGTTTAGGACACGTTGGTTTGCGTGTATTAAAACGAATGGGGTATTTATCATTATAACGTTAAAGCTTAGTTACCAGGGTGCTCTATTATGTAGAATCTATTGACAAACTTTTGATAAACGATACTGGATGAAACAACTGAAATCTTGTGATCCACTTTTATATACAGATTATGCGAAACACTAAAACTATGAACTCATCAACCTTTGTGTTGACACTTGTTAGCATGTTTATTCTCAGGTTCCCTAGAAGTCTTCCGCTGTTTGCTTATATGTTATACAAGCTATGTGCATGGAGTCTTACATGGCATATTTTTCGAGGAAACGTTGCATTCACCAAATCATCACCATGTATCTTATTTTGACTGCATTGTCAACAGAAGTACTATTGTAAACTATTATTACGGTGATTGTCTATATGTAGAAATCATCAGATGTCGAAAACCTTTAATTTAAATATACATTTATGGTGTGCCTTTTCAAAAGAATGCAATGTTTACAAAACGTATCATATAGAGGTCAAATACCTCGCAATGAAATCGATGAATGACGTGTTCGTCCATATGGATTTGGAGCGATCGTCACAATGAACCAACCGCACTTCATCTACGTAAGAAGAGATTTATGCATATAGTTATGCACCTGAAAACACTCGGGACCTGAGTAAACGTCTAACACTTATCTGTGCTAACTCCTTTGGCATTGTTATTACCAAAAATAACTTTGCTATTCCTTTTCAAATTAGCCAAATTTGTCACAGCTCCATCAAGTCAACTTCGACTTTTCAGTCGGACTAGCCTTACTATAACCTTGATATATATGCGTGCTCTTTTAACATAACCGGAGAATCGTTTATATTCCACCACATTAGCAGTAAACTTACCAGCAACATCATTACTCATTGACTTAAGTCTCTCCGAAGAACTATTATATTTGCTCATTAAAAACCCTATCTTATACCCATCCACATCTGGTAACGAAAATTGCCATACCAATTACCGGGAATCAGCAAATCTGTATTGTGAGTCTCGCAACGTTTCCACATCAACAGTTATATGTATACATATAACATTTATCTCTTAGAATTACGATCTTCAATTCTGAAATTTTGAAAAGCACCCTGCCTACGAATCAATACATTGAACTTTGAAAAAGCAGAATGAAGCAGCAGAAACTGTAGGAAATCGTAAATGACTTTAATCATCGAAAGTTTGATGATAAAGAATAGTATGTTGGAAAAAGCTCAGAAAAGTTGGAACTGGAAAACGGATTGAGCTAAGCACGAAGGAGACCAAGGAAAAAAAAAATACAAGGACCATACCCTATATTCAAAGAATCCAGGTAATTCTGGATCTGATGAAATCTTTAGAGAATATCTTGCTCCGAAGTTATGTTAAAATCTTGCGAAAAATTCTTCATCATCACCTTCGAACTTAGAAATTCCAAAATATCATCATAAATATCTTCGATATTTCTGAGGATATTTTCATAAATATTCTTGTCCGAAATTATCTACCTCTTCGTGTTTTCTGTATTCCATTATATTGAAAACTTATGTAAAAGCTAAGTATAAATTATGAATGAATTATGGAGACGTGTTAGGAATTGAAGCATGTGTTAGTATAACATAATGACGTTTGGCCAACGTGATTATATTACAGTAATTCATGCTGAGTTTCTAAATGGAACATGATGATTCACAGATCATAACATCATCATGTGTCATGTTACATAACTCCTTCATTCTAATTAACCTCTGAACATATCAAGAAAATATTCATGATAGTTCTAATCTTAGTGATTCTGGTAATTTGACAAATCAAATCGTGCTATTACGTTATTTCTTGATTAGAACATTAAGTTCATTCGAAACTCCATACTTACGAATTCTGGACCGTCACTTGCTTTACTAGAGGTCGAGAAGAGAAAAAAAAGGCAAAGAGCTCCAAAATATAAGGAAAGATATAAGACCCGATAACCACACAGAAATTACAAACCATGTATATCAAAGCGTAGCAATATAAAGACACGGGAGAATCATTAATACAATAATCCCTAGAGCATAGTAGAAATAAACGGATTCTTCCGGGGGGAGTTGAAAAAGAAGAACGATCATTGCGGAAGTAAGAATAAGAACAATGATCAGAACTGGATTTAGCATTTTCATAATTTTTTTGAAATTGGGAATTTAGTACAGGAGTGGAAAATAATGGAACGGAAAAGGTAAATTTATAGTGAAAATATCAGACAAAGCAATCGAGGCAGATGGTCGCATTTAATTAAAGAGATCCTCATTTCCTTATTCGCCGAAGAATCAAATCTTTTAAATTTTGAAGATTTTCTCTAAATTCCTTGAATTCCGGAATTCAACCAAGACAACGTCAAAAGTTAAGATACATCTTATTTTCTAAATTCAACTCTGACTCTGTCAAAAGTTAAGACGCACCTTATTTTTCTGAATTCAACCATGATTACGTCAAAAGTTATGACGAAACTCATTTTCCTCATTCCAATATTTTGTGATAGATTCACTCGTACTCTTCACATAAACAATTTGTTTTATCCTTATTACTCAAAGGTAATAAAACTCTAATTATCAGCTTTTATGAGTCATGAAAACATATTTATTGTTAACCATGACCACCTCACTCAAATTTTGGGACGAAATTTCTTTAACGGGTAGGTACTGTGACGACCCGAAAATTTTCGACCAATTTTAAACTTAATCTTTATATGAATCCGACACGATAAGCTATGTCTGTAATGTTGAGTCTCAACAAATTTATGAATTGTATTCATGTTATCATTAACCTTTGACTATTCCCGACGATTCACGAACAATTAATTGTAAATAGATATGTGCGCATGTATATATAAAATAATTTGAAATATTATTTGAAATAATAAATGATTTAATTGTGGGAAATAATTATGTAAAATAATATGGGATTTAATGAAAACTACTATTACAAAATATATATGTATATAAATAGTACTTGTAAATATATAAAATAATATTAAATCTATTTGTTTAAAAATATATATTTATGTGATAAAACTTGTTATTTAAAACTGATTTTATATAGAGAGAGAGTAAATGGAAAATGGATGATTTCGAACTTAATTGGCAAACGTCAGCAACACTCGGTTGACATTTCTTTAGTGTTCATATAGATATAATACAGGTTATGAAGATCTAAAATAAAAGTTGAGCTGTAAATCGATTACGAAGATTCCAGATTTATTAAAAATATTTTTACTTTTTTAAATTTAAATATTAGTACTCTGTACATATAAATTGGAACAGAAAATAAATAATTATTGAACCTTTTTTATCAGGTTTCAAACAGTTAATGAGTGAAATAATTAAATATATTTAATCTAAAAATTTGGAATTTTTAGGAACACTTTTATACGGTAGCTGTTTAGCAAGGGACACGATATAGCCATCTGTCGGTAGAAGACTCCAAATCATCGGCTGCTAACTAATTCAATTATTATTACTATTCCCAATCACTGTTGAATCTTTGAATTCTTATAAGATATTTTATAATTATTAAATTATTATATTTACTACTGCAATTGCAATTGTATGTATATAGATGTGATATATTTGGATTCATGAATCAAAAATAATTACCACCCATCACTCAACACCTTCCAACCTCACAACTACTAACCACATTCTCCTTCATTTGAACTATCACCAGGAAGACCATCATCAACGATAACCACCTTAATCCATTACCATGCTCGATCACCCGCACAACCCGTTAAAACCACCACCTTCTGTCGCTTCTTCCACGTCCTAAATCACGATCACCATTCGTTGCTATCTAACTCTGTCTTAGTTCTGTTTCCATCCGAGACCCTTACCCATCGATACCACCCTACACCCTTACCGTCCATACCTCTCCGTCACTTACCACCGCCATTGGCATACCCTCACAATCTCTCCTCTCCATGAAACCATCGCCACCACAAACATCTTACTTCCATCACCATAACCAACATCTCAACACCCATCAACAACCGTCACCTTTCCACCACCACAAGAACCACCCTTAGCCACCACCGTCACCCATCTATCCCCCGCCATCTCCTTCTTTCTCTATCTCTTTCCCCTCTCTATTATATTTTCGTGAACCCACTTCAACCTTAGTGAACTTTGATCACCATCATCGAGAACCACCTTGGTCTTTTTCTTCTTCATCACCACAGCCGTAAGCCACCCTCACCCATCGTTTACCACCACCAGGAACACCGTACCACCACCCAAACATCACCACTTAAAGCACCATCACCGTGTTTCTAGTTCGAAAGTAGCACCAAACCAAACACCCTAGTTGCTGCTTCGTACATGCTGTTTACACTTCTAAATTGTCTAGGAATCACACCACGACCACTGTTACTGCACAGCTCCTGTTATCATACTTATTTATTTATTTATTTTTTTCGAAACCCACATGAAGAAGATGATGAATAGTAGTAATGTATTACGACGAAGACGATCATGATTATGATAATTCTGATCAAATGGTGAACGTGATCGTTAATAGTAACGGTTTATGATGATGATGATTGTGAAAATTAAAGATGATGATAATACATTGATAATGATCATCACCCCAACCACCGATAAATTTCTGTTACTCGTTTCTTTTCTTGTCCAATCGACACCACCAAAGCCGACCCATATGTTGCTGGACTACCATTTCGATCATTCCGTTTGTGGTTCGAGCAGTTACAGTCATGATAAATGAATAAGGATGATTGATGATGATTGCGTGAGATTTATGGTGATGATAGTGATGATGGATGTGGCGATGAGATGATGATGATGAACGAAGGACGATAATAATGATGGTGACGGTGTTTTATGAGATGATTAAGAGATGGTGATGATAATATAAAGATGCTATAATCAAGATGTTGAGGCGGTAAGTTTAAATAATTAAACGAAGGGATTAATTCAAAAACATAATGAGTGGTTCACGGGTTGAGTGGTTGTTTATTAAGCGAGAGGTCACGGGTTTGAATCTGGGCTGTGACATTCTTTTTGAAACTGCAACCTAATTGTTTCCTGAGGTAGTATTTTATTTTGTTTATTATTATTATTATTATTATTATTATTCTTATTATTATTATTATTATTATTATTATTATTATTATTATTATTATTATCTTTGAACATGTTAATACTATAAACTTATTTATATTAAGAAATTAATAAAAGATGATATAGTAAAGATTATGTAAAAGATTACAATTATATTAGTACGTGTACGATTATTATGAATTATGATTTTTGAAGTTATAACTATAAGTAGGAACTAAACACGAAGATTTTTATGACTATTAATAATATTATTATTACTATTATTATTAGCATTATCATTAGTATTATTTTTATCATTACCGATATTATATTTTTTAATTAGAATTTTAATAAATGAATGATATTTATATAAAATATATTTTTACATATATCCTAACTATACTAATAGTACATATTGATTTAAATAAAAAGTTATTATTATAACATATCAACTAAATTGTATATAACAGAAAAACATATTTAATATAATCATATATATATAAGAATATTAATTATTTAACTAAAATATATAAATAGTTATAATTAAACTATTTATTAATATAACATACAAATTATTAAGTATATTAATATTAATATATAAAACTTGTTTAATTGTAATTATATGTGTTAATATATATATAAATGATATAGGTTCGTGAATCCGAGGCCAACCCTGCTTTGTTCAATGTCGTCATATGTATTTTTACTACAAAATACAGTATGGTGAGTTCATTTGATTCCCTTTTACTCTTTACATTTTTGGGACTGAGAATACATGCGCTGTTTTTACAACTGCTTTATTAAATGCTTTTGATATATATTTTAAACTGCGAATACATGAAATACTTTTATAAATGTTTGACGAGATAGACACAAGTAAAACATTCCTCGAATGAATTATTATGCAGACAGAAGTTCTGCGGATTATTATTGAATTATGTGGACATGATAATTACCACCATTGAATTATGTGAACATGATAATTGCCACCATTGAATTATGTGGATATGATAATTGCCACCATTAAATTATGTGGTCATGATAATTTCCACCAATTGATATGAATGTTATGTATCGAGAGAATGATTTTATACACAGATTATGTGTATGTTATTTTTGTGCACGAGATATGTGTACGGTTACTAAGATTTACGAAAGATGATTTCGTACACGAGAAAGGTGTACTGTATTTAAAAGTTATCGCATGTACATTACAGGTGGGTATAGGATTCGGGCCCATTTGTACCATGCAGGATTTAAATCTTGTGGTCTATCAAAATGATGAATTTTATTGTTTTATTATAAACCTATGAACTCACCAACCTTTTGGTTGACACTTGAAAGCATGTTTATTCTCAGGTATGAAAGAAATCTTCCGCTGTGCATTTACTCATTGTAAAGACATTATTTGGAGTCGATCATCGCAATGGAACCAGATGTTGGTGACTTCGTCCGGACAGTTTAGGACGGGGTATGACATCAATTGATTCAGAAATATCAACCAGAATTCGAATTTAATGATGAACACAATGGTTGACTTTTTGAAAACTAAGGTTTGACTTGAAAATTAAAGCTCGATATAATGAATTGGAAGATGAGGTTTTGCAGAAAGATTGATTATAGGATTCCTAACAAAACTGCAATATTACATTTTGAAATTAATTTCGAATTCGAGAATTTGGATAATTGAATAAAAACAGAGGTCGAGTTATTTTATTTTTCTATATAATTTCATAAAAAAAATTGTATCTGATAATGATGGTGAGTAATGGAATGAATTTGTTTCCAATATGAATGATCAATTTGTTTTATAACCAAATGGGTCGACATGAATACAAATTCGTGACCAGTAGGAGATTAAAAAATAATCAGGAAAATGAATAAATAAATAAAAAGTTGGATCGTGATTTATAAAAAAATTAAAAGCAGATCTCCTAACCTAACTGAATCCATAAAAAAAATAAGGAGGGCAGATACAAAAATATATATATCGTGTATTGTTCTTGACTTCTATATTTATTTTTAATTAATAATAATAATAATACTATTAATAATAAAAATACTAATAATAATAATAATAGAATTAATAATAAATATTAATCATAATAATTATAATGATAATAATAATAATTAATATCAAGTTTAATAATGATATTAATAATAATATGTTAATATCAATAACAATAATAATTTTAATAAAGATGTTAAATTATCATTATTAATAATGATAACTATATAATGTTAATAATAATAATATTAGTAATAATACTAATAATAATAATATTAGTAATGATAATACTAATAATAATAATGTTATTGATATATATTATGTTAATGATATTACTAATAATCTTATCACTTTTAGTAAAAGTGATAATACTAATAATATTAATGTTATTAATAATTATTAATAATAATGATAACATTAGTAATAGTTGTAATACTTGTAAATGATGATAAATAATAATAATGTTAACATAACAAATTAATATTAATACTTAATTATTTATAATTAATGGTTCGTGAATCGTCGGAATTATATAAAAGTTAGGTTTAAATTTAGTCAGAAATTTCTGGGTTGTCATACAGATGCAAGGAAGAATTATGAAAATTACTACACCAAGAGCGAAGTAGAAGTAAACAGACTCCTCTGGTGGTAATTGAAAAAGAAGAATGACAGATGCGAGAGTCAGAAATATATCAAGGATTAGAACTGGATTAAGCATTTTCAAAATCTTTTGGGAAGAATAAATTGAGAAAAGAAAGTATACGAGTGATGAAAATAATGGAATGGAGAAAGTAAATTTATAGTAAAATATTAGACAGAGCAACCGAGGCAGATCATCGCATTTAATTAAAGAGATCTTACCTTATTCACCGAAGAATCAGATCTTATTCTGATTTCAAAGATTTCTTTAAATCCCTTGAATTCCGGAAATCAACCGTGACTACGTCAAAAGTCAAGACGAATATTTATTACCTCATTTCACTCTTTTGAGATAGCTTCATTCATACTATTCGAGTAATCGACTTATTTTATCACAATTACTCAATAGTGATAAAACTCTATTTATCAACTCATATTCGTCATGAAAACATTCTCATTGTTAGCCATGACGACCTCGATCAAATTTTCGGACGAAATTTCTTTAACGGGTAGGAACTGTCACGACCCGAAAAATTTCTACTAATTTTAAACCAAACTCACGATACGATTTCATAATTCTGACATGATAAGCAAAGTCCGTTATGTTGCGTCTCAAAAATTTTGAACTGTTTTCATATATTCATTTGACTTCGAACATTTTCGACGATTCACGAACAATTAATTGTAAATAAATATGTGTGTATATATACATATATATATATATATATATATATATATATATATATATATATATATATATATATATAATAATTGGAAATATTATATATTGTTGTTATTATGTTAAATAAAATAAAAATTATGATATTATGATAATTATTATTTAAAACATATCTATATATATAAATAAAGTATAATAAATATATATTTTGTGATTTCGAATCTATTTAGTAAATGACAGTAACACTCAATTTCCATTCGATGGATATTAAACAGTTAAAAATGAACTTATGTGATTTTAAAAATAAACGTTGATCCAAAATTTAACTATATAAGTTATAGAAACTATTTGATAAATTTTAATACTCCGAACGCTTTCACTTGGGATTGAGCGCTAATAATCAATCCACTTTTTATGATTAATTTTACACATTAGAAGATCAAAATAAATAAATATATTTAATATAAAAAATGGGATTTTTCAGTTTACATTTATTCGCCACCGATTAACAACGGAGTACGAAATTTAGTTCGTAAATGGTGACGGCTAACAAATTAACACGTTTCTAATTCTATATTATATGAAAAGTGGATTATTACTGTGCATGATTGATAAATTAGAATTCCTGTTTCCCTTGTGAATCACTTAATCAACCTACAATCTATCTATTTCATGTTTATGAATGATTAACCACCTACACAATCACCTACATATCTCTATAACTATCTCTCTCTTTCTTCTATTTACTTTCTTGAACTCACCATAACAATCACCATATATCTCTAATCACTTCAACTGTGAACAAACCACCTTCGGCCACCCTTGAACACAATCACTTTTGTTCTATTTTAAGATCATTAAACCAATACCAAAATCATCATCAAGACAGAAACTTGTTCATCCTTTGGATATCACAGATCGTTACAAAACCACCACCATAGTGATCTCCTTTGGCAACCAAAAACTGCCATAAACAACCACTTTTCTCTCCTCTCTTTCTAATCTTCAAACACCACCACCTCGACACCCCAACCACCACTAGTTTTTCTGCTGCAAAAACTATCGAAGACTGCTGCTTAGCTTCTATTTTCTTGTTTATACCCGAACTCCACAAACCCACTACTGTTATCAACATTAGTCGATCATCAATTAAGTACCATAGAACCCATTAACTTTTCTGTTCTTTTTGTCAAGCTACAAACGAAAACCAAATAAACTTACACCATCGTGATGCTGCTGCTCCCTTCCTGTATTCCCTTCTGTTTTCCTGTTACAACAACGAATGATGATGATTAAATTGTTACTGCTTATTGTCGCTGCTACTACTTCTTTTTGTTTCTACCTATCACCACGAAACACCACCATCACAAACCTTTGCTATCATGTATTGTTACTAATCGACCTGTAACTTCTGATACCAAATAGCCATTTCTATTTTCATTCATTACTGTTTGTGTTCAATCAATTTAAAATATATATATATATATATATATATATATATATATATATATATATATATATATATATATATATATATAGGGATGAAGGAAATTAAGAAAAGAAATTAATGAATCAATTACCTGTTTCACCAATTAATGAACCCATTTCTTAATAGATTGATGAAGGATGATGATTAACGAGAAAGAAGTAGACAGATGACGATTTTGAATGAGAATGATAATGAATCGATGACCTGATATTCATCGATGTTTACTGCTCAATTAATTTGCTAATAATGATGATGATTGTTGAGTGATTGTGCGATGAGGATACCATTTTTTTCTTTGAGTTGCTCCTACCATTCTCGATCTGATTTGGGGAGCAACCAATAAACGCTTATATTTTATTAGGTACAATTATAATTATAATTATTATTTATTATTAGTTATATATATTTTTTTTACTCGTATATCTTTAAAATCAAAAGGGAAACGGGTTTAGCCTGTTATGATTTTTGGGCTACCCTCATTAAAATTGGGCTATAATTAAGCCCAGCATGTTAAATGATATGATTAATATGACTAAAATTATTACTAATTACTAATATTATTATTATTGTCAAGTACTAATATTATTATTATTATTATTATTATTATTATTATTATTATTGTTATTATTATTATAAAGTATTAGAATTATTATTATTATTATAAATATCATTATTATTATGAATATCATTATTAGTAATATTATTATCATTAGTAGTAAGATTATTAGTATTATAGTTATTAAAATTATTATTATTATTAAAATTATAATTTATTATTAAAGATATTATTTTTATTAAAATTTTCATTATTATTAAAATTATCATTTTTATTAAAACTATCATTTTATTTATCATTATTGGTATTATTATTATTTTTATCATTAACATGATTTTTATTATTATTATTATTAACATTATTTTATCAAATAAATATTAAATACATAAAAACATATTTGATACATAATTATATTAGTATTACATAAAATCTTGAAATAAACATATTAACATTAATTATATAAATATTACATATAAAAAATTATTGATTACTTATATACATATATTAATATAACTATATGATTAAATATTAATTTTTATTATATACAAAATAAATAGATATAACATATAATTTAAGATATAAATAAAATATATATTGGGATTTAGTAAAAATTATATATAAACTACAACACTAAATATATAAATACTATATAATTAATAGATGGAATTATTTTATTTTCATTATATTTTTAATATATATAACTGATATAGGTTCGTGAATCCGAGGCCAACCCTGCATTGTTCAGTTCCGTTGTATGCATATTTTACTACAAATATCGTATCGTGAGTTTCATTTGCTCCCTTTTTAAATGCTTTTACAATATATATTTTTGGAACTGAGAATACATGCGCTGCTTTTATAAATGTTTGACGAAATAGACACAAGTACTTGAAACTACATTCCGGGTTACGGATGCTTTAGTACTTCGAATTTATCATGTCCGATGAGAGTCCTGGAATGATGGGGATGTTCTATATGCATCTTATTAAGGTCGGTTACCAGGTGTTCACCATATGAATGATTTTTATACACAGGTTATGTGTATCATGTTTTGTACACGAGATATGTGTGCGGTTAAATATATGAAATCTTGTGGTCTATTAAAATATTGAAATGATTGTAATGATAAACCTATGAACTCACCAACCTTTTGGTTGACACTTTTAAGCATGTTTATTCTCAGGTATTAAAGAAATCTTCCGCTGTGCATTTGCTCATTTTAAAGATATTACTTGGAGTCGTTCATGGCATATTTAGGTCAGTACCTCGCAATGGGACCAGATGTAATGTATTCGTCCAGGTGGATTTGGACGGGTCACTACATGGATGACCTTTTACCCGTTTTAATAAGTTGTTTACTTAACGTTCATTGATAGACAGATTCTTGGTGTTAGATGGTATATTTGATAAGTTCTTTTCTCTTTCAGGTTGTATTCTTTTGAATATATGGTTGGATCACTATCTCATTGTTCTCCGAGATGAACGGATGGATTACGGTCTTATTCCATATAAACTATTTCTTTCATGGTTCGAATTATATAGTTTTGAATTTGTGGTATTAAATGCATGGAATGACAACTCATTTGTGGTATTAAACTAAAGCAGGTGAAGGAGGCTTTAAAAGCATGGACCAAAACACAAAAAGAGTCCCAAGCTGCAGCTAAGACAAATAGTGTTCATCAAATCGCATCTATTGAAGAAAGTATTGATTGTGATTCGGATCTGTTTCTTCTTGTTCCCGATAGATGTTCATTAATTAAAACAGTAGAAGAACTGGAATCCTTGGAAGCAGCGAATAAAGCACAAAAAGGCAAAAAAAAAAATGAAGTTCTCGATGGGAGATGCAAACTCCTATTTTTTTCACTCGGCCATCAATTGTAAATGGAAGAAACTTTAAGTGAAAGGTGTTATGTCAGAAGGCATGTGTATCTCTAATCCGAGCCAAGTAAAGGAGGTATTTCTAAACTTCTTCATTTATAAATTCAAATATGAAGATCACGCTTCTGTTTTGGTTCATAGTCCACATATTAATACTCCTCCTTTGGACATGAAAGATTTAATAAGTGATGAATTTACTGATTTGGAAGCTAAGGATGCACTCTGGTCCTGTGTCCGGATGGCTTCTCGTTCAAATTGTGAAACATTTTTGGGAACATATATGGGATGATATTTTCAACATGGTGAAGGATTTTATGATTTCGACATTTAATCCAGGAGGAAGTAATAGCTCATTCTCTTCACTTATCCTGAAAAGGGAAAATCTGATGAATGTGCAAGACTTCTGACCCATTAGTTTAATTAAGATCCAATATAAAATCCTTGCGAAGATTTTAGTGAATCGTTTAGCTTTGATGATTAATGAGGTCATTGATCCTAATTAAACGGCTTTCTCTAAAGGTCGAAAAATTCTGGATGGCCCCTTGATGTTAAATGAAATAATTTCTTGGTGCAAGAAGAGGAAAATGAACGTTATGTTGTTTAAAATTGACTTCGAAAAGGCATTCGATTCTATCCATTAGAACTACTTTTTTTCTATGATGCAATTCATGGATTTTAGTGAAAGATTGATTTTGTGGATCGAAGCATGTCTTGTATCGTCAAAAGCTTCTCTTCTCCTTAATGGTAGCCCCTCGATGGAATTCTCGATTGGTAGAGGTCCTCGCCAAGGTGACCCTCTATAGCCTTTTCTCTTCATACTAGGCATGAAGGGTCTTCAAATTGCTCTAAAAGATGCCACAGATGCTTCTTTATACAGTCCATTACGCATGGGAGATGATACTCACACTCCTCATTTTGATCCACACACACCTTTTTAATCTAAATTGACTATCTTACCCTTAAAATAATTTACTTGAATCACCCTCTAAATATTAAGTTTAAGGGTAACATAGTCACTTTAGCTTATAAAGGTGTGTATGGATCAAAATGAGGAGTGTGAGTATGATCTCCCCATTGCGCATTGGTGTATCTCCCATTTCTTAAGATTTCACCACGTACATGAATGCAAATGACATTATCTTTTTTGGTAGATGGAAATATGCAAAATTGGAAAACTTGATGTTTACTTTAGCATGCTTCTTCATTGTTTCTGATCTGCGAACAAATCTGCAAAAATCGACGTTATATGGTGTGGAAGTTCCTTATTGTTTGGTCTCTCAAGCTGCAAACCTAATTGGTTGCTTAGATGCTAAAATTCCTTTCATTCACCTAGCCCTCCATGTAGGCCGAAACATGCATAGATCAGAAAGTTGGGACCCTGTGATTGACAAAGCAAAAAAACGACTTGCATCATGGAAATTCAATCTTATCTCGATGGGCAGAAGACTTACTCTTATTAAATCGGTTCTTGGTTCGGTTGGAACATATTAAATGTCTTTGTTTAGAACTCCAAAGAAAGTTATCAATAAGCTAGAGTTGTTGAGGGCGTCTTTTTTCTTGGGCGAGAAAGATAATGAACTAAAGATCCATTGGGTAAATTGGAGATTAATTCTTAACTCGCTGGGTAAAGGTGGATTAGGCGTGCTTAGCCTTAATTTGCTTAACTCAGATTTAATTTATAAATGGAGGTGGCGATTTGTTACGAGTAAATAATCGAGTTGGTCAAGGTTGGTAATGGCTATTCATGGCATAAGTTGTGGTCCCAATATTCCATGTTTGTCACATGCATCATGCTAATCACCATTTGAATTTTGATCTGTATCGAGTTCATATTGGCAATGAGGTTCACACTTCCTTTTGGTATGACCCATGGATCAACAGTGCTTCTCTAGCTTCTATATTTCCCCGCCTACTGTTACTAGATACCAACAAGGATGCCTGGTTGCCTCTCGTTTTTGTAATGGTTCTTGGATGTTTTGTTGGCGAAGATCTCCAAGATATGGGATAGAAGTGGAAAACTTGTAAGTCATTAATTCTATACTGAATAATGTATCATTATCGCTATCTCCTGATCGATGGTCTTGGGGCAACGACATCTATTCAGTTTCTAAAGCTCGTAGTATTATTGATGATCCTGATTCTTCTAGTTCCGTTAAGCCTACTAACTGGTGTAAGCAAATTCCCATAAAAGTTAACGTGTTCATATGGCGTTTAAGGATTTCAAGCCTTACGACAAAGACAATTCTTTCAACGCGTGGTATCGACCTAGAAGATACGGGCAGCAGTTTATGTGACGATATATTTGAAGATGAGGATCATTTGTTCATGCATCGTGAAACAAGCAAATAAATTTGGGTTAGGATTGCGCAATGGACGAATCTATCTCTTCCTTTTTGGGCTTCTATGGATATCTTGTGGGCTTAGATAGATGGAGTCCCCATTCATGGTAATAAACGACTCATCGTTAGTATCATTATCTATGCATCACTCTAGAACATTTGGAGACTGAGGAATAGCATGATATTTAAGGATAAATCTTTTCGGAAATGCCATGTGGTTGACAGCATTGTAGTGTCGAGCTTCAACAGATTATATGCGAGACATCATAAATCGAATATTAATTGGAACCTTTGGTTACGGTCTCCTTTATCTTCCTTGTAAATATTTGTAATCCTTGTAATCTTTTTTTTCTAGCAGTCCGCTAGCTTTTTAAAATTATTTCAGCCATTCGAAAAAGATATAAAAAAAAAAACAATCTAATAAACATAAAAATAATCAACTCAATCAAACATAAAATACCAATGTCCATTTACATATAAATGATCAAATAACTAAGAACTTATGCGTTTATACACTAGCAAGGCCATAACAAGTAAGTATATTAGTTTAGAACCCTGCAATGTTTACTATCCGAATCTGGATTGCTTAGGTAAAACGCAGTAGTACTTTTTAGGCAGAAAGAGGGCATCAAAACAACTCAAGAACAAGTCTACTTTACATACATGAAAGGGCAATAAAGTAAAATTACACAAAATTCCGTCTTTTTAAATATTTTAATCCCCAACACTTTGCAATTACAAAAATAACCTCTCAATTGACAGCTACATAGCAGTGTTTGACTCTGGTGATCATGTTGTAAAACCCCAGCCCTCTCATAAGACTTCACCAACTCAACACACACACACACACACACACAAAGTTTTGCTTTTTCTTGATCCGATACAGATTTCTATTTGTTTTTTGTGTTTCTTGATTTGATCTGTATTTTGGGATTTTCAACTTTGTTGAAAATTGAAGGTTATATATACAAACAAGATGGCAACATATGGTGGGACTACACAAAAGTGTAAGGCTTGTGAGAAGACTGTATACTTGGTGGATGAACTAACTGTTGATAATAAAGTTTATCATAGGGCTTGTTTTAGATGCCACCATTGCAAAGGCACTCTCAAGGTTTTAATATTTCTCATTTCTTTTTTAATATTATTAAATATTAAATATTTATACTGTATTAATGATCCAAGTTTGATTTGATATGTATTTTTTTCAATAATGATGTTGGTTGGATATGATGATGGTTTCTTGGTTAGATTCTAATGATTCTTTGTGCCTTTTTCAGTCTGGGCTATGTGAATTAAAGTCACAAAGTTGTTACATATCTGTTTGATACAAGTTTGTTGACAATTTGATGGTTAATTTGTTTTAGTTGTAAAAGAATCTTATATGTTAATAAGGTTGAATTTTTAGTTAATCTTTTAGCTGTTCTTAATCTTGGTTTTATGCAAGTATTGATTGATTAAGACCAACTCTAGTTTATCCTGTTTAGGACTTGCTTTTGTGTGATTATTGATCTAAGGTAACCAAAATAGAAGTTTTGGTTCATGTTATAGAAATCTCTAATCTCTAATCAATTTGAAGGCTCAATCTATAATCTATAATCACTATTAAATTCATATTAATATTAGTTAATGACAATTATCATTGGATTTTGTAGGATTATTGATCTTAAATCACTAGACTTGTTTTATTAGTTCATTTGATGGAGTTTTTATTGAAAATTTGGGATTTTCTTTTGTTCATAACTGATGCTCAACATATTGATGACAAACAACAATGATATAATAATTATTAATATTATTAATATAATTATGCCATTTGATTTGTTTATTGCAGTTGAGTAATTACAGCTCATTTGAAGGAGTTTTATATTGTCAACCTCACTTTGATCAACTCTTCAAAATGACTGGTAGTTTGGACAAGAGTTTTGAAGGTTAGTCCTCTTTTACTTGAACTCATTTTATCACATGAAAACTTTAACTTTTGACGATTAACCAAAAGTTTAAACTACCTTCAAATAATTAACTAAATTAAGTAATCTTCTATACCTAGATTAATATCATACATTCATCGTAATTGTAATTGTAATAATGGTTATGAACAAGTTGAATTATGTCATTAGTAATATACTAATTCATTGTTTGTCATGTAGGTGCTCCTAAAACGGCTAGATCTTCAGATCAGGTACTCATTAAGAATCTAATAATTCAATGGTGGAAATAGGCAGATTAAATTTCCGTACTTGGCTTTTAATCCTGCACCGTATTATGTGTGTTTGTGTTAATACTTGTATTGTAAACACTTTTAGGGCCAATCTAACAGCAGAGTGTCAAGTATGTTCGGTGGCACGCAAGACAAATGTGTTACGTGCAAGAAAACCGTCTACCCTCTTGAAAAGGTAAACGAATGTCTCTAACTAAATTTGTTTTTGCATAAAAAATATCAAGATCTCGCCTTTTTACAATCTTGATGGTCGATTTTCAGGTGGGTGTTGATGGAAATGCATACCACAAAGCTTGTTTCAAATGCAGTTATGGTGGGTGTCATATAAGTCCATCAGACTACGTGACTCACGAGCACCAGCTTTATTGTAAGCACCATCAAGCACAATTGTTCATGGCTAAGGGTGATTTCAGCTCGTTCGATAAGCAACATGAACCAACTAACGGTGTATCCAACGGGGTGACTGAAAACACATCAGAAGTTTAATAATTCAAGGTTTTGCGCATCGTCCTTTTAATGTTGTACCCCCTAAAAATTATTAGATTTGGAAAAGAAAAAAAAAATTTCTCTGCGAGTGTTGAGTGTATATCTTATTGTGATTTCTGAATCTTGTGTTTTCGAGTTGTATCATGTTATTGTATAATCCGATTAAGGATGTATTTTTTCGTGTGATAATTTGAGGCTTTTGTGTGATTTCTTTTGTTATTTTGTTACTTTTTCCATTCCTTTTACATAAATAGGTAATCAAAATATGAAATGTAAGATAATCAAGATTTGAATACATGTGCAAAATCAGATATCAAGATTTCTATTACAAAATATGGGGGATAATGTTGTTGATAAGTATTCAGAGAACAAAACTAATTCTATCTTAATCCTTTACCCATAAGATTTGTAGTAACTAAATAACTATCAACAAAAGTTGCAAGTATTACTGAGTGGAATGTAATTAAACTTGAACTAATTTGAGACAAGATTAGATACACATTTGACTAATAAAAACCACCAGTTGTTGCTAATTCATGTTGTTGATCAAACAGATGGGAAGTATTTGTTGAGATTAAACGGCAACGAGTAAAACTCTTCGCTTCGTGTGTCTTTGTTGAACGAACGAAATTTATCCCACCAATGTTTGCCTCGATCTTTTCGTACAGCACTGTCGTTTTTCTTGAGCGTGTTGTCGAGAAAGTAAGCGACAACCGCAGCCACAAACGCTTCAGACGAAAAGGGCACGTTGACCATATCATTAAACTGCAAAATACAGCACACAAAATCAAGGTCAGTGATGCCAGATAAGTCAACATTGACCATAATGGCTTCATAGTCTTACAAAGTCAACATCGACAATTGTTCAACCTGGTCATAGTCAGTTTTTCTTGAAATATTATAACTCGCCGTTACTGAAGTAAAAATAAAAATCGAAACTTGATTTGACCAGTTGACCAGATCAACTAACCCTGTTATACCTGACCCGCCCATTTTTGCTCACCTCTAGTGAATTAATCAAAACTTGATTTGACCTGTTGACCAGATCAACTAACCCTGTTACCTGACCCGTCCATTTTTGCTCCCCTCTAGTGAATAATGATAAATCAAGACTTGATTTGACCTGTTGACCAGATCAGCTAACCCTGTTACCTGACCCGCCCATTTTCGCTCACCTCTAGTACTTCGGAAACTTTGTAAACAAACTGAAAATTAGTGATATTTTAATTGTATTATTAAAACTAATTCTTTTTCTTATGGTCACCTCTAGTAAAAAAGTGTTGTTGGACAACCTAATTCAAGTTAAAAATTGATTTAACCTGTTGACCAAATCAACTAAACCTGTTACCCGACCCGCCCATTTAGCACGTACCCATCTTGCAGTTGTGTGGACAGGACCATAACCATTGATAGCTTCGTGTTCGTTGAAATACTGAGGAATGGACAGGCCCAAGAAGATAGAAAAGCCCAGTATAAACTTGGTTCGAAAGCTGTTTAGGTTGCAGAATTGGAGCATACTTAAACCAGATGAACCTACACCAAATTTAAAAGACATTATTATTATTAATATTAATAATTAATAATAATAGTATTATAAGCCTATATTTCTAAAATTCAAAATGATGGAAAGGAATAAAGATTGGGTATTTATGTGTATATGTAAACTTACCCACGTAAGCAAAGAAAAGGCAATACAAAGCAGCAACAATGGGTGCAGGAATTGAAGCAAAGAGTGCTCCAAATTTACCTGTATCATCATTTATTTATGAACTATTATGGGTCAAATGGGTAAATAAACAAAAAAGAAAATAGTTGTCTAAATAAAAAAAAAAAACCTATCTTTAAGCCTTAAAAAGATGAAAACCTTATAAAAGATCAAACTGGTGAAAAAATGAGTAAAAAAAATAATACCAAGAACTGAAAAGAATATCATGAACCCTGCTGAAATTTGTACAACTCTTCTACTGCCTACACGAGTCACAGCCAAAAGGCCGGCATTTTCACTGCAAAATATGCAAATGAGTAACTCAATTATCGACAGAAGTGTTTACTTAACATTTGTGATAACAAAAAATAAAAATAAAAATAAATAAATAAAAAATAAATAAATAAATAAATAAATAAAAAATTAAAAATATAGAATCGATTACTCACATAGATACCGATGATCCATTCACAGTCCCAAACAAAGCAGAAAACATAATGCCAATTCCCTATCAACGAAAAAGAATATCTATAATTAATAAATGCAAGTATGCAACATTTTTTCATTTTCTAATTGCATATGTAAACACAAATGTTAAAAATTAGTGGTAATTACCTGCCAACCGATACCACGGCTTAGAATAGATGGAGGCACGGGGGTCGCACTCGCGTATCTTGAAACCGCCATGAAGCCACCAGTAGACTGATGATACGATTACCACAAGTGAGAACAAATATATAATATAACTATGCATAAAATAAAATAAAAATGAAATAACAAACAAAAATAAACCTCAACAAGAGCAACAAAAGAAGCCATCATCATTGCAAAAGCTTCACCAGCATCAAATGAGGGTTGTCCCCATTGAAATGGATATGGAACTCGTATCCTAATTATTTAATTTATTTAATTAAATATTACATAACATGAGTAATATATTTACAGTGTATACAAAGTTATATATGCTTAAAACAATAAGACTTATATCTAATGAACTTAAACTCAGTCCCAATATGATGCATTAACTAACCATGGTGCAGCCTGAATAAGGCCAGAACGATCTGTACGACAACTTATCTGTGTCTTTGGTGACGTGTGATTGTAGGCCCCACCAACAGTCAGAAGGTGAGCGTAAATCCAAACGATCGCAATGGAAATCAGAACAGCAAATTTTTCAAAGATCGTTTTCCCAGAATGTATCATATGAGCCACATACTGCATAGAATTAAATAAATCAAATTCTTCAAGTTAATACCAAACAGATTAATTAATTTAATTATACATGTTTAAAAGCAAAATGAAACTATTTTGTGAGTTATACTTTAACATTACCTGTGACAATACAACTACAATTATGAGCTGAGGCAGCCCTATTTCAACGCATCTCGCAACCTACATATTATATTCATGTTTAAGTAAAACTATAACTAATTTCAAAAATAAAATTAACATAAATATACATACTGACCCCGGGGAATCCAAATTCATAGAGCCCAAAACCGGCTAGAGCCACCAAAGGAGTAGCAGAAAGTGGACTCAAATATCTACAACGATATTTTGAAAAAAAATAAATAATAAATAAATTAAAATGACGTTTAAGCGATAGAAAAGTGTATCCATGCTAAAATGTTACATCAAAATCCAAACGAACCTTGCTACGTTTCGCCAAAGGCCGCTAAACCCAACAACAATTTGAAGCATTGAAGCAATAATCAAAGCACCTTGGATTGCACGCATTGTCTTCTTGAATTTCTGGTCAATTAATAAATAATTAAAACAAAATTAGTTCAAAATTGTTCAAGATTCAGTTTCTAGCTCATAGTGTAATGGTAATATGGTATAGATTTGAAAATTTAAGTCGACTGACCTCAATAGGGTCTGGATCATTCCAACGATTAGACAAGATGATTGAGATTGTGGGGGCCACATAAGTATATGAACCTCCTATCACAGCAGGTAACCTAGTACCAAACAAAGTTTGCAACAAAGTGTTCCATCCAGCAACAAACAATAGTGTTTGGATAACTTGTGCTTTCTCTTCCTGAATTAATTATCAAACATAGTAATTATCTAGTTACATGTATTCAATAAAATTTTAACAACTATATATAATTTTTTTAATTAAATAATTTCTTACATTTCCACCTCCCATTTGAGGAACAAGAGCTGTGGGAATAAGGACAGTTGTACCAAGCATTACTAAGTAATGCTGAAAACCAAGCAGAAGAGCTTCGGCTGCATCAAATATAATATAAAGAATAAAGAATAAAGAATTAAATTAATATCATATATGATACTTTTTTGTACACTGTATGAAATTTGTGTGATGTATGTAAAAGAGACCTTTCTTTTAGGATATTTCTGAAAATAACATTGAGAATGAAAGATATTAAAGATTCTAAATGCAACTTTTTCACAATAAA
The DNA here is from genome assembly GCF_046630445.1 of Rutidosis leptorrhynchoides. Lineage (NCBI taxonomy): Eukaryota > Viridiplantae > Streptophyta > Magnoliopsida > Asterales > Asteraceae > Rutidosis > Rutidosis leptorrhynchoides. Next base: position 46,279,471 of record NC_092337.1, on the reverse strand, counting down.
GAAGCTGATTCTGATTATTTTGGGGTCATTATACAATTTACATACCAACTTTAAACATTTCAAATCGCTACACTCAAAATGATCAATCACAACATTACGCAAGTAAAACACCTTTAACTTGCAATTCACATTAAAAACTAACTTCTGCTGTTCATTTTAATACAACATAATCACTTTCAAATTGCAAGGCCTAAATCCCCCAAGTTTGATTGAACTTTTATAGAGAGTATTTTTACTCAGAAAAATGCATATTTACCAACAGACGGTCAGCTACAACCATTAAATATGACTTAAGTTGACTGAAGTTTCAGAACCAGAATCAGAATATACAACAAATTTCACCACATATAGGTAAAGTATATAAATATAAACCAAGTATAGAAGAAACTCAAAAAAATTGATACCAAGAACACAAAAAGCTTTTCTACCAATAACAAAAGCAAAATGTCAAAGTATCAATTATAATAAAAACAAAAAAAAAAAAAAAAAGATCAATAAGTTGATTCTACAAGAACCAAAAATCACAATGAGTATACAGCAAGTATGTAAATATAACCTTAAAAAACCCTAAAACAACTTAGTTTAGAATCAACCATTTTCCACATAAAGATTCTAAAATAACTTTTTGACAAAAACATAACAAGGATAAAACATGAATAACATCTACAAGAATATACTAATAAGAGAATAAATAATAAATAAATAAAAACTCACGCCATGGGGGTGGACTAGTAATGCAGTAAGTAACACCAAGCAGCTGATCTTTTGGTGGGTGTGGGGCCGGTTCTTCGGACTTTCCTCCGCCGCCACCTCCGGCCATCTTACTTTTTTCCGGCGAAGTTATGAATTTACAGGGTTAACCTTAAATCTGCGAAAAAAAGAAAACCCAGATAGGAAATGGGTTATAATGTATGGGAATTAGTACTAAAATGGTGATGATTGATACGAGTAATAAAGAAATTAAAACCCAGATACAAAGGTGTTGAGCAAATAACTCACATGGAGCAGTGATAATGGGCACACAACAGAGGTGTGATTTGTTGAAATGAAGAAAAGGACAATGCGCGTAAAAAGTATGAGTAATTTGTTGTTATGACGGTGTGTATTCTGTATTTGTAATTTTATCGAATTAAATTGAGACGAATAATATCAAGAAAATACAGTACTATACTGTCCCAGCCAATCAGAATAAAAGGTAACGTTTTTTTCCTCAGACAAATTTATTAGAAATATTGCATTAATTAGAGTAATAATGTATTTACTAGTGTGCCCAAATGTAATAAATCTAATAATACGAGTAATTGGAATAAACATATATGGCCGTGTTTAACAAAACTAGTTGTAAACTTGTAATGTATGAAAAAAGTTCAAAAAAACAAAAAATAAATCCATAAAAAATATAGTGGATGATTATCGTTCGTTCGTTAGTTTTACCTATACCTGGCAATTGAGACCCAAACACTCAAATTCGGGTCAATTAGGTCTTCAGAAAAATTAAGTCTAACAATGTAAATCAAAACATAAAAAAAGATTCAAATGAGTTTCTTTTCAACGTATTGAGTCATATACAAAAAATGAAGGAACGGGTCTAATGGGTATCAATATTCAAAGATATGTCTAATGTGTTTTGTTAATGGATCAAATGGGTCGAGCATAAAAAATTTCATCTGTCAAAAATTTATGAAATCATTTATAGTTATATCATTTATTATGTATATTAATATTTTTTATGTATATGTAGTAATAAATAATAATAACTAAAATAATGTAATAAATGTAAAAAAGCGATGTAACCCATTTGACCCATACCTGTGAGCCGTTTCGACCCGTTACCCAAACCGACCCAACCTGACCCATTTTGACTCGTTTGACCTATGACCCATTTCAACCAAATACCATTTTGACCCGTTACCCAAACCGACCCAACCTGATCCGTTTGCCAGGCATAGTTTTACCTTTGAATTCCACCCAATAGTATCTTTCGCACATCGCGTTGCGGAAGCAGTAGGAGAAAGGGATTTTACTGCCTATGAAATCGGAATTCTCTTGTTAAGACCATATGAATTGATTAAAACCCCATATTCATACTAGAACCACGATGATTCAATAAATAAAAATACTAAGAGCCCAAAGGTTCCCTGAGTAAGAACCATCGGATCATCACTTATTTCACATGTCCTCCGATTGAGTCGGGTTTCCGCCTAGACAGTAGTGAGGGCAGGTTATGCAACTGTGGGAGATGAACGTGTGGGTGGTTAAGTCTCCTGAGTGATCCCGGTACTGTTGTTCAATAAAAAAAAAGTTTTGTTTTAGTGTACATTTGAATTATTAAAATCTAAAGATGTGTTTAACAAAACCGTATTAAGTTTGTAATAAGCTTCATGTAGTTTTTTTTTAAGCTATTTTTTCAATAAAACTTTTTAGATATTATATATTCATATTCACAGTGACGGAACTTGAACCCGATCACAAATGGGGCGGGTGTTAGAAATTATTAATTTTTTCATTGGCAGCAGGGGCAAACACTAATAAAAACCTTATTTTATAGTAAATTTTTTTTTTTTTTTAGTGTATTTAATTTTCGAAATTCAGCTGGGGCGGGTGCCCTGCCCTGTCCCTAATATCTTCCGCCCCTGCATATTCATATTTCATATTCATATTTGATATGAAAAAGTTAGAAAAAATTAAGTCGTTGGTACCTGTGATTTGTTTACATTTTCTTGACAACACCTAAACTTAATTTTTTGCATAGTTGGTACCTATGCTTTGTGAAAAGACCCGTTCATATACATTATAAACGATTCACAATAGTTGATTACATCGCGAGTACTTGACCTCTATATGATACATTTTACAAACATTGCATTCGTTTTTAAAAGACAAACTTTCATTACATCGAAAGTTGACAGCATGCATACCATTTCATAATATATCCAACTATAATTGACTTAATAACAATCTTGATGATCTCGACGACTTGAATGCAACGTCTTTTGAAATATGTCATGAATGACTCCAAGTAATATCTCTAATATGAGCAAATGCACAGCGGAAGATTTCTTTCATACCTGAGGATAAACATGCTTTAAAGTGTCAACCAAAAGGTTGGTGAGTTCATTAGTTTATCATAATCATTCATTTCCATCATTTTAATAGACCACAAGAATTTCATTTCCATTTCTCATAAATATACGTCCCATGCATAGAGACAAAAATCATTCATATGGATTGAACACCTGGTAACCGACATTAACAAGATGCATATAAGAATATCCCCTATCATTTCGGGAAATTCATCGGACATGATAAAAACGAATTCGGAGTACTAAAGCATCCGGTACTTTGGATGGGGTTTGTTAGGCCCAATAGATCTATCTTTAGAATTCGCGTCAATTAGTAGATCGGTTTACTAATTCTTTGGCTACCAAGCAAAAGGGGCATATTCGGCTTCGATCATTCAACCATATAATGTAGCTTCGATTACTTGTGTCTATTTCGTAAAATATTTATAAAAATTTCGCATGTATTCTCAGCCCAAAAATATAAAGGGTAAAAAGGCGAATGAAACTCACCATACTATATTTCGTAGTAAAAATACATATAACATCATTGAACAAGTGTAAGGTTGACCTCGGATTCACGAACCTATATATATATATATATATATATACATATACATATATATATATATACATATACATATATATATATATATACATATACATATATATATATATATACATATACATATATATATATATATACATATACATATATATATATATATATATATATATGTTGGTCATAATTTGTCTAACAATTTAGGTTAGGTCATAGTGTATCACAATCCTAATGCTCGAGACTAATATGCGACAGTCAACAAAAAGTCAACTTGACCCAAAATGATTTTCAAAATCCATACATGATTAACATATAACTTAAATATCGTCGTTTTATATATATTTAATATTTTTAACAGGTTTTATGAAAGTAATTAATAAAAGTCATTTGTTAATAAAAAAATTATATTTAAAATTTATATATGATAAAAGTATACTTTTATATATCTTAAGTAATAAAATTTATAAAGTTCATTTAATATAACGATAGGTATTATTAATGTAAATATATTACGTATAATAAAATATCTTTGTATTACATATTTATTTGATAAAATAATATCGATAATAATAATAATAAGTAAAAGTTGTATTATTTTGTAATAATAATTATTATTATTCTACTAACAATAATAATCATATTTATATTTACTAAAAATAATATTATGATAAAATGATAACTCTTATTAATAATGAAATTTTATATTTACAATGATACTTTATTAAAATAATAATTTTTGTAAAAATAATGAGTTGAATATTAATAATACTTTTAATAATAATAGTGATAATGAAAAAAACGATAATTTTATTTAAATCAACATCTTACGATATTTTAAATTTTATCATGATATCCATACTCATTATTGTAGAGACCCGTCCTAATCCATTCGGACAAAGTCCATATCGATTATAAACGATTCACAACAGTTGATTACGTCACAAGGTACTTGACCTCTATATGATACATTTTACAAACATTGTATTCGTTTTTGAAAAGACAATCTTTCATTTCATCGAAAGTTGACGGCATGCATACCATTTCATAATATATCTAACTATAATTGACTTAATAATAATCTTGATGAACTCAACGACTCGAATGCAACATCTTTTAAAATATGTCATGAATGACTCCAAGTAATATCTCTAAGATGAGCAAATGCACAGCGGAAGATTTCTTTCGTACCTGAGAAATAACATGCTTTAAAGTGTCAACCAAAAGGTTGGTGAGTTCATTAGTTTATCATAAATAATCATTTCATAATTTTAATAGACCACAAGATTTCATATTTCCATTTCTCATAAACATACGTCCTATGCATAGAGACAAAAATATCATTCATATGGATTGAACACCTGGTAACCGACATTCACAATATGCATATAAGAATATCCCCATCATTCCGGGACCCTCCTTCGGACATGATATAAATTTCGAAGTACTAAAGCATCCGGTACTTTGGATGGGGCTTGTTGGGCCCGATAGATCTATCTTTAGGGTTCGCGTCAATTAGGGTGTCTGTTCCCTAATTCTTAGATTACCAGACTTAATAAAAAGGGGCATATTCGACTTCGATAATTCAACCATAGAATGTAGTTTCGATTACTTGTGTCTATATCGTAAAACATTTATAAAAGCAGCGCATGTATTCTCAGTCCCAAAAATATATATAAAAAGGGAGTAATGAAAACTTACCTAATGTATTTTGTAGTAAAAATACATATAACGACATTAAACAACCGAACAAAGCAGGGTTGGTCTCGGATTCACGAACCTATAACATATATATATATATATATATATATATATATATATATATATATATATATATATATATATATATATATATATATATATATATATATATATATATATATATATATATATATATATATATTAAAACACATGTTGACAATTAACCAGTTTTTTTATATTTATATTAATAATATACTTCTTTATTAATAATTTATTAACTATATTCATTTATATATTTTAAATACTTAAAATTTATGTATACATAAATTTTGAAGTGTATAAAATATCATTTATTATAAATACCCTATATTGATGCTTAGAATTATCATAATATGTATTAAAACTTTATATTAATTCATTTGTAATATTTATTTGTAATAATAATAAAGATATTACTAATAAATTTATTACTGATAATATTTATATAAAATGTTAATTTTAATAAAAGATAAATTAATATATTTTCTAAAAATGTTAAGTTTTGGTAAAAGTGATAGTTTTGATACAATGACATCTCTAATCGATTTGATAATAATATTCATAACTTTCATAATGATAATAATAATAATATTAATTATATAGTTGTGGTGATAACAAAATAACAAGTTTTGTATAATGATAAAAGTTATTAATATTACAATTCTAACAATGTTAATAATACTTTTGTTATTAATAATAATAATAACAACAATACGTTTAATATGATATTAGTGGTGTGTAATTATTTTCATGATAATAATAATAATAACTGATAACTAATATTTATCTTAGTAACAATAATGATAATAGTAACAATAATAATAATAATAATAATAATAATAATAATAATAATAATAATAATAATAATAATAATAATAATAATAATAATAATAATAATAATAATAATAATAACAAAAATTACTACCTCACATAAACTGGGTCTCAAAAAGAATGGAATGATGTTGCCAAGACTCGACCCCCCGACCTCTCGAAACCCGTCAACACCCATAACCATTTATCTGTTTCTGCTTTTCCTGAATTTATTTCCCCCAAAATACTTATAACCCGACATCTTATCTTCTTGTTCATCTTCTTCACAAATCCAATCAATTCCCAATTCCCTTTTAATCTTAATGGAAGTTGCAAACTCGGTTTCACCATTTAATATCTAACTTACCAGCGAAACTTTGAGATTAATCGAAGGAAGAAAAAAAAATAAAAAAATAAAAAAAATAACAATATATATACACAGTCCCTGTTCGTCGCTGATATTCAGAAAAAAAAAATATGATTTGAAATTCCAGAACGTTTTGGATGTTTGTTAAAACATGAACTAGATGTTAAATTGTTTATATAAACTTCTGGAATCCGTAATTAAACTTGATCAACAACAGAGAGTCCTAATTTAATCGAAGAACAGATATTTGACTTTTTAAGATAGCAACTTTGACTCGAAAATTGAGGATCGTTAAGATGATTTGAGAGCTCTACTTTTGCAGAAAAATTACGTACATGATTCCTAACAATACCTCATTATCAGATTTTGAGATTGGTTTGAATTTGACTTATAGCATGAAAGGTATGGCGACGGGGGTACCGAACTTGGTATAGGATTTCTGTTTGGTTCTGCAGATATATCAACGATTGATAGATGATGGATGTATTAATCTTTCAGTGGCCAACAAGGATTTTGATCAGTTTTGTTTTATAATGGTGATGGGATCAACAAAAGTCACGAGTATAATAGAAAGGAAGAAAGAAACCAAAAAAAATAATTGCATCTGATTCAGAAACTGATTCGCATACATTATGTCTTTTTATTTTATTTATATTATTATTATATTATATTTAATTAATATTAATAATTAATACATTAATAATAAATATACTAATAAAAATATCAATAATAATACTAACAGCAATAATAATAATAATAATAATTTTAAAATCAAATAATACTAATAATAATAAAAGGTCCTAAAAATATATATAAAAAATATTTATATTTCTATTAATGTTAATAATGATGATTTTAATAATTCTGTTAATAATTATAGTTTTATTAATAATAACACATAATATTTGGTCATAAATAAATTTTCAAATTTTTAACCATTCTTACAATAATGTTTATATTTATTCATTTTTATTGTACTTAATTATTTTGTTTATTAAATTTACATTTTAAATTTCAATTTGCTTAAAGGTATTTTACTAATTCAAAATATTATGTATATACCTATACTTATATATATATATATTTGTTATACACAATTGTTCGTGAATCGTCGAGAGTAGTTAAAGGGTAAATGCATACATGAACATAGTTCAAAGTTTTTGAGATTTCAATATTACAGACTTTGCTTATCGTGTCGGAAACATATAAAGATCAAGTTTAAATTTGGTCGGAAATTCTCGGGTCATCACAGTACCTACCCGTTAAAGAAATTTCGTCGCGAAATTTGAGTGAGGTTGTCATGGCTAACAATAAAAATGTTTTTATGACGAATATGAGTTGATAAATAGAGTTTTATCATCATTGAGTAATATGGATAAAAATAATCCGATTACTCGAAGAGTACGAGTGAAGCTATCATAAAAGATTTGAAATGAGTAAATGCAGATTTGTCTTAACTGGTGACGTAGTCAGGGTTGAATTCCGGAATTCAAGGGATTTAAAAGAAAATCTTCGAAATCTAAAAGATTTGATTCTGCGGCGAATAAGGAAGTTAAAATCTCTGTAATTAAATACCGTGATCTGCCTCGATTACTCTGTCTGATTTTTCCATTATAAATCAAACTCTTCCGTTTCATTATTCTCACCATTCCTATACTTTCTTTCTTAGTCCATGCATCCAAAAGATTGTGAAATGCTTAATCCCATTCTAATCATTGATGTTTTCTTAATCATCATTTCTGTCATCCTTATTTCCAATCTTCCATCAGAAGAATTTTGTTTACTCCTACTATTACCTTGGGGTAATACTATTCTTAATTATTCCATGTCTTTATATTGTTATTCGTATTCATATCTACGGTTTGTAACCTCCGTGTTGTTATTGGGCTTTATATTTCCTCTTATATTTTGGAGCTTTGTCCCTTCGTTTCTTCTTCTTGCGATTAAACACCGCTTGTAATGGTTCAGAATTCGCAGATATAAACTTCAGAATGAACATTGTTAATGTTCTAAGAAGGAAATTGTAATGGCATGATTTGATTTGTCGAATTACCAGAATCACTGAGAATAGAACTATCAAGAATATATTTTCTAGATATGTTCAGAAGTTAATTTGAATAAAAGAGTTATGTAACATGGCACATGATGACGTTATGATCTGTGAATCATCACATTTCATTAGAAACTCAGCATGACTTACTGTAATATAATCACGTTGATCAAGTGTCATTATATTATACTAACTCATGCATTAGTTCCCAACACTACTTCAAAACATTCATATTTTAGACTCTAAAGTTTACAGAATATAGAAACTAACCGTTTCTATATGATGTAACACTGATAGCACGAAGAGATTAATGATTTCAGATAAGAATAATTATAAAAATATCTTCAGAAATATGGAGGATATTTATAATGAAAGATACGATAATATCTTTGAATATCTAAGATCAGAGAATGATGGAGACTATTGTCTGCAAGGGTTTAGAGTAGCGAGCAAGATATTCGCTAAAGGCTTCAGAAGACATTGAATCATTTAGATTCTTTGAAGTCAAACTTATTCTTTGTGATATTTCCACGGCTTTCTTCATAGTTTCGCATAACCTTCTTTTCGGTACTAAATTTTCTATTGAATGTTTCCAATATAATGATACACAGGAAGCACGAGGAGATATATAATTTCGGAAGAGAATATTTATGAAAATATCCTCAGAAATATCGAAGATATTGATGATGATATTTTGGAATTTCTAAGTTCGATGATTGATGGAGAAAGATTTTCCGCAAGATTTTAACATGATTTCGGAGCAGATATTCTCTAAAGATTTCATTGGATCCGGAATTACCTGGATTCTTTGAATATACGGTATGGTCCCTGGTCTCCTTCATGGTTAACTCTATCCGTTTTCCAGTTCCAACTTTTCTGAGCTTTTCCAACATATTATTCTTTATCATCAAACTTCTGACGATTCAAGTCGTTTATGGTTGCCTATAGTTTCTGCTGCTTCATTTAGCTTTTTCAACATTCAGAGTATCGATTCGTAAACTGGGTGCCTTTTAGAATCTCAAAATGAAAGATCATAATTCTAAGAGATAAATGTTACACATATAACTGTTGATGTAGATATGCTGTGAGTTTTCAAAGTATTGATTGCTGATTCACGATAATTGGTATGGTAGTTCTCGTTATCATATACGGATGAGTACTTGATAGGGTTTCAATGAATATGTATGGTGATTTATCGAAGGGACTTACACCAGAGAATACTGATGTTGCTAGTACGTTTACTGCTAATATGGTGGGACATAAAAGGTTCTTCGGTAACAATAAAAGAGCACACATACATATCAAAGTTATAATAAGGTTGTTTCGAACGAAAAGTCGAAGTTGACTTGCTGGAGCTGTGACAAAATTGGCTAATTTGTAAAGGAATTGCAATGTTATTTTCGGTAATAGCAATGTCAAAGGAGCTAGCACAGACACGTGTTAAACTTTTACTCAGGGTCTGAGTGTTTTCAGGTGCATAACTATATGCATAAATCTTTTCTTCTGTAGATAAAGTGCGGTTGGTTCATCCTTTCGATTGAGGTGTTTTCAAGAATCGTGAAAGATTTTGAACGCAGATTTGTAATCGTCATGATACAAATGAAGTTTAAGATGAAATCAAGTGGCAAACTTAAAGAATTGTTTAGTTTCATATATTATAATCAATATTTTAATTCATTTTAATTGTTTAATGTTATTAGTCCACATTCGATAGTCCACAGTTGACAGTCCAATAATTCATATATATATATATAGTTTAATATATAATATTCGAATTAATTAATACGTGTCGTGACCCGTATACGTCTCAGACTCGATCACAACTTAAACTATATATATTATTGTAGAATTAACCTCAACCCTGTATAGAGAACTCGATCATTACTGCATATAGAGTGTCTATGGTGATTCCAAATAATATATATAGATGCGTCGATATGATATGTCAAAACCTTGTATACGTGTCCCGATATTTAAAGTGCGTAAAATAAATAACAGAAAATTAAATAACGATAAATAAAGTGCGTAAAGTAAATAACAGAAATTTAATGACGATAAATAAAATTGCGAGAATGTAAATTGCGATAAAATAAATTGCGATAAATAAAATGTAATCAGTTAGCTAGGAACAGTTAGCTAGGATTTTGTTAGCGTGGATTCTTAACAAAATTTCTCATAGTTAATTTGTTTGTTTCTAACAAATTTTATTTTGTCCAATGTTTTCTTCATTATGCCACTTGTCGGATTCTGATAGGTCAAAATCCAAATATGAAATTGAATGAAAATGGTTATTCTGTGATGAACGGATTCGTATAGCTGTGGTTGCAAGTAGGATAGTAAATGACTGTTGAATCAGATTCGAAGAATGTACAGTGTAACTTATTAATGCGAAATCTAAATATTCCTCGGGTATTAACTACCCGTTAAAATATTTTCACCATTAACAGTTTGTACAATAAAACTTTTAATTACAATCTTTATGAAAACATATATACATATATATTTTCTTCAGACATAATCATGGATTTAATGAGTCAATGTGATATTAAACTCATCAGATTTACGGCTAGAATTAGAGTGCATAATCTCTAAAACAGTAGAGATTACATAATCGCCATGAAGGACGGAGATGGTTTATGTAGAACGATTCGTAGAATGATGATTATGCTCTAGGTATAGATTGCGAGATTGAGATGTGTGATGATGTTGTTGTTGTTGGTACTGATTATGCTGCTAGTGCTGCTGATGGTGGTACTGTTGCTGTCGGTGCTACGAGTGTTGTTGGTGCTGAGGTTAGTGATGATGTTGGTGTAGTAAGTATAGCTTGTAGATCACACACCATTCTTGTCAGGGTTTCTATCCTACCCTCTATCATTTCTATCCATCCACTCATCTGATTTGATAGATCTTGACTATCAATTCATAGTTCTCTAACTTCTTCTAATATTCCACTTCGATTGGTATTTGGAAGTAGAGGTTGAATATTTTCTGAGATTGCAGTAATGTGACCTTCGAGATGGAAAACTTTAGCAAGAAGGGTGAATACAGTGTTGCGCATAGGTTCACCGGTGAGTACATCGTTTTCTCCGATGTTAGGAGGTAAGTTTGATTCGCAGTAAGGCTCACCTTTTTCATTTCTCCATCGAGTGAGTAAGTCTCGGACCCACCCCCATCTCCTCCAGAAAGAAAAATAACTAAATGGTTGAGACACTTCTGGTTCATTGACTTCGGAGTCTGCTTCAATATACATCTCGAAATCGCTTCCGGAACTAATGGAATCCAAGCTAGGTGTAGGATCCATCTCTCACGATCAGTTAAAGGGTTTTGATATGAAATAATTTTCGTATATCGAATGATATTCTAATTATATATAGAATATCTATACATACTTCCAAAGATCCCGTGAATTACGGAGATAATTAAGGAAACGTGTCAGATATAGTCTATAGTGACAGATACGCTAAGATATGAATTTATCTATACACTGTCTATGCAATAGAGGCAGTAAGACGTGTCTAGACTTTAAGGATGATAAGCAATTAATTTCCGACACTAATGATAAGCAAAACTTTTGACATGCAGACACGGTCGAAGTCCAGACTCACTAATGCATCCTAACGACTTATCAGTTATACACACTAATGCAGACCTGGTTCGCTAAGACCTCTGCTCTGATACCAACTATAGAAACCCGTCCTAATCTATTCAGACAAAGTCCATATCAATTATAAACGATTTACAACAGTTGATTACGTCGCGAGGTACTTGACCTCTATATGATACATTTTACAAACATTGCATTCGTTTTTGAAAAGACAATCTTTCATTTCATCGAAAGTTGACGGCATGCATACCATTTCATAATATATCTAACTATAATTGACTTAATAATAATCTTGATGAACTCAACGACTCGAATGCAACATCTTTTGAAATATGTCATGAATGACTCCAAGTAATATCTCTAAGATGAGCAAATGCACAGCGGAAGATTTCTTTCGTACCTGAGAAATAACATGCTTTAAAGTGTCAACCAAAAGGTTGGTGAGTTCATTAGTTTATCATAAATAATCATTTCATAATTTTAATAGACCACAAGATTTCATATTTCCATTTCTCATAAACATACGTCCCATGTATAGAGACAAAAATATCATTCATATGGATTGAACACCTGGTAACCGACATTCACAATATGCATATAAGAATATCCCCATCATTCCGGGATCCTCCTACGGACATGATATAAATTTCGAAGTACTAAAGCATCCGGTACTTTGGATGGGGCTTGTTGGGCCCGATAGATCTATCTTTAGGGTTCGCGTCAATTAGGGTGTCTGTTCCCTAATTCTTAGATTACCAGACTTAATAAAAAGGGGCATATTCGACTTCGATAATTCAACCATAAAATGTAGTTTCGATTACTTGTGTCTATATCGTAAAACATTTATAAAAGTAGCGCATGTATTCTCAGTCCCAAAAATATATATAAAAAGGGAGTAATGAAAACTCACCTAATGTATTTTGTAGTAAAAATAGATATAACGACATTAAACAACCGAACAAAGCAGGGTTGGTCTCGGATTCATGAACCTATAACATTTATATATATATATTAAAACACATGTTGACAATTAACCAGTTTTTTATATTTATATTAATAATATACTTCTTTATTAATAATTTATTAACTATATTCATTTATATATTTTAAATACTTAAAATTTATGTATACATAAATTTTGAAGTGTATAATATATCATTTATTATAAATACCCTATATTGATGCTTAGAATTATCATAATATGTATTAAAACTTTATATTAATTCATTTGTAATATTTATTTGTAATAATAATAAAGATATTACTAATAAATTTATTACTGATAATATTTATATAAAATGTTAATTTTAATAAAAGATAAATTAATATATTTTCTAAAAATGTTAAGTTTTGGTAAAAGTGATAGTTTTGATACAATGACAACTTTGAAAATTTGTAATTGCAATGACATCTCTAATCGATTTGATAATAATATTCATAACTTTCATAATGATAATAATAATAATATTAATTATATAGTTGTGGTGATAACAAAATAACAAGTTTTGTATAATGATAAAAGTTATTAATATTACAATTCTAACAATGTTAATAATACTTTTGTTATTAATAATAATAATAACAACAATACGTTTAATAGGATATTAGTGGTGTGTAATTATTTTCATGGTAATAATAATAATAACTGATAACTAATATTTATCTTAGTAACAATAATGATAATAGTAACAACAACAACAACAACAATAATAATAATAATAATAATAATAATAATAATAATAATAATAATAATAATAATAATAATAACAACAAAAATTACTACCTCACATAAATTGGGTCTCAAAAAGAATGGAATGATGTTGCCAAGACTCGACCCCCCGACCTCTCGAAACCCGTCAACACCCATAACCATTTATCTGTTTCTGCTTTTCCTGAATTTATTTTCCCTAAAATACTTATAACCCGACATCTTATCTTCTTGTTCATCTTCTTCACAAATCCAATCAATTCCCAATTCCCTTTTAATCTTAATGGAAGTTGCAAACTCGGTTTCACCATTTAATATCTAACTTACCAGCGAAACTTTGAGATTAATCGAAGGAAGAAAAAAAAATAAAAAAATAACAATATATATACACAGTCCCTGTTCGTCGCTGATATTCAGAAAAAAAAATATGATTTGAAATTCTAGAACGTTTTGGATGTTTGTTAAAACATGAACTAGATGTTAAATTGTTTATATAAACTTCTGGAATCCGTAATTAAACTTGATCAACAACAGAGAGTCCTAATTTAATCGAAGAACAGATATTTGACTTTTTAAGATAGCAACTTTGACTCGAAAATTGAGGATCGTTAAGATGATTTGAGAGCTCTACTTTTGCAGAAAAATTACGTACATGATTCCTAACAATACCTCATTATCAGATTTTGAGATTGGTTTGAATTTGACTTATAGCATGAAAGGTATGGCAACGGGGGTACCGAACTTGGTATAGGATTTCTGTTTGGTTCTGCAGAAATATCAACGATTGATAGATGATGGATGTATTAATCTTTCAGTGGCCAACAAGGATTTTGATCAGTTTTGTTTTATAATGGTGATGGGATCAACAAAAGTCACGAGTATAATAGAAAGGAAGAAAGAAACCAAAAAAATAATTGCATCTGATTCAGAAACTGATTCGCGTACATTATGTCTTTTTATTTTATTTATATTATTATTATATTATATTTAATTAATATTAATAATTAATACATTAATAATAAATATACTAATAAAAATATCAATAATAATACTAACAGCAATAATAATAATAATAATAATTTTAATATCAAATAATACTAATAATAATAAAAGGTCCTAAAAATATATATAAAAATATTTATATTTCTATTAATGTTAATAATGATGATTTTAATAATTCTGTTAATAATTATAGTTTTATTAATAATAACACATAATATTTGGTCATAAATAAATTTTCAAATTTTTAACCATTCTTACAATAATGTTTATATTTATTCATTTTTATTGTACTTAATTATTTTGTTTATTAAATTTACATTTTAAATTTCAATTTGCTTAAAGGTATTTTACTAATTCAAAATATTATGTATATACCTATACTTATATATATATATATATATATATATATATATATATATATATATATATATATATATATATATATATATATATATATATATATATATATATATATATATATATATATATATATATATATGTATGTATGTATGTATTTACATATTTGTTATACACAATTGTTCGTGAATCATCGAGAGTAGTCAAAGGGTAAATGCATACATGAACATAGTTCAAAGTTTTTGAGATTTCAATATTACATACTTTGCTTATCGTGTCGGAAACATATAAAGATCAAGTTTAAATTTGGTCGGAAATTCCCGGGTCATCACAATTATTCCCTAATTGATTCATTTAATAGCTTTTAATCGTCTTTTATATCGCGTTCATGTTAATTATAATAATAGTAATCATATTAATTAGGTGTTACTAATACTAGTTTTTAGTTATAATAATACTAATGATAATAAATATTATAATAATATTAATGATAATACTAATTATAACTTTCACGATAGTAACGATAATAAAAAAATAACAATTTTTAATGGTAATACTACTTATTGATGATAATAATAATAATAATAATAATAATAATAATAATAATAATTATTATTATTATTATTATTATTATTATTAGATAAAAACTATAACAACGATAATAACGACGATAATAATAATAATTTTCAATAATAATATAAAAATTCAATTGACTATAACTTCTAATCCATTCATCGAAACCATTCGATATCTAAATGAAAAGTTCTTAATTTTCCGCTAGCTTTCCAACGACATGCATATCTTATACCTTATCTCAACCGCATATGTAACTAATTCAAGATTCAACATAACGTATCTAATGGCAATATCAAAAGTACAAGCATGCATAATCCTATATTCTCGAGCACTAGTCAGGGATACACTATTAATATATAAAAGTTAAGTTATGAGTGCTCACGTATCAATATTGAGATTCAATATTGCAGGAAAGATACGTAGAAGCAACGGAGATGATAAACACTAAATTGACCTCACGAGCATACCCATGAACCATACACATCACCTCCATAGCTATAACCCATAATTTTCTTAGCCCTATCCTACTCGAAATACCCATTTGAAATTACGCGAGCAGAACCTCGTCGTAGTATTTTATGTATAATACTTAATAATATCGCTCATAATACTAATACTAATAATAATAAAATTAATATTAGTAATCTTAATATTAATATTAATAATAATAATAATATATATAATAATAATAATAATAATAATAATAATAATAATAATATATATAAATATATATATATATATATATATATACGAGAGATATTGAGATATATGAATTGTGAAATGAGTTTAACGCGTTCGAGACTTTATAGCCAGTTTGTGGATCCCTGATCTCCGCGACTGCAGAGTTGTTTAGGGTGTTAGTCCCGTAATCGCGGCACTGTCTCCTCCAGCTCACTCCCTCGATGATTAATGGCTGCCGACACTTTAATATATAATTTTTATTTATTTAATTAATTTATATAATTAATTATATATTATATTATTTTTACGTGCATAGTTAACTCGTAAAATTAGTTCTGTTATTTCGTACGTTGTCACTCGACTCATGTCCCGCTTTTGGTTTTTTGAACAACGTTTCGTACAGTGAGAAAACTAGCCTTTTATGTTTAGTGACTCGTTCCCTTATCAAAATATAATCTTAAATCACTAACAAACAATATTACACGAAGTGTAACTTATGCATTTGAGTGTTGTGGTCATTTGCTTCTATAAATCAAAGTCTCGTTTGTTTATTAAAATACGTTTAATAATATCAAAATGTTTTAAGTTATACATTATCGCGTTTGTAACATATATATATATATATATATATATATATATATATATATATATATATATATATATATATATATATATATATATATATATATTCTTACTTAAAAATATAATTTTGTATATCTTATATATATTTGAAATATCTATCTAATTATATTTCAAAGTTCAAAACGTTTAAGTAATAGAAAATATCATGTCGTATCACGTTTTTAAAACTATATATATATATATATATATATATATATATATATATATATATATATATATATATATATATAATTTATAATACAAGCTGTAATTAGTTCCTTAAAACCTATGAATAATTTTATCTTATAAAACGTTTCACTAATAAAGTTCTTTTTTTTAAACCAAACTATTTTTGTACGTTGAAACAATATTAAATAAATATGAAAACTTTGTTTTTTCAAAATTAAATATATTTAAGAATCATTTTACTAAAGAGGTTATAATTGTTATATCGTAAAACGTTTTAGAAAAGTAAGATTAAATATACTCTTAATGGGTTTCAAGCTTTTGAATTAACGTTTGTTGGTGACACGTGCTATAAAGTCCAAAGGTTAGATGAACGTATGAAATCATCTTAATGTAAAATGTCGATATCCAATTGTCTAAGTTATTTATATTCCAAATTCCAACTTTAAAATGATAATCATAATAGTTATCTTATTAATATCACGAGAAAAATGTTGTAAGGTGTGATGACCCGAAAATTTCTGACCAAATTTAAACTTTATATTTAAATGATTTAATGTTTTCGACACGATAAGCAAAGTCTGTTAAACTGAATCACAAAATTTTAAACTATTCAAATATCTTTCGGTTGTTCTCGACGATTCGCGAACAATTATATGTAAATAGATACATATACTATAACTTGAAAACGTAACAAAGTGTTAAGTAAACGATACTGTGCATTAAACTTATTAGTTTGATTATCTGATTGATATATTTTACTACGAAGTTAAAATGTTATGTTAAACGATTGAATTAAAAGATATCTACTGAGTCCTTTAAGGATTATGATATTATTACGAGTCTCTGTTGTGAGGTCCACATTGATTTAAGAAATTATTCCTTTTTAACAGTATTCGAAATATATGGTAAAGTGTTTGTTTAAATAACGTAATTTGGACACATACAATAATAAGAAATATTAACTGTTAGAATTAAAGCTATGAATAACTTGCGATGTGTAATTTAAAACGTGTTTATTAATATTAAAAATATATATTAAAATGATTAAATATAATATTTAACTAGATATAAAACGTTTTGGATTTGGATATACTTGATTAAATAACGAGACATTGATTTATAAAAGCAAATGACCAAAATACTCAAATGTATAAATTATATTTCGAGTGATATAGTTTAGGGATAATTTAAGGCTATATTTTGACAAAGGTACGTATCCCAAAACGTAAAATGCAAGTTTTCTCAGTATACGAAAGGACGTTCGAAAAACCGGAACCGGGACAGAAGTCGAGTGACAACGTACGACTTATCGGGACGAAAATTACAAGTCAACTATGCACATGAATTTAATATAATATATAATTAATTATATAAATTATTTATTATATTTATATTATAATATTATGTCGACAAGCTAGTGTACAAAAGAGATGTGAGCTGTCCAGGCAGGCCATGCGATCGCATGGCATTTGCACTAGAAGCCCATGCAATCGCATGGGCATCAGATTCAGAAAACATTATAAAAGCTCGCGAGTTCAGTTGTTTGTCATACACACATATTTATTTATATTCCTTCCTCCGTATTTAAATTATTATTATTATTATTATTATTATTATTATTATTATTATTATTATTAAGATTAATATTATTATTAATCTTATTAATTATTAGTATTATTAATTATTAATTAGTAATATACATAAAATACTACGACGAGGTTATGAGCGTGTCACTTTCAAAAATGGGTTTTTGAGCGGGATAAAGTTAAGGAATTTATGGGTTATAGCTATGGAGGTGTAACACCCCGTTTTCCCCGTATATGATTTATAGGTGTATTGTGTATGTACGACAGGCGTATGAAGGGTTCGATACATGTTCGGGTGTTAAAGTCTTGTATGCGAGAAAATGAGTCAGGACACGTTGAGTGTCGCGGCGCGACAAAGGGAGCCGCGGCGCGGCGTTTCGAATAAATCCAGATCAGAAGTTAGTTATAAAATGATCCCAGACTTAGTCAAATGTCGCGGCGCGACATTTAAGGCCGCGGCGCGGCATACTGCACGAACTGGCACCAGATTCTTGTAATTTTAAATGAAGTTCAAGGGCATTTTGGTCTTTTCACATTTGAGCCAGATTTGAGGCTTTAACCTCATCCACTCATTCATTTTCCTAATTTCATTTTCCTTTTCTTTTCATTTTTCTCTCAAAACTCAAACACCCATTTGATTTCAAAGGGATTTTTGGAAAGGAAGAAGCGGGATTTGATCTTTGGCGTAGTTGACTAGGTTGTTCTCCTCGTTCTTGGCTACACGGTGATACTAGTGGTAAGCTCTAACTCCGAATTTCATTTTCGTGTTCATCATTCAAATTTGGGGCTTTTGATGGTACGAGTCATAGGTGAAACCCATTTAGTTGTTAATTGGAGATTAACACCAATATTCGGGTTTATTGTTGTTAAAGGCGGGTTTTGGGTTGGTTAATGATTTAACCATGTTTAAGACTTGTAAATGGTGTACAATCACTAGCATTAGTGATTATTGGTGTTTTGGAGACTTTTAGGGTTTTCGTGGTTGACTAATTTTGACTAAAGTCAAAATTAGGGTTTGTTGAGGATTATGACCCGAATGTCGATTCGATGAGGTTTGTAAACTTAAAATGGATTAAGTTGAAGTATAAAACAGAGTTAAACATGTTTTGGTGTCAAAACTTGTAAATGGTGAGATTTTGACCTTATGGGTCAAAATTAGGGTTTATGGGCGATTTTGAGAACGATAAGTGTTTAACACTTGTGTTCGGGTTTAATTGGCATATTAGGACCATTATCACTTGTGTTAGTGATTATTGGTTAGTTTGGGCGCGGTTTGTACTTGGAAGTGCATTTGGGTCGAATTTGCACTAAGTGTCAAATTGGGTTGGTTTGTAAATCCAATCTAAGTGTGTTGTTGAATTTGTGATAATGGAATAGGTACTTTCCATTGACGTGTTGCGGATTCTTGGAAGCATTCTTCTAGGCGACAAGGTGAGTGTTAATATCCTATGTGCATATATATGTGTAGGATGGGTGCGGGTCGGGTGAAGTGGTTCTTGGTTATAGAGCTCACTTCACATATAGGTGGAATTGATGGACTTGTGTACATGTCTAATTGGCACGGTTGTGCGTTTTGGTTGACCACCTTTGGCGAGGTGCACATTTCGTGTGTACATTATCACATGGGCTTGTGAGTGGAATAATTATATACGTATGTATATGAGTTATTTATTTGTGGGGTAAGGGTTTAAAGTTCGTTGTTGATGATACCGTACCCTAGAGTATATTGTGGTGTTGATGAGGGCTTAAAGTTCGATGCTGACGATACCTCATGTATGGAATTTAAGTTCGATGTTGACGATGCCATACGACTATTGTAGTGACGTTGATGAGGGTTTAAAGTTCGTTGTTGACGATACCTCATATGTGGGTTTTAAGTTCGATGTTGACGATACTACATTAATTCATTCAATGAGGGTTTTAAGTTCGATGTTGACGATACCTCATACGTGGGTTTTAAGTTCGATGTTGACGATACCACGTTAATTGGGACGAATGGGATTTAAGTTCGATGTTGACGATACCATTCGTAGAGCTAGCCTTGAGATCTTGAATACTTTTGGATGTTGTGAACATCGATGTTTGTCGTATTATTGTGATATATATATATATATATATATATATATATATATATATATATATATATATATATATATATATATGTATATATATTGTCGTATTGTTGTGATGTAGCTAACCCTCTGGGTGTAGCTTAATGGCGTTGTTCACATCGTTGTTGGTGAACTTACCTTATTGTTGACACTGTTAGCTTGTTGCTTAGTGATAGTACGGTATGCTTAGACTAGCTTGCCTTTATGCTTGGATGCTCCGGTATGCGGTATTTGATTATTTGTGTGGCGTGTCCATTTTATGCATATATATGTATGTAGTATATTTTCACTCACTAAGCGTTAGCTTACCCTCTCGTTGTTGATATTTTAATAGGTTTGCATGCTTGGCGGCTCGGGTAAGCTTGGGGATTTAGAGATCTTGGCTAGGTTGCTTAGAAGATCTTGCTTTTGTACTCGATTAGGATTTGGGTAGCGTAGTCCCAAATCACCATGCTCGGTTTGTTGGAAACTAAACTAGTCGGGTCGTGTATGTCCGTTTGGACAATTAACTAATGTATTAAATGTTTTAAGGTTATTAAACCTTCTATTGTAATTAAAGATGTTTATGGAAACACAATTGGGACCTAAAGTATTATTTAACGCGTATTAAAAGGAAAAAATTTTATGGGCCGGTTTTAATATGGGTTGGGTTGTTTCAAGTGGTATCAGAGCATGGTCTAAGGGATTTAGGCGACTTGAGATAGGTGCCTAGACTTAGACTTTTGTGTGTGCTTATTTGTTGCGGGACTTGTAGGTGAACGTGTCGGAATGGGAATTTGGTTAGTGCCTTAATTGATAGGTGGACTAACGTGTATATTAATACGTGGATATTATTAATATACGATTGTGTTATGTTTGTGTTTATGTTGCGTTGCGAATATCATCGAGCAAGATGGTCGTTGTACTAACAAAGGGATACGATGTGTGTGCGTAATAAGGACTTGCAAACCTTATTACGGGTGCAAATCGTGTTTAACAAGTGATGTACCATGAGTGTCGAGCAAGATGGGGCGGTGTTGTGCGTATGGTTTTATACGTTCGTAGACTAATCGTTTTGCATTCTTTAGAATGACGACGCGAAATGAGATCGAGACGAATGACGAGGAGTTTAACTCTAGAGTTACGGCTGCCGTTGCAGAACAAATGAGTGCGTTTCGAGAAGAAATGGATAGGAAGTATTCCGAATTTCGGGGTAGTAGTGAAATGGAGCGTTGTCTTAAGAGCTTCATGAGGACTAAACCCCCGATGTATGACGGGAAACCGGATCCTTTGGTAAGCACAACTTGGATCTCGGATGTCGAAGGGTGTTTTCGTACTATTGAATTCCCTCCTGAGAAGAAGACGAGACTCGCTACTAGTTTGTTGCGGGGTAGGGCAAAGGATTGGTTGGATGGTAAGATTGATCTTGTCAGTGGTGAACCGTTTATGGCGTTATCATGGGACGGGTTTAAGAAGTAATTCTTCGAGGAGTTCCGGACTTCAGCCGATTTGTCGGAAATGCGTAATGAGTTGCGAAATTTGCAACAGGGTTCTATGGATTTGAATACTCTCAAGACGACCTTTATGGCGAAGGCTCGTTTTTGCCCAGAGTATTTGGGGAATGATCGTTGTTGATGGAGGATTTCTATCGGACTTTGAATGATGACTTGAAGAGTAAGATTAGCCGGGGTTACGCGAAGTCGTTTGTGGAATTATTAGCTGTGGCTAGAGGTTTTGAGTCGTATTCGCGATCGAAGATTGTGAACCTTCAAGTGAGAGAAGGGTTGTTTCGTATGGTGCACCAAGTAAGAGGACTAAGGGTCCGAGTGTGAGCACGGGTGGTACACGGACGAGTATATCAGATTCTAGTGCGTCTAGGTGTTATAATTGTGGCGTAAGGGGTCACAAGTCTTGGGAATGTTCGGTGCCAAAGGGTGATGGTATGGTGTGTTTCAATTGCTAAGAAGAAGGACATCGTAAGTCGGAATGTTCCAAGTTAGCGGGGACGGGTGCGGCAAGGAGATGTTAAGGTACGTTTCGTTTTAATAAATATGCTCTTTGATTATTTATTAAGTGCCGTTGAGTTTGAATTGTTAAATGCCTTGTGTTGTGCATATTGTTGTTATGGGTGACGTTCCTAATGGAAGTACCCTATGGTGACGTTTGATTGTCGGGCGAAGGGCGTAAGACTTGGTGCCACCAAGCATTCCTTAGTATTTGGGAGATGTTTCTACCAAGCCATGGAAATGGGTTTTGGTGTTCGATTGTTAAGCGCGTGTTCGCTATAGTGTGGAAGTTGATGAACCATGAGGTTCGTCGGGTGGTTGGAAAACTTTGAGATCGAGTGTTTTGAATCTCGATGTATGTTGGTAATGGAGTATATAAGACGCGACATTAGGTGCCTCTTTTATACCTACTAGCGTGGAGTTCAACTCCGATGGTGTTGTGGTTACATTGTACTTAGGGTGCCGGAGTGAAACCCTTAGGTACATGAGTGACTAGGTGGAAATTGACAAACTAGAGCAATTGGATGATTGCGAGGGTGTGGTTTGTGTAATCGTGGTACACTTTTTGTTCAAAGTGTTTAAGGATTGATTGAAATCCTTCGTGTGCTCAAGGCTGGAGCAAGATATGGTGATGGGTCGTGTGAGCCCAATCGTTTGTAAAGTCTACCTTTGGTAGCATTGTACGGTTGTACGAGTTGTGGATATGGAACGTAGTTCCAAGTGGGGGAGTTACACACCCGCACGAGGAGGTTTTGGTGTAAGATTTCGGATGATGCTTTTGGTAGATCCGGAAAACGTTGTCGAGACCTGGTTTTGGTCGATTTGTAGTAGAGTACAATTTTGGTTAAATTGTACTTATGAATTTGGATTTGAAATATCACCGGGGGTGGTAATGTGGTGAATCTCGTTGGGAGATAATGGGCATATTTGACAAGCAAGGTGAAATCCCTCGGTTAAGGGATGTGTGTGTCGGGTTCTCTTCTAAGAGAAATATTGTTTTGTGCCTATGGGCGTGATAGGTGGTTCTTGCTCGATCTTGTTAGAAATGTTTTATGCCTACGTATGGTTCGTGTGCGGGAGATTCCAAGTTGAGTGGAATGATTCTATGTATGCGTATATACTTAGTTTGCTTGTTGCATTGTGGCAAGTGCTATCCAATGGCGAGGATTCACTTTTCGTTGACCACGGTTGGAATGTGATAAGTAGTAAGTGTTATCCGTTAGGATTCGCTTTTCGTTGGCTACTTGTTGGTATGTGGAATGCATTTTCCATTAGGAATCGCTTTGGTTTGGCCATGTGTGAGGCATGTGACGAGTGATTAATGTTTGACTTATCGCTCTTCGTCGGTCACATGTAGGTAGTTGGTTATGTGGCGAGTGATTAACGTTTGACCTATCGCTCTTCATCGGCCACATGTGTGATTAAGGTAAGTGTTAACATCTCAGTGGCACTTTTCGTCGGCCTCGTCGGTCACGTGCGCGTTGCGATGGTTGGTGAGTGGTTAACGTATTTGACCTACCGCTCTTCGTCGACCAACATCGAGTCGAATGTCGACATTGCGTATTGTTGTTGATGTGTGATCTATTGGGTGTTTTATACGCCGATGGTGGGGTCGTGAGGACCAGGTTGTATGTTTAGTGATGCGATAGCCGTGCTTCGCTCACGTGTTGTTACGGGTGTGACAATAGTCGATTTTGTACACCTTGGGATTCGCGTTTCCATAGTCGTTTTGGGCGCTATAAGTTTTAGCCGTTGGATTATGATGTTACGGTAGTTGCGTATTGGTCGTATTGCGCACTACAAGGGATGTTTAGTGATTGGTGTTATCCATCAGGATTCGTTTGGTTCGGTCTTCATCATTTCGGATTGTTGACCTTAGGTTGAGACTTGGTTGCTTTTAGCGTTGTACTCGGTAAGGGTATGCTAAGGAATTGGTATCTCGATACGAGATTGGTTGAGTTTTCCCGATGTGAGGGATTGAGTTAGTGCTGGTGCTCAGAATTATGGAATTTGATAAATCGCGGGTGACGATTTAGCTGTTAAGGGTAACTTTTTGAGAAGAATTGTCTAAGGGATCGTTGTAGACTTCGGTTGTTGCTTGTATTGTACGTCTCGGGATGCGATCAAGTGTGTAATTTGTCATTGGATTAACCATCGGGTTAGCGAATTTGTGGTAGAAGTCGGTTTGAAATGCATGTTCGACGACCATTGATTGTGGGTCCATTTGGGTTCGTGACTAGGATCACGAGGACGTGAACGAATCTAAGTGGGGGAGAGTTGTAGCACCCCATTTTCCCCGTATATGATTTATAGGTGTATTGTGTATGTACGACAGGCGTATGAAGGGTTCGATACATGTTCGGGTGTTAAAGTCTTGTATGCGAGAAAATGAGTCAGGACACGTTGAGTGTCGCGGCGCGACAAAGGGAGCCGCGGCGCGGCATTTCAAATAAATCCAGATCAGAAGTTAGTTATAAAATGATCCCAGACTTAGTCAAATGTCGCGGCGCGACATTTAAGGCCGCGGCGCGGCATACTGCACGAACTGGCACCAGATTCTTGTAATTTTAAATGAAGTTCAAGGGCATTTTGGTCTTTTCACGTTTGAGCTAGATTTGAGGCTTTAACCTCATCCACTCATTCATTTTCCTAATTTCATTTTCCTTTTCTTTTCATTTTTCTCTCAAAACTCAAACACCCATTTGATTTCAAAGGGATTTTTGGAAAGGAAGAAGCGGGATTTGATCTTTGGCGTAGTTGACTAGGTTGTTCTCCTCGTTCTTGGCTACACGGTGATACTAGTGGTAAGCTCTAACTCCGAATTTCATTTTCATGTTCATCATTCAAATTTGGGGCTTTTGATGGTACGAGTCATAGGTGAAACCCATTTAGTTGTTAATTGGAGAGTAACACCAATATTCGGGTTTATTTTTGTTAAAGGCAGGTTTTGGGTTGGTTAATGATTTAACCATGTTTAAGACTTGTAAATGGTGTACAATCACTAGCATTAGTGATTATTGGTGTTTTGGAGACTTTTAGGGTTTTCGTAGTTGACTAATTTTGACTAGAGTCAAAATTAGGGTTTGTTGAGGATTATGACCCGAATGTCGATTCGATGAGGTTTGTAAACTTAAAATGGATTAAGTTGAAGTATAAAACTGAGTTAAACATGTTTTGGTGTCAAAACTTGTAAATGGTGAGATTTTGACCTTATGGGTCAAAATTAGGGTTTATGGGCGATTTTGAGAACGATAAGTGTTTAACACTTGTGTTCGGGTTTAATTAGCATATTAGGACCATTATCACTTGTATTAGTGATTATTGGTTAGTTTGGACGCGGTTTGTACTTGGAAGTGCATTTGGGTCGAATTTGCACTAAGTGTCAAATTGGGTTGGTTTGTAAATCCAATCTAAGTGTGTTGTTGAATTTGTGATAATGGAATAGGTACTTTCCATTGAAGTGTTGCGGATTCTTGGAAGCATTCTTCAAGGCGACAAGGTGAGTGTTAATATCCTATGTGCATATGTATGTGTAGGATGGGTGCAGGTCGGGTGAAGTGGTTCTTGGTTATAGAGCTCACTTCACATATAGGTGGAATTGATGGACTTGTGTACATGTCCAATTGGCACGGTTGTGCGTTTTAGTTGACCAACTTTGGCGAGGTGCACATTTCGTGTGTACATTATCACATGGGCTTGTGAGTGGAATAATTATATACGTATGTATATGAGTTATTTATTTGTAGGGTAAGGGTTTAAAGTTCGTTGTTGACGATACCATACCCTAGAGTATATTGTGGTGTTGATGAGGGCTTAAAGTTCGATGCTGACGATACCTCATGTATGGAATTTAAGTTCGATGTTGACGATGCCATACGACTATTGTAGTGACGTTGATGAGGGTTTAAAGTTCGTTGTTGACGATACCTCATATGTGGGTTTTAAGTTCGATGTTGACGATACCACAATAATTCATTCGATGAGGGTTTTAAGTTCGATGTTGACGATACCTCATACGTGGGTTTTAAGTTCGATGTTGACGATACCACGTTAATTGGGACGAATGGGATTTAAGTTCGATGTTGACGATACCATTCGTAGAGCTAGCCTTGAGATCTTGAATACTTTTGGATGTTGTGAACATCGATGTTTGTCGTATTATTGTGATATATATATATATATATATATATATATATATATATATATATATATATATATATATATATATATATATATATATTGTCGTATTGTTGTGATGTAGCTAACCCTATGGGTGTAGCTTAATGGCGTTGTTCACATCGTCGTTGGTGAACTTACCTTATTGTTGACACTGTTAGCTTGTTGCTTAGTGGTAGTACGGTATGCTTAGACTAGCTTGCCTTTATGCTTGGATGCTCTGGTATGCGGTATTTGATTATTTGTGTGGCGTGTCCATTTTATGCATATATATGCATGTAGTATATTTTCACTCACTAAGCGTTAGCTTACCCTCTCGTTGTTGATATTTTAATAGGTTCGCATGCATGGCGGCTCGGGTAAGCTTGGGGATTTAGATATCTTGGCTAGGTTGCTCAGAAGATCTTGCTTTTGTACTCGATTAGGATTTGGGTAGCGTAGTCCCAAATCACCATGCTCGGTTTGTTGGAAACTAAACTAGTCGGGTCGTGTATGTCCGTTTGGACAATTAACTAATGTATTAAATGTTTTAAGGTTATTAAACCTTCTATTGTAATTAAAGATGTTTATGGAAACACAATTGGGACCTAAAGTATTATTTAACGCGTATTAAAAGGAAAAAATTTTATGGGCCGGTTTTAATATGGTTTGGGTTGTTTCAGGAGGTTATGGGTAATGTTCATGGGTATTATTTACAAGTCAAACCTAGTGTTTATCATATTCGTTGCGTCTACGTACTTTCCTGCAATATGAAATCACAATATTGATAAGTAAGCATTCATATCTTATCTTTTATATATTAATTGTGTATCCATGTCTAGTGCTCGAGTATATATGTTTAAACATGCCACTATGCTAAATTTCATTGTTAAACAGTTTATATTGAATCACGAATTAAATACATATATTATTAGTAAAAGGTATATGATATACATGTTTTTGGAAAGCTAACGAAAAATCAATAACTTTTGATTTAGATATCGAATAAGTTCGATGAACGGATTAAAAGATATGATCAACTGAATTATGATTGACGTTAATTGAAATTGCTTTTGAATCTGCAATTAAGATTTAAACAACTTGTTTACAAGATTGATAAAATGGATTTTTAAATATTACCCGCCGAGTAAATGAATCCTTATATAAGGTACGTCTCGTTTGTTGAACTGTTGTCAAAATTGACTTTTTGAAACGACTTTGAATAACTTTTGTATGTCGATCTCGAGCATTAGGATTGTGATACACTATGACCAGACCTAGCTTGATAGACATTTATTGACCAACATATGTTCTCTAGGTTGAGATCTACGATTATTTGATATTCCGAGTTTCGGTCACAATACGATGAACAACTTTATGTGCTGCTAAGGTGAGTTTCATTTGCTCCCTTTTTAATTGCCTTGCAATCTATATTTTTGGGCTGAGAATACATGCACTTTATTTTAAACGCAATGGATACAAGTACATACTAAATTCTACACCGAGTTTGAACCAAAAATCCCTTAGCTTTGGTAACTAGTAACTGCCGGTTATAAGAACTGGTGGACGCGAGTAGTTATATATGGATCCATAGGGCTTGATATCCCCGTCCGAGCTAGAGCACTAGCCTTTTAACGGACGTATGCTATTTGAGAAGCGTACACGTTGGTTTGCGTGTACTATTAAGATGATTATACAAAGGGTACAAATTATATATACGTTAAGTTTACTTACGAGGGAGCTCAATCTTGTAGAATATTATGATAAACGTTTCTGGATGAAACAACTGAAATCTTGTGATCCACTTTTATATACAGATTATACGAAACACTAAAACTATGAACTCACCAACCTTTGTGTTGACACTTGTTAGCATGTTTATTCTCAGGTTTCCTAGAAGTCTTCCGATGTTTGCTTATATGTTAGACAAGCTATGTGCATGGAGTCGTACATGTCATATTTTTCAAGGAAACGTTGTATTCACCAAATCATCACCATGTATCTTATTTTGACTGCATTGTCAACGGAAGTACTATTGTAAACTATTATTTACGGTGATTGTCTATATGTATAAATTATCAGATGTCGAAAACCTTTGATTTATATATTCATTTATGGTGTGTCTTTTCAAAAGAATGCAATGTTTACAAAACGTATCATATAGAGGTCAAATACCTCGCAATGAAATCGATGAATGACGTGTTCGTCCATATGGATTTGGAGCGATCATCACAGTTGGTATCAGAGCGTTGGTCCTAGCGAACCGGGTCTTGCATGAGTGTGTCTAACTGATAGTTGTTAGGATGCATTAGTAAGTCTGGACTTCGACCGTGTCTGCATGTCAAAAGTTTTACTTATCATTTCTTGTCGAAAATTACCTGCTTATCATTCCTAGTCTAGACACGTTTTACTGCATTGATTGCATGAATAGTGTATAGACAAAATTCATATCTTAGCGTATCTGTTACTGTAAACTTTTTCTGACATCTTTCAAAAATTTCTCCGTAATTTGC
This sequence comes from Rutidosis leptorrhynchoides, assembly GCF_046630445.1. Classification (NCBI taxonomy): domain Eukaryota; kingdom Viridiplantae; phylum Streptophyta; class Magnoliopsida; order Asterales; family Asteraceae; genus Rutidosis; species Rutidosis leptorrhynchoides. Next base: position 46,249,798 of record NC_092337.1, on the reverse strand, counting down.
TGGATCCCTTGTACTATATATTGGTATTCTATGTAATTAAAATATCATCCGATACCCAAAAATCAGTTCATACCAAAAATCCTTTATCTAATCGTGTAAGATGAATCCCGTATCTAGTTCAAATTCATTAAACTCCGACAGCTATTCCGATATGGATATTCACCTGAATTCCGAAGACAGTGTAACTGGAATGGATCAACTAATTAGCCATCATCTATTCTGGATGAATTGGGGATGGGTTCGTAGTCTACTTAATTATTTGAGACAAGAAGAAGGTGATCCATTCCATCCACCACATTGCCCTCTTGGCGAAGAACCTGAAGCACTTACCGGCGAACCTGTTCGTAATACCATTTTCTCTCTCATCTCCAGAATATCTCGTCATGATCATATACCATTTTCATCCGCTCGTCCAAACCGCCAATCATCCCGGTGTAGTAGAAGAAGTCAACGAGCTTCGCGCTCGGGTAGTGGCTTTGGAGAATACGGTGCAAAGGTTACAAGCACCAGCAGCATCACCGGCATCAACAGTACCACCGACAACAATACCAACAGTACCATTACCACCACCAACAACATCCGCACCGCAAGCCTCAACATCACAATATGTACCTTGAACATCAACGTCATACGCATCGTAGTTACCAAGAAATACCAGCAACAATAACCAATGAAGTATTAACTCATTTCCCCTGAAGAAATTTTATGTATATTTAATATATATGAATTTTGAAATTAAAATAAATCTTTTCGTGCTAAGCTATTACGTGTGAATCTTAACTGGTAGGTACTACTCAGTTAGTTCATATTACTAATATGCAATGATGTACATCCTTCGTTAACAACTTAACCTTCGTTAACTATAATCTCTGTTTCAACTCAATGAATTTCATTTCATAATAAACCAAGTGTATTATTCAATTACATAATTGATTTTACATTTTCATTCTCGATGTACTCGAAACTTTCTAGAAAACATCATTTGCACCTTGCGAAGTTTACAAGAATCCCACAAGCATCAACACCAAGGAATATCAATAAGAATAAATAATGAAGTATTGATTTCATTAGTGAAATATTCCACGAAAATTATATGACCTTTAAATGTTTTAGAGAATATTCATTTCTAAGTCAAGCCTAAAATCAAATGGGTTTAATATGATATTAACTCATTAAATCTGTATTGCATCTGAAGAAAATATACATACATATATTTTCATAAAGACAGTAATGAAAATTCTTTTGTACAAAATATTAATTGTGAAAATTTTAACGGGTAGGTAATACTCGGGAAATATATAAGTTCACAATTAATACATTGTACATTCTTCAACTTTGATTCAAAAATCTATTAATCATGCTCACAACGATATACAATCGTTTTCATACAAATTCAATTACATATTCTGATATTGACGGATTAGAATCCAAGTCATAACTCTGAACCGGTGACATCATTCTTAGATCTCTACATCTTTCAAAGCTATACTTTAACTTTAAATCTGTGCTAGATCCATTAGCATTGTTTTTACCGAAAATAACCTTGCAATTCCTTTTCAAAAGTATCCAGTATTATCAACCGTTCAACCAGTCAACGACGACCTTTCAGACTTGTAACTTTGGCATATACGTTTTTGTTACTGGGGAACCTTTCATGTTCCACCACATTAACAATAAATTTACCAGCAAATTCATTAATCTGTGACTTAAAGTCTCTCCGAAAAACTATTATAATTGTTCATTGAAATCCTATCATGTACTCATCCACATCTTGTAACGGTAATTGCCATACCAACTACCGGGAATTAGCAATCAGTATTTCGAATTTCGCAGCAATTCTATGCCAACAGTTATATATATACATATAATGTCTATCTCATAGACTTACTTACTTCGAATGTGAAGTTTCTGAAAAACACCCCGAACTGCGAAACTAGTCCTCCGAATTTTGAAAAAAAAAAATGCTGATAAAGCAGCAAAAACTGTAAACGACTTTAACAGTCGAAAGTTTGATGATAAAGAATAGTATGGTGGTAAAGCTGAGAAAAATAGAAGGTTTGGAACTGGAAAACGGATTGAGCAGACCATGAAGGAGGCTGTGGACAAATCACAAAGACAAAATCTACCTTCAAAGAATACAAATGATTTAGTGTCTGCTGAAACCATTAGTAAGAACCTTACTTCTTATTCTAAACCTTCACAGACAGATTTTCCGCATCATCCTCTGATATTTAAAATTCTAAGATATCATCGTATCTTCCATTATAAATATCCTCCATATTTCTGAAGATATTTTCATAACTATTCTTATTTGAAATCATTTATCTCTTCACGCTATCGGTGTTACATCATAAAAGAAACTATTTTAGTTTCTAATTTCTGAAAATTTCGAAAAATGGATGTTTTTGAAGTAGTGTTGGGAATTGAAGCATGAGTTAGTATAATATAATGACACTTGATCAACGTGATTATATTACAGTAAGTCATGCTGAGTTTCTAATGGAACGTGATAAAGGTTCACAGATCATACCCTCATCATGAACCATGTTACATAACTCTTTCATTCTATTTAACCTCTAAACTATCAAGAAAATATTTTCTTAATGATTCGGTCTTTTTTTCGAGGTAAACTGGTAAATTTGACAAGTCAGATTGTGCTATTACCGTTTCTTTCTTAGAACATTAATTATGTTCATTCCGAAATTCATACCTACGAATTCTGGACCATTATTCGCTTGATTTAAAGTCGGGAAGATAAAACAAAAGCATGAAGCTTCAAAATATCAATGGGAGTATATATAAATCACAGTAAATTGGAGAGAGTATTAACTGTGGATGTCAATGGAAAGACAGAAGCATAGACATTGAAATATAAGGAAAGATATAAAACCCAATAACCACCCAGAAATTACAAACCATGTATATCAATGCGTATAACAATATAAAGACACGGGAGAATGAAAAATACTATAACCCCAAGGTAATAGTAGAAGAAAATAATTTTCTCTGGTGGTAGATGAAAAAGAAGAATGAAGGATACGATAGCCAAGAAAATATCAAGAATCAGAACTGGATTAAGCATTTCACAATCTTTTGGAAGTATGAAATAAGGAAGAAGATGTAGGAGTGGTGAAAATAATGAAACGGAAGTGGTTAATTTATAGCAAAATATCAGACATAACAATCGAGGCAGATTACGCATTTAAAGGAAATCTTAATTTCCTTAAATTTCGAAGAATCAAATCTTAGTTAGATTATGAAGATTTTCTATTCCTTAAATTCCGGAAATCAATCGTAACTACGTCAAAAGTTAAGACGAATCTCTATTCTTTCATTTCTCTCTTTTACGATAACTTCTCTCATACGCTTCGAGAAATCGGATTGTTTTATCCATATTATTCAACGATGATAAAATTCTATTTATCAACTCATATTCATCATGAAAACATTTTTATTGTTAGCCATGACGACCTCACTCAAATTTCGGGACGAAATTTCTTTAACAGGTAGGTACTGTGATGACCCGGAAATTTCTGACCAAATTTAAACTTTATCTTTAAATGATTTAATGTTTTTAACACGATAAGCAAAGTCTGTTAAACTGAATCTCAAAATTTTAAAATATTCAAATATCTTTCGGTTGTTCTCGACAATTCGCGAACAATTATATGTAAATTGATACATATACTATAACTTGAAAACGTAACAAAGTGTTAAGTAAACGATACTGTGCATTAAACTTATTGGTTTGATTATCTGATTGATATATTTTACTACGAAGTTAAAATGTTATGTTAAACGATTGAATTAAAAGATATTTACTGAGTCCTTTAAGGATTATGATATTATTACGAGTCTCTGTTGTGAGGTTCACATTGATTTAAGAAATTATTCTTTTTAACGGTATTCGAAATATATGGTAAAGTGTTTGTTTAAATAACGTAATTTGAACACATACAATAATAAGAAATATTAACTGTTAGAATTAAAGCTATGAATAACTTGCGATGTGTAATTTAAAACGTGTTTATTAATATTAAAAATATATATTAAAATGATTAAATATAATATTTAACTAGATATAAAACGTTTTGGATTTGGATATACTTGATTAAATAACGAGACATTGATTTATAAAAGTAAATGACCAAAATACTCAAATGTATAAATTATATTTCGAGTGATATAGTTTAGGGATAATTTAAGGCTATATTTTGACAAAGGTACGTATCCCAAAACGTAAAATGCAAGTTTTCTCAGTATACGAAAGGACGTTCGAAAAATCAGAACCGGGACAGAAGTCGAGTGACAACGTACGACTTATCGGGACGAAAATTACAAGTCAACTATGCACATGAATTTAATATAATATATAATTAATTATATAAATTATTTATTATATTTATATTATAATATTATGTCGACAAGCTAGTGTACAAAAGAGATGTGAGCTGTCCAGGCAGGCCATGCGATCGCATGGCATTTGCACTAGAAGCCCATGCGATTGCATGGGCATCAGATTCAGAAAACATTATAAAAGCTCGCGAGTTCAGTTGTTTGTCACACACACATATTTATTTATATTACTTCCTCCGTATTTAAATTATTATTATTATTATTACTATTATTATTATTATTATTATTATTATTATTATTATTATTATTATTATTATTAAGATTAATATTATTATTAATCTTATTAATTATTAGTATTATTAATTATTAATTAGTAATATAAATAAAATACTACGACGAGGTTATGAGCGTGTGATAATGCTAAAAACGAACATATATTTCATAGCATTATTCCTCAAGAAAGACAAGCTTTTAGTTGCAATTGTTCTATTTACAAGTGATATTCGGTTAAATAATAAAAGGTGAAGACAAAAGATAGATTCGACGAATTGAAGACGCAAACGACCAAAAAGCTCAAAAGTACAAAATACAATCAAAGAGGTTCCAATTATTGATAAGAAATGTCTCAAAATTACAAGAGTACAAGATTCAAAATGCAAAGTACAAGATATTAAATTGTACGCAAAGACGTTCGAAAATCCGGAACCGGGACCAGAGTCAACTCTCAACGCTCGACGCAACGGACTAAAAATTACAAGTTAACTATGTATATAAATATAATATAATATATAATTAATTATATAAATTATATATATATTATATTTATATATTAAAATCGTCGGCAGACTAGGATCCAAACTTGTGTGAGATGGTTTTACGAACTCCGCGACTTGCGGAGTTTGTAGTGGAAAAATGCTGCGACTCGCAGAGAGACCATGGACAAAAATGCCTATAAAAGCCAGCGCATTCTGAACGTAAAATATATCTTTTTCTTCATTCATCAACGTAGTATATATATATATATATATATATATATATATATATATATATATATATATATATATATATTTTAATTTTAATTTTAATTTTTCTAATAATAAGGGTATGTGAGCGAATGTTGTAAGGGTGTAAGTCGAAATTCTGTCCGTGTAACGCTACGCTATTTTTAATCATTGTAAGTTATGTTCAACCTTTTTTCATTAATGTCTCGTAGCTAAGTTATTATTATGCTTATTTAAAACGAAGTAATCATGATGTTGGGCTAATTACTAAAATTGGGTAATTGGGCTTTGTACCATAATTGGAGTTTGGACAAAAGAACAACACTTGTGGAAATTAGACTATGGGCTATTAATGGGCTTTATATTTGTTTAACTAAATGATAGTTTGTTAATTTTAATATAAAGATTTACAATTGGACGTCCCTATAAATAACCATATACACTCGATCGGACACGATGGGCGGGGTATTTATATGTACGAATAATCATTCATTTAACCGGACACGGGAATGAATTAATAGTCTATGGAATTATTAAAACAGGGGTGAAATTATGTACAAGGACACTTGGTGTAATTGTTAACAAAGTATTAAACCTTGGATTACACGCAGTCGATATCCTGGTGTAATTATTAAACAAAGTATTAAAACCTTGTTACAGTTTAAGTCTCCAATTAGTTGGAATATTTGACTTCGGGTATAAGGATAATTTGACGAGGATACTCGCATTTTATATTTATGACTGATGGACTGTTATGGACAAAAACCAGACGGACATATTGAATAATCCAGGACAAATGACAATTAACCCATGGGCATAAAACTAAAATCAACACGTCAAACATCATGATTACGGAAGTTTAAATAAGCATAATTATTTTATTTCATATTTAATTTCCTTTATTTTATATTTAATTGCACTTCTAATTATCGCACTTTTATTTATTGTCATTGTATTTAATTGCACTTTTAATTATCGTACTTTTTAATTATCGCAATTTTATTTTATCGCACTTTTATTTATCGCAATTTCATTATCGTTATTTACTTTACGCTTTAAATTAAGTTATATTTATTTTTAATATTTTACATTAGGTTTTAACTGCGACTAAAGTTTTAAAAATCGACAAACCGGTCATTAAACGGTAAAAACCCCCCTTTATAATAATAATATTACTTATATATATATATATATATATTTGTATTTTTATAAAAGTAAACTAATATAGCGTTAAAGCTTTGTTTAAAAAGATTCCCTGTGGAACGAACCGGACTTACTAAAAACTACACTACTGTACGATTAGGTACACTTCCTATAAGTGTTGTAGCAAGGTTTAAGTATATCCATTCTATAAATAAATAAATATCTTGTGTAAAATTGTATCGTATTTAATAGTATTTAGTTGTAAAAATAAAGCTATTTCATATACGCCTCGCATAACATCAAGTATTTTTGGCGCCGCTGCCGGGGAACGCCGAAACGAAACGCCACACATAAAAAAAAAAGATTTTTATTAAGTTTTATTTAGTTTTTGTAAAAATACATTTTTTTTTAAATATCAAAAATATAAAAAATTAAAACTGAAAAAAAAATATATATATATAAATCTATTTTTAAGATTTTTATAAAATTATAAAGTATTTCTATTTTTATTTTAGTTTTTAAAACATAAGTTTGTATTTAATTTATATAAATATTTTATTTAATTATTAAAACAGGAAGAAGAAAAAACCGAAACCTGTCGAAACTTGACCTGTTTCTGAACTGAAACTGCACCCTCCGTGACCCGCGGAGTTTTTGACCTGGGTTCCCCGCGACTCGCGGAGCCACCCTGACACGCGTGTCCAGAACCCTAATCTTGCATTAATTACGGGAAATAATTTATTATAATTAAAATTAAAACCCTAATTAGGTTTTTAATTTTTAATTAGTTAATTTAGTTTTATTAATTAATTTATGTATTTAGTTTAATTAGTTTTATTAAATTATAAAATTAATAGTTTTATAAAATAAATAATATAAAAATAATATTTTTATAAAAATTGTAATTTTTACAACTTTTAGTATATTTTTATATTTTGTCCCTTTTTAATTGTTTTAGCGTAATTTTTTGTATTTTTCGCTCATATTTAGTTTTAATCCATAGTTTTTGCCATAGTTATTTTTACTTCTAGATTTTTAGGCTTTACCGTAAAATCCCTTAAGTGCTTTTCTTTAGACTAAGATTTATGTGCTCTAGAATTTTGCGATGCCTTTTTAAGTTTTAGTACCTTTTTAAGTTATTGCCATTTGGGATATAGTTTTTCTTTTAAGCTTTAATATTTTTAGACGCAACTTTTAATTTTTTAGTTTTTAATTCCTTTTTAAGTTTCGACGCGCTACTTTCTTATTTTTATTTTTCGACGCCTTTTACCTATGTATCAATTATCACTCCAATTAGTAATCTCAATTTGTAATTTTAATTTTAAGTTAGTGATAGTAATAAGGTTGGGATAGTCGAGTGTTTTTAAGTTTTATAAGTCACTCTTTTTCTTTCTTATTTTTCGACGCCTTTTATTTTTCAACCCTTTTCTTTTTCGACCTTTTTCGACGCGCTCTATTTCTTTCTTATTTCTCGCCATTCTAGTTTTAGGACATAGATTTTTATTCTACTTCTTATCAAAATTTCTTAAAATTACGAAAATTTATTTTAAGTGGTTAAATTGATAGACATCAAAATTTTCTGGTTCGTAGTAATAGTTGGATTTGTATGTGGACCGGGTTAATGGAGCCAAACAGTACTCAATTATATTGAGACCAAACGAATCCTGCCCCTCTGCTGCATCTTTTGGCTATTCGAAACGTGGGCAAAATCAGAAAAGTCTATTAATTGGATAACTTATATAATTTTTCTTTCCTTTTAAAAACTAATAGGATATTCAGTGAATGCACCGAGCAAGACGTTCACCACCTTTTATACGTTCACCACCTGTAACTCGATCAAGACATCTAGCTAATATTGTCGCCATTGATTTTTCTTTAGAATCGTCATCCAGTCGACCAAGTACTCCAATTCAAATTTCCGATAATCCATTTTTTGAACCCGACCTCACAATTGAGAATCCGGAGAATATTCAAGGACGATTCATAGATCCTGAACCATTAATTTTTCCTCCGGAACCACCAATCATTTAAACAGAGATTGTTGAGGAACGAACCATTAAATCAGAATCCTCTAATGATTCAGATTCAACAAATTCAATCATGGAAAATCTGGAACCTCTAAGTATAGAAGACCGAATGAGAGCTAAATGCACTGGCCAAGGTCACGCAATTACTCATCCAGACATTAATGAGCCAGATTATGAAATCAAAGGACAAATTCTACATATGGTGACTAATCAATGCCAATTTAGTGGTGCGCCGAAGGAAGATCCAAATGAACATCTTCGTACCTTTAATAGGATCTGCACACTATTTAAAATAAGAGAAGTTGAAGATGAACAGATATATCTCATGTTATTTCCCTGGACTTTAAAGGGAGAAGCCAAAGATTGGTTTGAATCGTTACCTGAAGGGGCGATTGATACATGGGACGTTTTAGTTGAAAAATTTCTTAAACAATTCTTTCCGGCATCTAAAGCCGTAAGACTTTAAGGAGAAATTGTTACGTTCACACAGAAACTGAATGAAACTCTATATGAGGCGTGGACAAGATTTGGAAAGTTATTAAGAGGATGTCCGCAACATGGTTTAGACACTTGTCAAATAGTACAAATATTCTACCAAGGATGCGACATCACTACAAGAAAAGACATAGATATAGCAGCTGGTGGTTCTATTATGAAGAAAACATAAACTGATGCTTATAAAATTATTGATAACACTGTTTCCCACTCACATCAGTGGCACCAAGAAAAAGATATCGTTAGATCATCTAAAGCAGCTAGAGCCGATTCTAGCCATGACTTAGATTCCATTTCAGCAAAGATAGATGCTGTCGAGTGACGAATGGAAAAGATGACTAAGGATATACACTCAATACGAATTAGTTGTGAGCAGTGTGGAGGACCACATTTGACAAAAGATTGTCTCAGTATTGAACTAACAATGGAACAAAGAGAGAATATTTCATACATAAACCAAAGGCCTGGAAATAATTATCAGAATAATTATCAACCGCCAAGACCAATTTACAATCAAAACCAGAATTATAACCGAAATATTCCATACAACAACCAACAAGGACCTAGTAATCAACAACTATCCAATAATACTTACAATGAGCAAAGACCTAATTTTCAAAACAAACCACAAACCGATGTTAAAAAGCCGAATTTAGAAGATATGATGACGAAGCTAGTTGAAACTCAAACGCAGTTTTTCACATCTCAAAACAAACTAATGAACAAAATGCTCAAGCATTTAGAAATCAACAAGCTTCTATTCAAAATTTGGAACAAGAAGTAAGTAACCTAGCAAGGTTAATAGGTGAAAGAAAATCGGGAAGTCTACCTAGTGATACAAATGCTAACCCCCGGAATGAAACAGCTAAAGCCATTACCACAAGAAGTGGTATTACACTTAAAACACCTGAAATACCTGTAATTTCTGATAAAGCTATTCCTACTCCACAAGAATCACAACCTGATCAAGATAAGGAAAAAGAACCGGTAGTTGAAAAGGTTAATGAAGATAACACAGTTAAGGCTAAACCTTATGTTAAACCATACCAACCACCACTTCCTTACCCGAGTAAAATGAAAAAAGAGAAACTTGAAGCCGAGCAATCCAAATTCTTGGATATGTTTAAACAGATAAATGTAAATCTTCCTTTCATTGATGTGATTTCAGGAATGCCTAGATATGCTAAATTCTTGAAAGATCTAATCTCAAATAGAAAGAAAATGGAAGAACTCTCGGCTGTTACTATGAATGCTAATTGTTCAGCAGTGCTGTTGAATAAGATACCAGAAAAACTATCAGATCCAGGAAGTTTCACAATTCCATGTTTTCTGAGTAGTCTTAGTTCAATAGAAGCATTGGCAGACTTAGGTGCTAGTATAAATTTAATGCCGTATTCACTATACACTAAACTAGACCTTGGAGAATTGAAACAACACGAATAAGTATACAACTAGCCGATCGATCAATAAAATATCCTAGAGGGATAATGGAGAACATGCTAGTTAAAGTTGGAACTTTAGTATTTCCAGTAGATTTTGTTGTTCTGGACATGGAAGAAGATTCTCAAGTTCCTCTCATATTAGGAAGACCATTCTTAAACACGGCTAAAGCAATGATAGACGTGTTTGGTAAGAAACTGACCCTAAGTATAGAGGACGAGAGTGTTACCTTTTCAGTTGATAGAGCAATGCAACAACCGCAATCTGCAGATGATACATGCTATTATATTCAAACTATAGATTCACATGCAGAATTGTTAGAAGAATTTCCAGAATTACAAGGAACAGGAGAATGTTCTTTAGGAGAAGGAACTGAACCAATTGATGAAACTGAAATATTAGCTACACTAATGGCTAATGGATATGAACCAACAATAGAAGAAATTCAAATGCTAAAAGAAGAAGACAGATATCGATATAAATCATCGATAGAAGAACCTCCGACATTAAAGTTAAAGCCACTTCCAAACCATTTGGAATACGCTTATTTACATGGTGAATCTGAATTACCTGTAATAATATCGTCTTCTCTTACTGAAAATGAGAAATCACAACTCATTTCTGTGCTAAAAGCTCATAAACCAGCCATTGCATGGAAGATTCATGATATTAAAGGAATAAGTCCTTCGTATTGCACACATAAAATCCTTATGGAAGAAGGTCATAAAACGTATGTGCAACGCCAACGAAGACTAAATCCTAATATGCAAGATGTAGTTAAGAAAGAAATTATTAAACTGCTAGATGCAGGTTTAATTTATCCAATTTCTGATAGTCCATGGGTAAGCCCAGTTCAATGCGTGCCTAAGAAGGGTGGCATGACTGTCATTATAAATTAGAAAAATGAGCTTATTCCTACTAGGACTGTAACAGGATGGCGTGTATGTATTGATTATAGAAAATTAAATGACACCACCAGAAAAGATCACTTTCCCTTACCTTTTATTGATCAAATGTTGGAAAGATTAGCTAGAAATAGTTACTATTGTTTTCTTGGTGGTTTTTCCGGATATTTTCAAATTCCAATAGCACCCGAGGACCAAGAGAAAACCACGTTCACGTGCCCTTATGGTACTTTTGCTTACAAACGCATGCCATTTGGACTTTGCAACGCCCCTGCAACCTTTCAAAGGTGCATGATGGCGATTTTTCACGACATGATAGAAGAATGCATGGAAGTTTTCATGGATGACTTTTCATTCTTCGGTGATACATTTGAAACATGTCTAGTTAATCTTGAACGAATGCTTATTAGATGCGAACAATCAAATCTAGTACTTAATTGGGAGAAATGCCATTTCATGGTTAAAGAAGGCATCGTTCTTGGTCATAAAATCTCAAAGGAAGGAATTGAAGTGGATAGAGCTAAAGTAGATGTAATTGCTAAACTTCCACATCCCACCAATGTTAGAGGAGTTAGGAGTTTTCTAGGGCATGCCGGTTTTTACCGACGTTTCATTAAAGATTTTTCTAAAATTGCCACTCCTATGAATAAACTCCTAGAAAAGGATGCTCCATTCGTCTTTTTAGATGAATGCATCAAATCTTTTAATATTCTTAAAGAGAAACTCACTAATGCGCCGATCATGATAACACCAAATTGGAATCTACTGTTTGAACTAATGTGCGATGCAAGTGATTTTGCAATGGGAGCCGTTTTAGGACAAAGGATTGAAAAAAGATTTCAACCTATATATTATGCTAGTAAGACATTACAAGGAGCACAAACGAACTATACAACTACTGAAAAAGAACTCCGTGCTATTGTCTTTGCTTTTGACAAATTTCGTTCATATATCGTTCTAGCAAAAACGGTGGTCTATACCGACCATTCTGCTCTTAGATACCTATTTTCGAAACAAGATGCCAAACCAAGATTAATCCGTTGGATCTTACTCTTACAAGAGTTCGATATTGAAATCCGAGATAAAAGAGGAGCAGAAAATCTCGCCGCTGATCATCTTTCTCGTCTTGAAAATCCCGAATTAGAAGTTCTAAATGAATCTGCCATACAAGACAACTTTCTTGATGAATATCTATTGAAGATAGATTATAATGAAATTCCATGGTTTGCAGACTATGCAAACTACTTAGTATGTGGATTCCTTGAAAAAGGATTATTGTACCAAAAACGAAAGAAATTCTTTAGTGATATAAAACACTATTTCTGGGAAGATCCACATCTGTTTAAAAGTTGTCCCAATGGAATAAAACGCCGATGTGTATTCGGAGATGAAGCTAGTAAAATCTTAAACCATTGTCACACAGGACCAACAGGAGGGCATTATGGGCCTCAACTCACAGAAAGAAAAGTTTACGATACTGGATTCTATTGGCCTACAATTTACAAAGACGCGCACCTTCTTTGTAAATTCTGTGATGCTTGTCAAAGGGCCGGAAAAATAAGTCAACGTGATGAAATGCCACAAAATGTCATTCAAGTATGTGAAGTATTTGACATTTGGGGTATTGACTTTATGGCTCCATTTCCAAAATCTCATAATAATTTATATATTCTCGTAGCCATTGATTATGTATCTAAATGGGCGGAAGCACAAGCTCTCCCAACTAACGATGCACGAGTTATAGTCAACTTTTTAAAACGTCTTTTTGCAAGGTTTGGAACACCAAAAGCTTTAATAAGTGATCGGGGAACTCATTTCTGTAATAATCAACTTGAGAAAGTTCTCAAAAGATATGGAGTAACTCATAAAATCTCCACTACATATCATCCACAAACAAGTGGACAAGTTGAAAATACCAACCGAGCTTTAAAACATATTCTAGAAAAAACCGTAGGATCAAATCCGAAGGAATGGTCCATAAAATTGGAGGATGCACTCTGGGCTTTTAGAACAGCCTACAAAACTCCAATTGGAACCACACCTTTTAGACTCGTTTATGAAAAAGCATGTCATCTTCCAGTAGAAATTGAACACAAAGCATTTTGGGCTTTGAAGACATGTAATCTTGATTTACATGAAGCTGGACGTCTACGGTTAAGTCAATTAAACGAATTAGAAGAATTAAGACATGAAGCATACGAAAATTCGTTAATCTACAAGGAAAGAACGAAGAAATGGCATGATAAAAGAATCAGAAGTTCAAAAGAATTTAAAGAAGGAGACAAAGTTCTTCTTTTCAATTCACGATTCAAGCTATTTCTTGGAAAATTGAAATCAAGATGGTCTGGACCATTCATAGTCAAAAGAGTTTTTCCGTACGGAACAGTATAATTAATAAATTCAAATGGGATTGAATTTAAAGTTAATGGTCACAGAGTTAAACACTACATAGATAGTCCAATGGAAGTCGACAACGAAGTTAATCACAATTTCGATACCACAGCTAACTAAGTGTGGGGAGAATCAAGTCTTTAAAGGATAATATGTATTTCTGTTAGAGTTAGATTTTCTGTTTTCGTGTAGTTCTCGAAAATGGAACCCGAATGGTCTTTCCCTAGCAGACCCTAAAGAACTAGTCTTCTCCCCCCATTCTGAATTTTTATTTTTTTTAGGTTTTTTGAAATGAAGACTTCCTGTGAACTAAACCATGGTCTAATGCTACAAGCTTTGATCACTAAACGTAATAATGACACACTTCCGAGTGAAATAGTATCATTAATCAGAGGTAAATTGGACGGAGTAAGAAAAGAATCCAGATGCGAAGATAATAAGTTACAATTTGGTAAAGGAAAATCAAAATCCGCAGCGAAAAGGAGAGCACGACACCTTAAAAAATGTCACAAATGCGGAAAATGGTCACACGAAGGTAAATGTTCAAATAATCAAACCTATTCAAACACCGAATTTGTTACTTTATGCAGAGATGAACCGTTCATATGTTTAGAAGAAAAAACATTAAATGCTCGAGGTTACGCCTATGTAGCCATGGAAAAGCAATTAGTCCGACTATCTTATGAGTGGGCTAGAGCATATCACTAAGAATATATTTCACAGGTAAGTTTGTACAATTTTTATTTTTATTTTTATTTTTAACCTTTTGATAATAAACGCTAATTTGTTCGCTATAAAGTATTAAATTGGTATTCGATGAAATTAGGTCTTGCGACCGAAATTATTGAGATCATACAAAAATTTATTACATCACTGTGAAATTTAACGTTTATTCTTAAGGTATAAATATCTTTAATCAATCAACCCAAAATATTTTAAAAATTCGTCATGAGTTAAATTAGGTCATGGAACCGAAATTACTTTACCGAAAAGAGGGGCGTATATTTTTGATAATATTTGATTGATTAAAGTGGGATAAAAGCCAAAAAGATTTTTAATTTTATTTTTACTTTGTTTTTAAAATTAATATTAAAATAATATTGTAAACTTGTTAAAATTAAATCAATATATTTAAAATTGTAAATATTTGAAAAATTAATATTTTTAATATAAGTTTGTATGTATAAAAATATAATTTAAGTTTGGTGTGAATTTTTAATTTTATGCATTTTAAATTTAAGTTTGGTGTGAATTTAAAAACAAAAATTTACTTTATTTCGCTAAGTTAAAAATATGATTTTTAAAATTCGTCATGAGTTGAAGACTAGGTCTTTGAACCGAAATTGCTTTACCCGAGGGAGGGACGAGAACTTTTATTATCATTATTTTTAATCTTATTGAATTAAAGTACCACAAAAAAAATTTAAAAAACCCAAAAATCTTTGCTTTTAAAACCGCGCTTTAAATTGACAAATTTTAAAATTTTGTCGAGGGACGGACTAGGACATCGTTCCGAAACGACCTCGTCCTAAATAACAAAGGAAACAAAATTTTAAAATTAATTAATTATTTGTTTTATAAGTTAAAGATATAAAAAAAAAATCCAATATGTTTGAAAACTTTGGTAAAATTTAATCATTTTTCTACGCTAATCACCCTCAATAATTTAAATTGTTACTGATTTCGTGCAAATGAGGGCATTTCAAGATCTTAAGTGTGGGAAGGGGGTTAAATTCTTTCGGATTTTAAAATTTTTTATTTAAACACTTGGTTACCATTAAAAATACTAGTAACGCAGTAGTTGTATTAGAATCTAGTGCTCTCTGATAACAAAGAACAGCCTTAGTCTTATATACTGACTACCCAATTCTAGTAAAATTTTTCAAAATTTTCAACTAAATGAATTTAAAATCATGTTTATACATATTTATGAACGATAAAACTAGGTGTTAACACCGAAATTATTGTTACCTTAGAAAGGACATAAATTGAGAAACAAACCAAAATGTTAGAATCCATTTAAAATGAAATAGAGGACAATAAAAAGGCAAATAAAAGAAAATAAAAGCCAATTGTGGAAAAATTTACCAAGTTATTCAAAATATATATCACATATTTTTGTACAAATAATTGAAAATACTTTTGTTTTGGACGATAATTAACTGTTTTACCCGATGAAAGAAAAGAAGAGATGGATCTACACGATGAATCAATTCCGTCATTAAAAGGAAGTAAAGTCTTTCGAAAGAGAAACGCGCTTCTTGATTTAGGTCATGAAGTTGTCGTCCAGACCAGCTGTAGGTTGAGAAAAAAATCTAGAAAAGTCATCACTAAAATCAGCAGGAAATCCACGGACCTCAGCATAAAACAGGGTCGCCAAGTGGTCAGACTTATCCTAACCATGAGAGGATCTGTCTCGTACAATGGGGGGCACCGTGCAAATTAGCTTGATAAAACTAATGAATCAGATCCCCAGAAAGGATAATCTCCTTAAAGATCAAAAATCAGCTTTTAAGACTGATATTACTCAATCCTAGAGATTGACCATAAAGATTGAGAATTACAAACTCATGGAATTCAATGATATCTAAACTCGAGCTTGAACGAGAAAATATTTTGATCAAAATTACAAACCGATTTGTTTTCTGAAAACCCATTTTCAATGTGTTCATTACCATTGAACGTAAAATCCTAGGAATTCAACTGGAATTCATTAGGTCACCTGAACCAAATCGGGTGTCAACCGTAAGAACGGTGGTTGCATAGCATGGTCGAAGACAGGACCTTGTGTCAAACCGAAAAATTATAAGGGTGAGCTTTACTATTGCTCCTACAAAGGATAGTAATTGCGTCCGACATGTTATAGACCATAATTAAAAGTATGGGGACATTGCCTTAACAATTGCTTGTTCAACGCTTTCCTTTACAACCGGACAGTAGTTTATCGAAAGGTAATATACGGAGCAAGTATACTGGACGTGTTGCTTTCCCAATACAAGGTTAGCAAGTGGGTGACACAAAACCACAAGTTTTGAGCTAAAATTTTTAAATCTGAAACCCACCAAACCCACAAAAAGAATTTGCAAACACCGGTGAAGGGTTATTCCGGAAAACTTATCTAGGGTAAAAGCTAGAATGAAATTTTCAAAAGATCAAATGTTTTCATAAAGATCCAATTTCCTTAAAGGATCTAAATTTTATAGTCATGTGGGACTGTAAACCACATCGTTACTACCATTAGTTATACCGCCGTAAAGAAATCACTGATGTACAAAGTGTGAAGAATAAAGAAGTGATTCTAGTATTTCAAGACTATATTGCTTGAGGACAAGCAACGCTCAAGTGTGGGAATATTTGATAATGCTAAAAACGAACATATATTTCATAGCATTATTCCTATAGAAAGACAAGCTTTTAGTTGCAATTGTTCTATTTACAAGTGATATTCAGTTAAATAATAAAAGGTGAAGACAAAAGATAGATTCGACGAATTGAAGACGCAAACGACCAAAAAGCTCAAAAGTACAAAATACAATCAAAGAGGTTCCAATTATTGATAAGAAACGTCTCAAAATTACAAGAGTACAAGATTCAAAACGCAAAGTACAAGATATTAAATTGTACGCAAAGACGTTCGAAAATCCGGAATCGGGACCAGAGTCAATTCTCAACGCTCGATGCAACGGACTAAAAATTACAAGTTAACTATGTATATAAATATAATATAATATATAATTAATTATATAAATTATATATATATATATATTATATTTATATATTAAAACCGTCGGCAGACTAGGATCCAAACTTGTGTGAGCTGGTTTTACGAACTCCGCGACTTGCGGAGTTTGTAGTGGAAAAATGCCGCGACTCGCGGAGAGACCCTGGACAAAAATGCCTATAAAAGCCAGCGCATTCTGAACGTAAAATATATCTTTTTCTTCATTCATCAACGTAGTATATATATATATATATATATATATATATATATATATATATATATATATATTTTAATTTTTATTTTTATTCTTCTAATAATAAGAGTATGTTAGCGAATGTTGTAAGGGTGTAAGTCGAAATTCTGTTCGTGTAACGCTACGCTATTTTTAATCATTGTAAGTTATGTTCAACCTTTTTACATTAATGTCTCGTAGCTAAGTTATTATTATGCTTATTTAAAACGAAGTAATCATGATATTGGGCTAATTACTAAAATTGGGTAATTGGGCTTTGTACCATAATTGGGGTTTGGACAAAAGAACGACACTTGTGGAAATTCGACTATGGGCTATTAATGGGCTTTATATTTGTTTAACTAAATGATAGTTTGTTAATTTTAATATAAAGATTTACAATTGGACGTCCCTATAAATAATCATATACACTCGATCAGACACGATGGGCGGGGTATTTATATGTACGAATAATCGTTCATTTAACCGGACACGGGAATGAATTAATAGTCTATGGAATTATTAAAACAGGGGTGAAATTATGTACAAGGACACTTGGCGTAATTGTTAACAAAGTATTAAACCTTGGATTACACGCAGTCGATATCCTGGTGTAATTATTAAACAAAGTATTAAAACCTTGTTACAGTTTAAGTCCCCAATTAGTTGGAATATTTGACTTCGGGTATAAGGATAATTTGACGAGGATACTCGCATTTTATATTTATGACTGATGGACTGTTATGGACAAAAACCAGACGGACATATTGAATAATCCAGGACAAAGGACAATTAACCCATGGGCATAAAACTAAATTCAACACGTCAAACATCATGAATACGGAAGTTTAAATAAGCATAATTATTTTATTTCATATTTAATTTCCTTTATTTTACATTTAATTGCACTTCTAATTATCACACTTTTATTTATTGTCATTGTATTTAATTGCACTTTTAATTATCGTACTTTGTAATTATCGCAATTTTATTTTATCGCACTTTTATTTATCGCAATTTCATTATCGTTATTTACTTTACGCTTTAAATTAAGTTATATTTATTTTTAATATTTTACATTAGGTTTTAACTGCGACTAAAGTTTTAAAATCGACAAACCGGTCATTAAACGGTAAAAACCCCCTTTATAATAATAATATTACTTATTTATATATTTGTATTTTTATAAATTAAACTAATATAGCGTTAAGCTTTGGTTAAAGATTTTTCCCTGTGGAATGAACCGGACTTACTAAAAACTACACTACTGTACGATTAGGTACACTGTCTATAAGTGTTGTAGCAAGGTTTAAGTATATCCACTCTATAAATAAATAAATATCTTGTGTAAAATTGTATCGTATTTAATAGTATTTAGTTGTAAAAATAAAGCTATTTCATATACGCCTCGCATAACATCTGCGTGTCACTTTCAAAAATGGGTTTTTGGGCGGGATAAAGTTAAGGAAATTATGGGTTATAGCTA
Organism: Rutidosis leptorrhynchoides; assembly: GCF_046630445.1. Taxonomy (NCBI): domain Eukaryota; kingdom Viridiplantae; phylum Streptophyta; class Magnoliopsida; order Asterales; family Asteraceae; genus Rutidosis; species Rutidosis leptorrhynchoides. Next base: position 46,230,601 of record NC_092337.1, on the reverse strand, counting down.
TGGAGGTTATGGGTAATGTTCATGGGTATTATTTACAAGTCAAACCTAGTGTTTATCATATTCGTTGCGTCTACGTACTTTCCTGCAATATGAAATCACAATATTGATACGTAAGCATTCATATCTTATCTTTTATATATTAATTGTGTATCCATGTCTAGTGCTCGAGTATATATGTTTAAACATGCCACTATGCTAAATTTCGTCGTTAAACAGTTTATATTGAATCACGAATTAAATACATATATTACTAGTAAAAGGTATATGATATACATGTTTTTGGAAAGCTAACGAAAAATCAATAACTTTTCATTTAGATATCGAATAAGTTCGATGAACGGATTAAAAGATATGATCAACTGAATTATGATTGACGTTAATTGAAATTGCTTTTGAATCTGCAATTAAGATTTAAACAACTTGTTTACAAGATTGATAAAATGGATTTTTAAATATTACCAGCCGAGTTAATGAATCCTTATATAAGGTACGTCTCGTTTGTTGAACTATTGTCAAAATTGACTTTTTAAAATGACTTTGGATAACTTTTGTATGTCGATCTCGAGCATTAGGATTGTGATACACTATGACCAGACTTAGCTTGATAGACATTTATTGACCAACATATGTTCTCTAGGTTGAGATCTACGATTATTTGATATTCCGAGTTTCGGTCACATTACGATGAACAACTTTATGTGCTGCTAAGGTGAGTTTCATTTGCTCCCTTTTTAATTGCTTTGCAATCTATATATTTTTGGGCTGAGAATACATGCACTTTATTTTAAACGCAATGGATACAAGTACATACTAAATTCTACACCGAGTTTGAACCGAAAATCCCTTAGCTTTGGTAACTAGTAACTGCCGGTTATAAGAACTGGTGGGTGTGAGTAGTTATATATGGATCCATAGATCTTGATATCCCCGTCCGAGCTAGAGCACTAGCCTTTTAACGGACGTATGCTATTTGAGAAGCGTACACGTTGGTTTGCGTGTACTATTAAGATGATTATACAAAGGGTACAAATTATATATACGTTAAGTTTACTTACCAGGGTGCTCAATCTTGTAGAATATTATGATAAACGTTCCTGGATGAAACAACTGAAATCTTATGATCCACTTTTATATACAGATTATGCGAAACACTAAAACTATGAACTCACCAACCTTTGTGTTGACACTTGTTAGCATGTTTATTCTCAGGTTTCCTAGAAGTCTTCCGCTGTTTGCTTATATGTTAGACAAGCTATGTGCATGGAGTCGTACATGGCATATTTTTCAAGGAAACGTTGCATTCACCAAATCATCACCATGTATCTTATTTTGACTGCATTGTCAACGGAAGTACTATTGTAAACTATTATTTACTGTGATTGTCTATATGTAGAAATCATCAGATGTGGAAAACCTTTGATTTAAATATTCATTTATGGTGTGCCTTTTCAAAAGAATGCAATGTTTACAAAACGTATCATATAGAGGTCAAATACCTCGCAATGAAATCGATGAATGACGTGGTTGTCCATATGGATTTAGAGCAATAGTCACATAAGGTATGAATTGAAAATCAAATAAGAATCTTCACTAACTCTTGTCTAGTTCTCGTTAGTTGACACTTTGTTCTTATTTGTAAAATCACTTTACTATTTTCCGAATATGGTTAAAAAGAAAAGGTTTCCTAAATCAAAGTGGACATCTCATCACAGACTCGTGATCATACAATGTATCTGATAAATCAATCATTTAATATTATCTTTTAATTCCGTTGATAAATATATTTTGAAACAAATACGTTCATGTAAAGTATTATACGTTTAATACTTTATTAACGTTTTCAAGTTATAATATATATACATACATAATTATATACATTCATTTAATGGTTCGTGAATCGTTGGAATTTGGTCGAGGTTAAATTAATGAATGTATGAACATAGTTTAAAATTCTTGAGATTTAACTTAACAAACTTTGCTTATCGTGTCGGGAATATATAAAGTTTAAAGTTTAAATTTGTTCGGAAATTTCCGGGTCGTCACAGTACCTACCCGTTAAAGAAATTTCATCCCGAAATTTGATTGGGATGGTCATGGCTGACAATAAGTATGTTTTCATGACGCATATAAGTTGAAGATTAAGGTTTTATCATCATTGAGTAATATGGACAAAACTATTTGATTTTGTAAATAGTACGAGTGAAGTTATTACCAAAAGAGTGTATTGAGTAGGTATAGATTCGTTATATCTTTTGACGTAGATAGGATTGATTTTTTCAGTTCAAAAGATTTGGAGGAAATCTTCGTAATAAGATTTTATTCTCCGGTAACTAAGGGAATTAGGATCCGCTTTAAATGTGATCATCCTTTTTGATTACTCTGTCGGATATTTTACTATAAATCCACCTTCTTCGTTTCCTTTTAACTCACACCTTCCATTATTTATAACTCATACTTTAAAGCATTCATCAATATGCTCCATCTAGTTCTGCTTCTTGATATATTCCTAACCTTCATATCGGTCATTCTTCTTATTCATCTACTGCCGGAAGAATCTATTTACTTCTACTATACACTTGGTTTTATAGTGTTTTTAGTTCTCCCGTGTATTTATATTGCTATATGTATTGATATATACGGTTTATAATTTCTGGGTGGTTGTTGGGTTTTATATCTTATCTTATATTTTGATGTCCCTACTTCTGTCTCCCATAATCATTGTCATCCCTAGTTAATACTTTCTTTTATTTGCTGCGATTTATACCTCAATTTCTGTTTCGGAGCTTTGTCCTTTCGTTTCTTCTTCTTGCGATTAAGCACCGCTTGTAATGGTACAGAATTCGAAGATATGAATTTCGGAATGAACATTGTTAATGTTCTAGGAAGAAAATTGCAATGGCACGATCTTGACTTGTCAAATTACCAGAATACCTCGAAAAAGGCCGAATCATCAAGAAATATTTTCTTGATATTTTAGAGGTTAAATAGAATACAAGAGTGGTATAACATGGCACATGATGATGTTATGATCTATGAATCATCACATTCCATTTAAAAACTCAGCATGACTTACTGTAATAATCACGTTGATCAAGTGTCATTATATTATACTAACTCATGCTTCAGCTCTCAACACTACTTCAAAAATATTCCTATTTTAAACTTGAATGTTTCAGAATTTTAGAAACAAAAATAGTTTCTTTTATGATGTAATACAGATAATGCGAAGAGGTAAATGATTTCAGATAAGAATAATTATGGAAATATCTTCAGAAATATGGAGGATATTTATAATGAAAGATACGATGATATCTTAGAATTTCTAATATCAGAGAATGATGAAGAATATTGTCCGCAGGGGTTTAGAGTCAGGAGCAAGGTATTCGTTAATGACTTCAGCAGATACTGAATCATTTGGATTCTTTGAAGTCAGGTTCAGTCTTTGTGATTTGTCCACAGCCTCCTTCACACTTTGCTCAATCCGGTTTCCAGTTCAAAAACTTCTCTTTTTCTGAGCTTTGCCAATACACTATTCTTTATCATCAAACTTTTTACTGTTAAGATCGTTTACAGTTGTTGCTACTTCGTCAGCATTTCAAGAACTAGTTCGCAGTTCAAGGTGTTTTTCAGAAACTTCACATTCAAAGTATGTAAGTCCAGGAGATAGACGTTGTATGTACACCTATAACTGTTGGCGTAGACATGCTGCGAGATTTCAAAATACTGATTGCTAATTCTCGATGATTCGTATGGCAATTCTTGTTACAAGATGCGAATGAGTAAATGATGGGGTTTCGATAAATATAATGATTCTTCGGAAGGTCAAAGATCAGTGAAGTTGTGAATAAGTTTATTGCTAATGTGGTGGAATATGAAAGGTTCTCCGGTAACAAAAAGGTAATCATATATATATCAAGATTATGATAAGGCTACTCCGAATGAAAAATCGAAGTTGTCTTGCTGGAGCTGTGATAGAATTTGCTACTTTGAAAAGGAATTGTAAAGTTATTTTTTTATTTTTTATTTTTGTTAATAAATGCCAAAGGATCTGACATAGATATGTGTTGAATTATGACTTTGGTTTCGAGAGCTTTTTAAGTACATAAATGTGGGTAATTTGTGGTTGGATCATCATCTCAATTGCTCATTATTTGAAGTGTCTTCAGAAATTTTCGAAGGATTTGAACACAGATTGTAATCGTTAATATACATTTGATGTTCTAACACAGTTTTGAAGTCAAAGTATAACTTTGAAAGATGTAGGAATCTAAAAGTGATGGTACTGGTTATATCTCGAATTGAATTCTGAGGTTTCAAAATCAGAATATGTAATTGGGTTTGAATGAGTATGGTTGTTTTGATTTCTATGAAAGAATGTATATTATTGTAAAAGTAGGAAGTATAGTTGATAATTTGCTTAATCAAATTCGAAGAATGTAACATATTAATTGTGAATATATATATATATATATATCTCGGGTATTACCTACCCATTAAAAAAATTTCACAATTAATATTTTGTACAAAAGAATTTTTATTACAGTCTTTATGAAAATATATGTGTATATATTCTCTTCAGATGTAACATAGATTTTAATGAGTTAATACTAAATTAAACTCATTCGATTTACAGTTGAAACTAGAATTGAATAATCCCTTGAAGGCTTTAGAGATTACATAAGTATTTCTTCAATAATATTGAAATTATGAATCAATACTTCGTTATTTGTTGAGGCGTGATGTTGATTTTTGTTAAATTCTTGTGAACTTCGCAAAGTACGAATGATATTATCTGAAAAGTTTTGGGTACATCGATGATGAAAGTGTAAAATCAAATATATACTTGATTTATTATGAATTGGAATTTGTTGAATTGAGATAGAGATTGTAGTTAACGATGGATAAATTGCGGGTGAAGGACGTACATTATAGCATATTTGTAATATGAATTAACCGAGTAGTTAAGATTCACACACAATAGCTTAGCACGGAAATATTTATTACAAAATATATATATATATATATATATATATATATATATATATATATATATTATATGTATATTATCTAGGGTAAAAACTAGATTTAATTTTCAAAAGATCAAATGTTTTCATAAAGATACAATTTCCTTAATGGATCAAAATTTTATAGTCATGTGGGACTGTAAACCATATCGTTACTACCATTGTTTATACCGCCGTATAGAAATCACTGATGTACAAAGTGTGAAGAATAAAGAAGTGATTCTGGTATTTCAAGACGATATTGCTTGAGGACAAGCAACGCTCAAGTGTGGGAATATTTGATAATGCTAAAAACGAACATATATTTCATAGCATTATTCCTCAAGAAAGACAAGCTTTTAGTTGCAATTGTTCTATTTAAAATTGATATTCGTTTAAATAATAAAAGGTGAAGACAAAAGACAGATTCGACGAATTGAAGACGCAAACGACCAAAAAGGTCAAAAGTACAAAAGATAATCAAAGAGGTTCCAATTATTGATAAGAAACGTCCCGAAATTACAAGAGTACAAGATTCAAAACGCAAAGTACAAAATATAAAATTGTACGCAAGGACGTTCGAAAATCCGGAACCGGGACCAGAGTCAACTCTCAACGCTCGACGCAACGGACTAAAAATTACAAGTCAACTATGCACATAAATATAATATAATATTTAAATAATTCTTATAATTATTTAATATATTATATTTATTTAAAACCGTCGGTAAACAAAGAGCCAAACTCCTCTGAGCTGTAAAAGCAAACTCCGCGACTCGCGGAGTTTGAAGGCCAAAAATGCCGCGAGTCGCGGAGCCCCAATTTCTGAAAGTCCATATAAAGCTCGCGTATTCTGATCGTAAAAATTCATCTTTTTTTTCCTTCTTCTCTCAATATATACGTAATATATATATATAATTTATATTTTAATTTTAATTTTAATTTTAAATCCTAATAATAAGGGTATGTTAGCGAATGTTGTAAGGGTGTAAGTCGAAACTCTGTCCGTGTAACGCTACGCTATTTTTAATCATTGTAAGTTATGTTCAACCTTTTTATATTAATGTCTCGTAGCTAAGTTATTATTATGCTTATTTAATCCGAAGTAATCATGATGTTGGGCTAATTACTAAAATTTGGATAATTGGGCTTTGTACCATAATTGGGGTTTGGATAAAAGAACGACACTTGTGGAAATTAGACTATGGGCTATTAATGGGTTTTATATTAACTAAACAATACCTTGTTAATTTAATATACAAACTTATAATTCGACGTATTTATATATAACCACATACGCTTAATCGGACACGATGGGCGGGATATTTATAAGTACAAATTATTGTTCATTTTACCGGATACGGAACTGGATTAATAGTTAATAGACTTGTTGGAACAGGGGTGAATTACATTCAAGGGTAATTGGTGTAATTGTTAACAAAGTAGTAAAACCTTGGTTTACACGCAGTCGATAACCTGGTGTATTCATTAAACAAAGTATTAAAACCTTGTTACAATTCGAATCCTCAATTAGTTGGAATATTTGACTTCGGGAATAAGAATAATTTGACGAAGGCTTTCGCTCTTTATAGTTATGACTGATGGACTATTATGGACAAATCCGTATGGACATATTAAATAATTCAGGACAAAGGACAATTAACCCATGGGCTTAAAATCAACACGTCAAACATCATGATTACGGAAGTTTAAATAAGCATAATTCTTTTATTTCATATTTAATTTCCTTTATTTTATATTTAATTGCACTTCTAATTATCGCATATTTATTGTTATTATATTTAATTGCACTTTTAATTATTGTACTTTTAACTATCGCAAGTTTATTTTAGCGCACTTTTATTATTCGCAATTTCATTATCGTTATTTACTTTACGCTTTAAATTAAGTCTTGTATTTATTATTTTACATTTGGTTTTAACTGCGACTAAAGTTTTAAAAATCGACAAACCGGTCATTAAACGGTAAAAACCCCCCTTTATAATAATAATATTACTTATATATATATTTGTATTTTTATAAAAGTAAACTAATATAGCGTTAAAGCTTTGTTTAAAAAGATTCCCTGTGGAACGAACCGGACTTACTAAAAACTACACTACTGTACGATTAGGTACACTGCCTATAAGTGTTGTAGCAAGGTTTAAGTATATCCATTCTCTAAATAAATAAATATCTTGTGTAAATTGTATCGTATTCAATAGTATTTCCTGTAAAAATTAATAGCTATTTTATATACACCTCGCGAAACATCAAGTTATTTTTGGCGCCGCTGCCGGGGAACTCTTAAACGCCGGAAGCAACGCTAATATAAAAAAAAGATTTTTATTTTACTTTTATTAAATTTCGTTTTTATAAAAATACGTTTTAAATATTCGAAAATATAAAAAGAAAAACAAAAAGATAAATATTTTTAAGATTTTGTTAAATATTTAAGTTTTATAAAGTTTCTTTATTTTTATTTTATAAAAACATAAGTTTTATTTAAGTATTTTGTTTTTATTTAAAAACATAAAAAAATATATATATATATATATAAATCTAGTTTTAAGATTTTTATTTATAAAATTATAAAGTAATTCTATTTTTATTTAAGTTTTAAATATAAGTTTTTATTATACACATATTTTTTTTATATAAACAGAAAAATTAAAAACAGAAAAAAAAATAAAAAATAAAAAAACACGTCAGTTTTAAACTGTTCCAGGTTTGAATTTCTGAACCCCGCGACTCGCGGGGTTTGATGCTTTGAATACCGCGACTCGCGGAGTAATTCTGACACGCGACAGAAACCCTAAACTGAATTAATTACGGGGTAATTAATTATTATTATTATTATTTAACCCTAATTATTATTATTATTATAATTAGTTTTATTTTAAATTTTACTTTTTATTTAATTTATATATTTTAGTTAAATTAGTTTTATTAAATTGTAAAATTAATAGTTTTAATAAATAAATAATATAAAAATAATATTTTTATAAAAATTGTACTTTTTACAACTTTTTGTATATTTTTATATTTTGTCCCTTTTTAATCGTTTTAGCGTAATATTTGTATTTTTAGCTCATATTTAGTTTTAAACTTAGTTTTTGCCATAGTTATTTTTACTCCTAGATTTTTAGGCTTTACCGTAGAATTCCTTAAGTGCTTTTTCTTTAGACTAAGATTTAGGTGCTTTAGAATTTTGCGACGCCTTTTTAAGTTTTAGTTTCTTTTTAAGTTATTTCCATTTGGGATATAGTTTTTCTTGTAAGCTTTAATATTTTTAGACACCTTTTACCTATGTATCAATTATCATTCCAATTAGTAATCTCAATTTGCGATTATAATTTTAAGTTAGTTGTAGTAATAAGGTTAGGTTAGTCAAATATTTTTAAGTTTTATAAGTTTCTTTTATTTTTCCGTCACCTTTTATTTTTTCAACCATTTTTCTTTTTAGATCTTTTTCCGACGAACTCTTTTTCTTTCTTATTTCTCGCTATTCTAGTTTTAGGACATAGATTTTTATTCTACTTCTTATCTAAATTTCTTAAAATTACGAAAATTTATTTTAAGTGGTTAAATTGATAGACATCAAAATTTTCTGGTTCGTAGTAATAGTTGGATTTGTACGTGGACCGGGTTATTGGAGCCAAACAGTCCTCAATTATATTGAGACCAAACAAATCCTGCCCCTCTTCTGCATCTTTTGGCTATTCGAAACGTGGGCAAAATCAGAAAAGTCTATTGATTGGATAACTTATTATAATTTTTCTTTCCTTTTAAAAACTAATAGGATATTCAGTGAATGCACCGAGCAAGACGTTCACCACCTTTTGTACGTTCACCACCTGTAACTAGATCAAGACATTTAGCAAATATAATCGCCGTTGATTTTTCTTTAGAATCGTCATCCAGTCGACCAAGTACTTCAGTTCAAATTTCCGATAATCCATTTTTTGAACCCGACCTCACAATTGAGAATTCGGAGAATATTCACGAATAATTCGTAGATCCTGAACCACTAAATTTTCCTCCGGAACCACCAATCATTCAAACAGAGATTGTTGAGGAACGAACCATTAAATCAGAATCCTCTAGTGATTCCGATTCAACAAATTCAATTATGGAGAATCTGGAACCTTTAAGTATGGAAGACCGAATGAGAGCTAAATGCACTGGCCAAGGTCACGCAATTACTCATCCAGACATTAATGCGCCAGATTATGAAATCAAAGGACAAATTCTACACATGGTGACTAATCAATGCCAATTTAGTGGTGCGCCGAAGGAAGATCCAAATGAACATTTACGTACCTTTAATAGGATCAGCACACTATTTAAAATCCGAGAAGTGGAGGATGAACAGATATATCTCATGTTATTTCCCTGGACTTTAAAGGGAGAAGCCAAAGATTGGTTAGAATCGTTACCTGAAGGGGCGATTGATACATGGGATGTTTTAGTTAACAAATTTCTTAAACAATTCTTTCCTGCATCTAAAGCCGTAAGACTTCAAGCAGAAATTGTTACGTTTACACAGAAACCGAATGAAACTCTATATGAGGCGTGGACAAGATTTGGAAAGTTATTGAGAGGATGTCCGCAACATGGTTTAGACACCTGTCAAATAGTACAAATATTCTACCAAGTATGCGACATCACTACAAGGAAAGACATAGATATAGCAGCCGGTGGTTCTATTATGAAGAAAACCGAAACTGATGCTTACAAAATTATTGATAACAGTGCTTCCCACTCACATGAGTGGCACCAAGAAAAAGATATCGTTAGATCATCTAAAGCAGCTAGAGCCGATTCTAGCCATGACTTAGATTCCATTTTCGCAAAGATAGATGCTGTCGAGAGACGAATGGAAAAGATGACTAAAGATATTCACTCAATACGAATTAGTTGTGAGCAGTGTGGAGGACCACATTTGACAAAAGATTGTCTCAGTATTGAATTAACAATGGAACAAAGAGAGAATATTTCATACATAAACCAAAGGCCTGGAAATAATTATCAGAATAATTATCAACCGCCAAGACCGATTTACAATCAAAACCAGAATTATAACAGAAGTATTCCATACAACAACCAACAAGGTCCTTGCAATCAACAAGTATCTAATAATAATTACAATCAGCAAAGACCTAATTTTCAAAACAAACCACCACAACAAACCGATGATAAAAAGCCGAATTTAGAAGATATGATGACAAAGCTAGTTGAAACTCAAACGCAGTTTTTCACATCTCAAAAACAAACCAATGAACAAAATGCTCAAGCATTTAGAAATCAACAAGCTTCTATTCAAAATCTGGAACAAGAAGTAAGTAACCTAGGAAGGTTAATAGGTGAAAGAAAACCGGGAAGTCTACCTAGTGATACAAATGCTAACCCCCGGAATGAAACAGCTAAAGCCATTACCACAAGAAGTGGTACAACACTTAAACCACCTAAAATACCTGTAACTTCTGATGAAGCTATTCCTACTCCACAAGAACCACAACCTGATCAAGATAAGGAAAAAGAACCGGTAGTTAAAAAGGTTAATGAAGATAACACAGTTAAGGATAAACCTTATGTTAAACCATACCAACCGCCACTTCCTTACCCGAGTAAAATGAAGAAAGAGAAACATGAAGCCGAGCAATCCAAATTCTTGGATATGTTTAAACAGATAAATGTAAATCTTCCTTTCATTGATGTGATTTCAGGAATGCCTAGATATGCTAAATTCTTGAAAGATCTAATCTCAAATAGAAAGAAAATGGAAGAACTCTCGGCTGTTACTATGAATGCTAATTGTTCAGCAGTGCTGTTGAATAAGATACCAGAAAAACTATCTGATCCAGGAAGTTTCACAATTCCATGTTTTCTGGGTAGTCTTAGTTCAATAGAAGCATTGGCAGACTTAGGTGCTAGTATAAATTTAATGCCGTATTCACTATACGCTAAACTAGACCTTGGAGAATTGAAACCAACCAGAATAAGCATACAACTAGCCGATAGATCAATAAAATATCCTAGAGGGATAATGGAGAACATGCTAGTTAAAGTTGGTACTTTACTATTTCCAGTAGATTTTGTTGTTTTGGACATGGAAGAAGATTCTCAAGTTCCTCTCATATTAGGAAGACCATTCTTAAACACGGCTAAAGCAATGATAGACGTGTTCGATAAGAAACTGACCCTAAGTATAGAGGATGAGAGTGTTACCTTTTCAGTTGATAGAGCAATGCAACAACCGCAATCTACAGATGATACATGTTATTATATTCAAACTATAGATGCACATGCAGAATTATTAGAAGAATTTCCAGAATTACAAGGAACAGGAGAATGTTCTTTAGGAGAAGGTAATGAACCAATTGATAAAGCTGAAATGTTAGCTACACTTATAGCTAATGGATATGAACCAACAACAGAAGAAATTCAAATGCTAAAAGAAGAAGACAGATATCGATATAAATCATCGATAGAAGAACCACCGAAATTAGAGTTAAAGCCACTTCCAAACCATTTGGAATATGCTTATTTACAAGGTGAATCTGAATTACCTGTAATAATATCGTCTTCTCTTACTGAAAATGAGAAATCGCAACTCATTTCTGTGTAGAAAGCTCATAAACCAGCCATTGCATGGAAGATTCATGATATTAAAGGAATAAGTCCTTCGTATTGCACACATAAAATCCTTATGGAAGAAGGTCATAAAACGTATGTGCAACGCCAACGAAGACTAAATCCTAATATGCAAGATGTAGTTAAGAAAGAGATTATTAAACTGCTAGACGCAGGTCTAATTTATCCAATCTCTGATAGTCCATGGGTAAGCCCAGTTCAATGCGTGCCTAAGAAGGGTGGCATGACTGTCATTACAAATGAGAAAAATGAGCTTATTCCTACTAGGACCGTAACAGGATGGCGTGTATGTATTGATTATAGAAAATTAAATGACGCTACCAGAAAAGATCACTTTCCCTTACCTTTCATAAATCAAATGTTGGAAAGATTAGCCGGAAATAGTTACTATTGTTTTCTAGATGGATTTTCCGGATATTTTCAAATTCCAATAGCACCCGAAGATCAAGAGAAAACCACATTCACGTGCCCTTATGGTACTTTTGCTTACAAACGCATGCCATTTGGACTTTGTAACGCCCCTGCAACCTTTCAAAGGTGTATGATGGCGATTTTTCACGACATGATAGAAGAATGCATGGAAGTATTCATGGATGACTTTTCAGTCTTCGGTGATACATTTGAAACATGTCTAGTTAATCTTGAACGAATGCTTATTAGATGCGAACAATCAAATCCAGTACTTAATTGGGAGAAATGCCATTTCATGGTTAAAGAAGGCATCGTTCTTGGACATAAAATTTCAAAAGAATGAATTGAAGTGGATAGAGCTAAAGTAGATGTAATTGCTAAACTTCCACATCCCACCAATGTTAGAGGAGTTAGGAGTTTTCTAGGGCATGCCGGTTTTTACCGACGTTTCATAAAAGATTTTTCTAAAATTGCCACTCCTATGAATAAACTCCTAGAAAAGGATGCTCCATTCATCTTTTCAGATGAATGTATCAAATCTTTTAATATTCTTAAAGAAAAACTCACTAATGCACCAATCATGATAACACCAAATTGGAATCTACCATTTGAACTAATGTGCGATGCAAGTGATTTTGCAATGGGAGCCGTTTTAGGACAAAGGATTGAAAAACGATTTCAACCTATATATTATGCTAGTAAGACGTTACAAGGAGCACAAACGAACTATACAACTACTGAAAAAGAACTCCTTGCTATTGTCTTTGCTTTTGACAAATTTCGATCATATCTCGTTCTAGCAAAAACGGTGGTCTATACCGACCATTCTGCTCTTAGATACCTATTTTCAAAACAAGATGCTAAACCAAGATTAATCCGTTGGATCTTACTCTTACAAGAGTTTGATATTGAAATCCGAGATAAAAGAGGAGCAGAAAATCTCGCCGCTGATCATCTTTCTCGTCTTGAAAATCCCGAATTAGAAGTTCTAAATGAATCGGCCATACAAGACAACTTTCCTGATGAATATCTATTGAAGATAGATTATAAAGAAATACCATGGTTTGCAGACTATGCAAACTACTTAGTATGTGGATTCCTTGAAAAAGGATTATCGTACCAAAGACGAAAGAAATTCTTCAGTGATATAAAACACTATTTTTGGGAAGATCCACATCTGTTTAAAAGTTGTCCAGATGGAATAATACGCCGATGTGTATTTGGAGATGAAGCTAGTAAAATTTTAAACCATTGTCACACAGGACCAACAGGAGGGCATTATGGGCCTCAACTAACAGCAAGAAAAGTTTATGATGCTGGATTCTATTGGCCTACAATTTACAAAGACGCACACCTTCTTTGCAAATCCTGTGATGCTTGTCAAAGAGCCGGAAAAATAAGTCAACGTGATGAAATGCCACAAAATGTCATCCAAGTATGTGAAGTATTTGACATTTGGGGTATTGACTTTATGGGTCCATTTCCAAAATCTCATAATAATCTATATATACTCGTAGCCATTGATTATGTATCTAAATGGGCGGAAGCACAAGCTCTCCCAACTAACGATGCACGAGTTGTAGTCAACTTTTTAAAACGTCTTTTTGCAAGGTTTGGAACACCGAAAGCTTTAATAAGTGATCGGGGTACTCATTTCTGTAATAATCAACTTGAGAAAGTTCTTAAAAGATATGGAGTAACTCATAAAATCTCCACCACATATCATCCACAAACAAGTGGACAAGTTGAAAATACAAACCGAGCTTTAAAACGTATTCTAGAGAAAACCGTAGGATCAAATCCGAAGGAATGGTCCATTAAATTGGAGGATGCACTCTGGGCTTTTAGAACAGCCTACAAAACTCCAATTGGAACCACACCTTTTAGACTTGTTTATGGAAAAGCATGTCATCTTCCAGTAGAAATTGAACACAAAGCATTTTGGGCTTTGAAGACATGTAATCTTGATTTACATGAAGCCGGACGTCTACAATTAAGTCAACTAAACGAATTAGAAGAATTAAGACATGAAGCATACGAAAATTCGTTAATTTATAAAGAAAGAACGAAGAAATGGCATGATAAAAGAATCAGAAGTTCAAAAAAATTTAAAGAAGGAGACAGAGTTCTTCTTTTCAATTCACGATTCAAGCTATTTTCTGGAAAATTGAAATCAAGATGGTCTGGACCATTCATAGTCAAAAGAATTTTCCCATACGGAACGATAGAATTAATAAATTCAAATGGGATTGAATTTAAAGTTAATGGTCACAGAGTTAAACATTACATACATGGTCCGATGGAAGTTGACAATGAAGTTAATCATAATTTCACCACCCAAGAAAACCTTCAAAATGAAAACATAAATATGTTATCAACAACATATGAAAAATCAAAAGTGGAATATATGGAGGATTCAAATTTGAGTGATGAAGAAGAATTCCTATACAAACCACCCATTCCAAGAAACGAAGAAAAATGTGAACAAGAAATTCAAATAGAAATGAAAGAACCAAGGAAAGAACACCCGAAAAAGGTTTACAAACCAACTCGACTTACTAAAGCAGGAGACCCGGGTGAATTTATCATTTCTTGCTTACTTAATGATGGTGCTGTATATAATGGACTCGCAGATTTAGGAGCAAGTGCAAATATTATGCCTCTTTCCTTATACAAAAGATTAGGCATGGGTAAATTAAAACCAACCAAAATAGGTGTTCAATCATTTGACCAAACCATTAAACACCCGGTTGGAATAGCAGATAATTTACTTGTTAACGTGGGAAGTTTGACCTTTGTTGCAAACTTCATAGTGATTAATATGGAGGAAAACCTTGATATTCCTCTAATTCTAGGTCGCCCATTTTTAGCAACCACCGAGGCATTCATTGATGTAAGAGAAGGTAGAATAACACTAAGGGATGGTGATACATCGATCACCTTTGTGAACCGAAAGTTTAGATCTCCACAAACCAAAACTGTTAGACCAATAAAAACGCATAAGTGTGGGGAAGATGAAGAAACACTTAACGATGATCCAATCACAAAGAATGCCGTTGATGATACGAAATTAGATGAACCCATTTTTAACAGTTCAACGAAGAAACTTTATAAACGGATTCACGATGCTAAGATAAAAGGAAACTTTAAGTTATATAACCGATTAATATCCAATTTATCGTCAAAAGAAAAGGCAATGTTAGTTGAATTTGTGAAAGTTACGGAAGGAATCAACAAATGGATTGAAGTAAAAGTCAAAGATATACAAGTCGTTGATGATTCAATTGACAACGAAGTTAATCACAATTTCGACACCACAGCTAACTAAGTGTGGGGAGAATCAAGTCTTTAAAGGATAATATGTATTTCTGTTAGAGTTAGATTGTCTGTTTTCGTGTAGTTCTCGAAAATGGAACCCGAATGGTCTTTCCCTAGCAGACCCTAAAGAACTAGTCTTCTCCCCCCATTCTGAATTTTTATTTTTTTTAGGAAATGAAGACTGCCTGTGAACTAAACCATGGTCTAATGCTACACGCTTTGATCACTAAACGTAATAATGACATACTTCCGAGTGAATTAGTATCAGTAATTAGAGAAAGAATGGACGGAGTTAGAAAAGAATCCAGATGCGAAGATAATAAGTTACAATTTGGTAAAGGAAAATTAAAATCCGCAGCGAAAAGAAGAGCACGACACCTAGAAAGATGTCACAAATGCGGAAAATGGTCACATGGAGGTAAATGTTCAAATAATCAAACCTATTCAAACACCGAATTTGTTACTCTATGTAGAGACGGACCGTTCATATGTTTAGAAGAAAAGACACTGAATGCTCGAGGTTACGCCTATGTAGCCATGGAAAACCAATTAAACCGACTATCTTATGAATGGGATAGATCATATAACTAAGAAATCTATTTCACAGGTATGTCTGTACAGTTTTTATTTTATTTTTTTTCTTATTTTTAACCTTTTGATAATAAACGCTAATTTGTTCGCTATAAAGTATTAAATTGGTATTGAATAAAATTAGGTTTGGCGACCGAAATTATTGATATCATTCAAAAAAATTTATTATATCACTGCACAATTTAACGTTTATTCTTAAGGTATAAATATCTTTAATCAATCAACCCAAAATATTTCAAAAATTCGTCATGAGTTAAATTAGGTCTTGGAACCGAAATTACTTTACCGAAAAGAGGGGCGCATATTTTTGATAATATTTGATTGATTAAAGTGGGATAAAAAGCCAAAAAGATTTTTAATTTTATTTTTACCATGTTTTTAAAATTAATATTTAAATCTTAAATTAATATTGTAAACTTTGTAAAAACAATATATTTAAAATTGTAAATATTTAAAAAATTAATATAAGTTTGGTATGAATTTATAATATGAATTTTTAAATTAAGTTTGATGTGAATTTTTTATTTTTTAAAAAAAATATGAATTTTTAATTTTATGCATTTCAAATTTTAAGTTTAGTGTGAATTTTTAATATTAATTTTGAATTTTATATTTAAATTGTGTGAATTTAAAAACAAAAATTTACTTTATATCATTAAGTTAAAAATATGATTTTTAAAATTCGTCGTAAGTTGAAGACTAGGTCTTTGAACCGAAATTGCTTTACCCAAGGGAGGGACAAGAACTTTTATTATCATTATTTTTAATCTTATTGATTTAAAGTATGCCAAAAACATTAAAAACCCCAAAAATCTTAGCTTTTAAAACAATCGCTACAAAAAGACAAATTTTAAAATTTTGTCGAGGGATGGACTAGGACATCGATCCGAAACGACCTCGTCCTAAATAACAAGGGAAACAAAATTTTAAAATTAAGTACTTAATTGTTTTATAAGTTAATGATTATAAAAAAAAAAAAAAATACCAAACTCCGCGACTCGCGGAGTTTGAAGGGTAATTCACCGCGAGTCGCGGAGGGACCAAAATACAGAAAAAAAAATATAAACGCATAACAGATCAGTCCCAACCCAAAACAAAAACATACTGCGAAAAACTGCACGAGAAAAAACCGAAAAAACACCCCAAAAATCACAATTTTTAACCGTTAATCACCAAATCTTTTACTAAAATCATGTTGAGAAGGATGCTATCTAGGAATTACTCAAGAAAAACGGTAAATTTCTACACCTAAACACCATTTAATCCGAAATTAGTGTTCTTGAGCAATTTTTTTCCCCAATTTGATTTTGATGCTTTTTAGTGTAATTAGGCTTAAATTGTTTATGTATTATGCTTGTATAACCTAGATTGATGCTGTTTAACATAATTAGAAGCCTTAAACTTCAAATTTTGAGTAATCTAGGGTTTGTGTTCTTGAGCAATTTGGGGCTTTTTGATATAAACAGGTTATGGCCGATTTTTGTCATGAATTGTTGCTAAATTAAGTAGTGTAACATGTTTAGTTAGTTAAATGATCCAAACTTTGAGCCTAAACATGATTTTGAGAATTAAAGTGGACTTTTTCAAGTCTAAAAATTCATGAACTTGATTTTTGAGAGATAATGCCATTTGAAACTTGTTTAATTGCTAGTAATGATTATTTTGACATGTTATTTGAGTTGAATGCTTATGAACTAGGCGAACATTTTCGTATATGCTTATTTGAAAAAGTGTAGATTTGATAAAAATGTGAAAATAAGCTTAAGTTTGATATAAATTGATCATGTCATTGTAATTATTTTGATTGATGATTTTGCTGACACTAATGCATATTTAGATGCACAAAAATTGTGTTTGATGTGTTTTGCAGACTGAAAGGGGTGAATCTTCATCCCAAGCTCGCAATGCTCCTGCTGAGAATGCGGAACAACAGGAGGTGGATAACTACTACAAGCAGGATATACCTCATCCAGTCATGACATTTTCTGATATGCACTTGGAAGATTTGCATCCGAACCTGAGATTTGACAGACTTTGGATAGATTATCCAAAGTATCAAAGGGGTTGCATACGCTTCATTCTAAAGTTGTTGAGGTACCTAGGGTCATAGAATGGGGACCCTTAGAAGCTGTAGAATTGGCTGGGCCAATTAGGGAATTACTTGTACAGAGGTATGGTAATTCTACTTTTAATGACTGGGTACGTTTATTCACCATGCGTAGACCTGTATATAAAGTATGGTGTGAAGAATGGTTATGTAGTATAGAATTAAATGATCGGGTAGCCAGTTTAACCGATCGATCTTTTATTAGATTTTTGTTAGGAGGTTCGATGCGCCACATGTCTTTACTAGACATGGCTCAGGCTTTACGTATATATACACCTGAGGAGTTAGCATCTGCCGATTGTAGAGGGTTGATACTAAATGGTAGAAAGATAGATGAAAATTTTGATACACACGGTGTGTGGAGTCAAATGACAAGCCATCACCGTTTCAAAGGGGGAAATTACTCTTATTTGGATATAGATAGAGCTGAATTAAGAGTAATTCATAGGTTTTTAGCTAATTCGATTACACAAAGGGGTAAGAACAAGGAAAAGGTAAATGAACAGGATTTGTTTTACCATATGTGTATTCGAGACCCACAAAGCGCTGTAAGTATACCGTATTGTGTGGGTTATTATTTATCAGCTATGGTTCGGGGGATGAGACCGCATAGCATAATAGGAGGTGGTATTTTTATTACTTTGATTGCTGAATATCTCGGTGTGGATATAAGTTAGGGGGGATTATTAGTCGAAGAACCAGAACCCCGCGATACTATAGGTTTAAATGTATACCATGGTGCGAAAGTTTTAAAGAGGCGAAATAACGCCGCAGTACCATACCATGGTAGACATCCACAGGTTGAGAGAAACCAACAGCAAGGTAATGTAGGAGGGGGAAATGAGATGCAAGAAATGCAAAGGTTTATAGCTTCACAGGAGTACGAAAATGCTAGACAGAGAGCATTTGAAGATTGGCAAGTTCATCAGAACCAAATCATAGCTCATTGCCAACATATAGGTAGAAACTATATTCCTACACCGAAACCCATCTTCCCTAGCTGGTCTATAGAGATGCAACCACCGTATCCTACGTATAACCCTGCTGAAGCATTCTATAGCACCTATGGTTATGCTTGGAACCCCTATTGGTACCAGTATCATCCCTAGTCTACTTAGTTTTATTTATTTTGTAATTTGTAATATTGATACGTTTAATACTTATGTTAATATTGTAATAGTTTTTATAATGTTCTAACTTTTATTCTTAGATTTTAATAATTTTTGAATGTGGGGTAATATACCAAACTTCAAAAATATGAATATATGTTTGCAGTTTATCTTATGTACACAACAGGGTAAAACAACGCATTTTCAAAGACTGGCATTAAGTTCAGCATAAGCAACTAATTTTGACGACAAGATGCAAAATATATGTGAAATAACAACAAGACGGAATGAACAAATGATGTGCACCATTTATCATTCAGCAAACAAACGCCAATATATTTGGAAACTTTGGTAAAAATTTAATCATTTTCACACAAATCACCCTCAATAATTTAAATTGTTACTGATTTCTTGCAAATGAGGGCATTGCAAGATCTTAAGTGTGGGAAGGGGTTAAATTCTTTCGGATTTTAAAATTTTTACTTTAAACACTTGGTTACCATTAAAAATACTAGTAAAACAGTAGTTGTATTAGAATCTAGTGCTCTCTGATAATAAAGAACAGCCCTAGTCTTATATACTGACTACCCAATTCTAGTAAAAAAATTTCAAAATTTTCAATTAAATGAACTCAAAATCATGTTTATACATATTTATGAACGATAAAACTAGGTTTTAACACCGAAATTATTGTTACCTCGGAAAGGACATAAATTGAGAAACAAACCAAAATGTTAAAATTCATTTAAAATGGAATAGAGGACGATAAAAAGGAAAATAAAAGCCAAGTGTGGGAAAATTTACCAAGTTATCTTAAATATATGTCACATATTTTTGTACAAATAACTGAAAATACTTTTGCTTTGGACTAAACTAAACTGTTTTACCCGATGAAAGAAAAGAAGAGATGGATCTACACGATGAATCAATTTCATCATTAAAAGGAAGTAAAGTCTTCCGAAAAAGACACGCGCTTCTTGATTTAGGTCATGAAGTTGTCATCCAGACCAGCTGTAGGTTGACGAAAAATCTAGAAAAGTCATCACTAAAATCAGCAGGAAATCCACGGACCTCAGCATTAAACAGGGTCGCCAAGTGGTCAGATTTATCCTAACCATGAGAAGGATTTATCTCGTAAAATGGGGGGGCACCATGCAAATTAGCTGGATAAGACTAATGAATCAGATCCCCAGAAAGGATAATCTCCTTAAAAGATCAAAAATCAGCTTTTAAGCCTGATATTACTCAATCCTAGAGATTGACCTTAAAGATTGAGAATTACAAACTCATGAAATTCAATGACATCTAAACTCGAGCTTGAACGAGAAAATATTTTGATCAAAATTAAAAACCGATTTGTTTTCTGAAAACCCTATTTTTAATGCGTTCATTACCATTGAACGTAAAATCCTAGGAATTCACCTGGAATTCATTAGGTCATCTGAACCAAATCGGGTGTCAACCGTAAGAACGGTGGTTGCATAGCATGGTCGAAGACAGGACCTTGTGCCAGACCGAAAAATCATAAGGGTGAGCTTTACTATTGCTCCTACCAAGGATAGTAATTGCGTCCGACACGTTATAGACCATAATTAAAAGCATGTCAGGGGACATTGCCTTAACGGTTGCTTGTTCAAAGCTTTCCTTTATAACCGGACGGTAGTTTACCGAAAGGTAATATACGGAGCAAGTATACTGGATGTGTTGCTTTCCTAATACAAGGTTAGCAAGTGGGTGACACAAAACCACAAGTTTTGAGCTAAAATTTTCAAATCTGAAACCCACCAAGCCCACAAAAATATTTTGCAAACACCGGTGAAGGGTTATTCCGGAAAACTTATCTAGGGTAAAAACTAGATTGAATTTTCAAAAAGATCAAATGTTTTCATAAAGATCCAATTTCCTTAATGGATCTAAATTTTATAGTCATGTGGGACTGTAAACCACATCGTTACTACCATTGTTTATACCGCCGTATTGAAATCACTGATGTACAAAGTGTGAAGAATAAAGAAGTGATTCTGGTATTTCAAGACGATATTGCTTGAGGACAAGCAACGCTCAAGTGTGGGAATATTTGATAATGCTAAAAACGAACATATATTTCATAGCATTATTCCTCAAGAAAGACAAGCTTTTAGTTGCAATTGTTCTATTTAAAAGTGATATTCGTTTAAATAATAAAAGGTGAAGACAAAAGACAGATTCGACGAATTGAAGACGCAAACGACCAAAAAGCTCAAAAGTACAAAAGACAATCAAAGAGGTTCCAATTATTGATAAGAAACGTCCCGAAATTACAAGAGTACAAGATTCAAAAAGCAAAGTACAAAATATAAAATTGTACGCAAGGACGTTCGAAAATCCGGAACAGGGACCAGAGTCAACTCTCAACGCTCGACGCAACGGACTAAAAATTACAAGTCAACTATGCACATAAATATAATATAATATTTAAATAATTCTTATAATTATTTAATATATTATATTTATTTAAAACCGTCGGTAAACAAAGAGCCAAACTTCTCTGAGCTGTAAAAGCAAACTCCGCGACTCGCGGAGTTTGAAGGCCAAAAATGCCGCGAGTCACGGAGCCCCAATTTCTGAAAGTCCCTATAAAGCTCGCGCATTCTGATCGTAAAAATTCATCTTTTTTTTCCTTCTTCTCTCAATATATACGTAATATATATATATATATATATATATATATAATTTATATTTTAATTTTAATTTTAAATCCTAATAATAAGGGTATGTTAGCGAATGTTGTAAGGGTGTAAGTCGAAACTCTGTCCGTGTAATGCTACGCTATTTTTAATCATTGTAAGTTATGTTCAACCTTTTTATATTAATGTCTCGTAGCTAAGTTATTATTATGCTTATTTAATCCGAAGTAATCATGATGTTGGGCTAATTACTAAAATTTGGATAATTGGGCTTTGTACCATAATTGGGGTTTGGATAAAAGAACGACACTTGTGGAAATTAGACTATGGGCTATTAATGGGTTTTATATTAACTAAACAATACCTTGTTAATTTAATATACAAACTTATAATTCGACGTATTTATATATAACCACATACGCTTAATCGGACACGATGGGCGGGATATTTATAAGTACGAATTATTGTTCATTTTACCGGATACGGAACTGGATTAATAGTTAATAGACTTGTTGGAACAGGGGTGAATTACATTCAAGGGTAATTGGTGTAATTGTTAACAAAGTAGTAAAACCTTGGTTTACACGCAGTCGATAACCTGGTGTATTCATTAAACAAAGTATTAAAACCTTGTTACAATTCGAATCCCCAATTAGTTGGAATATTTGACTTCGGGAATAAGAATAATTTGATGAAGGCTTTCGCTCTTTATATTTATGAATGATGGATTATTATGGACAAATCCGTATGGACGTATTAAATAATCCAGGACAAAGGACAATTAACCCATGGGCTTAAAATCAACACGTCAAACATCATGATTACGGAAGTTTAAATAAGCATAATTCTTTTATTTCATATTTAATTTCCTTTATTTTATATTTAATTGCACTTCTAATTATCGCATATTTATTGTTATTATATTTAATTGCACTTTTAATTATTGTACTTTTAACTATCGCAAGTTTATTTTAGCACACTTTTATTATTCGCAATTTCATTATCGTTATTTACTTTGCGCTTTAAATTAAGTCTTGTATTTATTATTTTACATTTGGTTTTAACTGCGACTAAAGTTTTAAAAATCGACAAACCGGTCATTAAACGGTAAAAATCCCCCTTTATAATAATAATATTACTTATATATATATTTGTATTTTTATAAAAGTAAACTAATATAGCGTTAAAGCTTTGTTTAAAAAGATTCCCTGTGGAACGAACCGGACTTACTAAAAACTACACTACTGTACGATTAGGTACACTGCCTATAAGTGTTGTAGCAAGGTTTAAGTATATCCATTCTCTAAATAAATAAATATCTTGTGTAAATTGTATCGTATTCAATAGTATTTCCTGTAAAAATTAATAGCTATTTTATATACACCTCGCGAAACATCATATATAATCGGGACGAGATACTCTGGAAATGAGAGAGAAAATGGTGTTTCGAATTGGTTCGCCGGTAAGTGCTTCAGGTTCTTCGTCAAGAGGACAATATGGTGGATGGAAAGGATCGCCTTCTTCTTGTCTCCAATGATTGAGGAGGCTACGAACCCATCCCCAATTCATCCAGAATAGATGATGGCTGATTGGTTGATCCATTCCGGTCACACTGCTTTCGGAGCTGAAGTGGGATTCCATTTCGGAATCCGAGGAACTTGAATTAATGACGAATTCCATTTCGTACGATTGAATAAAGGATTTTTCGATATAAAAATGATTTTCCAGCTATTGGGTGGTATTCTATTTACATAGGATATCTGTATATGTAGATTAAAAGATTTCGTAGATTACGGAGGAATTTACGGGATATGTCAGGCAAAGTTTAAAGTAACAGATACGATAAGATATGATTTAGCAGATACGCTAAGATATGAATTTTTGTCTATACACTACTCATGCAATTAATGTAGCAAGACGTGTCTAGACTAATAATGATAAGCAGGTAATTTCCTAAGGATGATAAGCAGATGATTTCCGACTAGAAATGATAAGCAAAACTTTTGACATGCAGACACGGTCGAAGTCCAGACCCACTAATGCATCTAAACAACTATCAGTTAGACACACTAATGCAAGACCTGGTTCACTAAGACCACCGCTCTGATACCAACTGAAAGGACCCGTTCATATACATTATAAACGATTCACAATAGTTGATTACATCGCGAGTACTTGACCTCTATATGATACATTCTACAAACATTGCATTCGTTTTTAAAAGACAAACTTTCATTACATCGAAAGTTGACAGCATGCATACCATTTCATAATATATCCAACTATAATTGACTTAATAATAATCTTGATGATCTCGACGACTTGAATGCAACGTCTTTTGAAATATGTCATGAATGACTCCAAGTAATATCTCTAATATGAGCAAATGCACAGCGGAAGATTTCTTTCATACCTGAGAATAAACATGCTTTAAAGTGTCAACCAAAAGGTTGGTGAGTTCATTAGTTTATCATAATCATTCATTTCCATCATTTTAATAGACCACAAGAATTTCATTTCCATTTCCCATAAATATACGTCTCATGCATAGAGACAAAAATCATTCATATGGATTGAACACCTGGTAACCGACATTAACAAGATGCATATAAGAATATCCCCTATCATTTCGGGAAATCCATCGGACATGATAAAAACGAATTCGAAGTACTAAAGCATCCAGTACTTTGGATGGGGTTTGTTAGACCCAATAGATATATCTTTAGGATTCGCATCAATTAGTAGATCGGTTTACTAATTCTTAGGCTACCAAGCAAAAGGGGCATATTCGGCTTCGATCATTCAACCATATAATGTAGTTTCGATTACTTGTGTCTATTTCGTAAAACATTTATAAAAATTTCGCATGTATTCTCAGCCCAAAAATATAAAGGGTAAAAAGGCAAATGAAACTCACCATACTGTATTTCGTAGTAAAAATTGTAGCGACCCCGACAAATCGTCAAGTGACGGCGTCGACTACGTGGGTCCCATTACCTGGTCATAAGTCTTTATGACAATGTTTGACCAAAATATGTCACCCTCATTTCAAAATAAAGATTGTTTTCAAAGTTTACAAGAATTGTTCAACCAAAAGTTAAGTTACAAGGTTATAAGTACATTTGAAATCTAGGCGACACGGTTTAAAGTAAAGTCAAAAGACGCTCCAAGTAATGCATGTATACTCGACATCCAATGCAAGTATCAAATAGTGAGCGGAAGCATGTATCACATATCGTGCAAGACCTGAGAAAAACATAGAAATCTGTCAACGAAAACATTGGTGAAATCATAGGTTTAAGTAAGTAAGTGAGTAAAAGTAAGTAAGTCGAACCACAAGGTTTGCAAAGTTGAAATAATAGTAACACATTCTAAAAGTTAATATTCACGAGCACTCAATTATCAAAGCTTAACATTCCGTCCGTTGAACCCCGTAATAATAGTGTTAGAACATACACTTTTCCCGAAAATATATTTCACCCGTAGACGGTAGCGAACCGTCCGAAGTGAGGGTTTGTCAAACCCATATGGCCATATAACATAAGTTATCGCTTACACCATCTGATGTAACTAATGATAATCGAATTGAGGATTTGTGTTCAAACTCGTATGTAGAATGTTTGTTTTCCCGCTCTTGTGTTCACTTAGTTCAAAAGAATCGTTTATGTTTTCTCATCCCAAAAGTAAGTTCAAAAGAGTAAAAAGTGGGACTATGATCTCACCTTGAGTGCAAGAGTTAATAAAGTACTTCAACAAGTAGACGCGTGCAAAGACAAAGCTAGTCTTGACCTAAACATATAGGTTGTATCAATAACGGTAAACACAAACGGTCAAAGATGTTCAATTAGTCCTATGGCTCGTTACGACTCGATTAATATAGCATGTGAATCAATTTGTCAAGTTTCATGCACGATACAAGTAGTTAAGTATGTTAGAACGATTGTATAATCGTTTGGTTAAGTTTGACTAAAAGTCAAACTTGGTCAAAGTCAAAGTCAACGGGGTCGGGTCGGGTATCCGACAATTTTCCCAAGACGAGAAGTCATATAAGAGCCTAATAGTCAAGTTTCATGTTAAACGGAGTTTTAGTTAAGCGGAAACATTTTTGTGACATTTAAAAACAAAAGAGAGTGGCCTGGGGCTTTTGCGCGGCGCGCACTGGGTTGCGCGGCGCGCACCCAAGTGCAATTTCTGGTCAGAACTCAACCAAGAAGGCAAACATCTGGGATCTCTGATTCTGCGCGGCACGCGGGTAAATGCGCGGCGCGCAATACCTGGGAATCATGCAGTTTGCAGAAAAATGGTCCAAGTCACGAACCAAAATACAATATAACACATTTCATGCACCGAAAACACTTAAAACGCATAACCTATATCATTAGAAAGGTAATTTGACAAGGAAAACAACTAAGCACATTTCATCAAGCAATTCATCACTAACAACAACCAAAAACCGCATTAAACGTTCATAATCAAAGTTTCAAGTTCTAAAACGCATTTTATGATTCGGGCAACCAATTTACATGTATGATATGCCGTTTCGAAGGTAATCATACACACATTGCAACAAAATTCTTATCTACAATATTTCATAGCATTTGGTGCATCAAAAGTTCATCTAAAGCTTATCAAACCCTAATCCAAGTTCACAAAATCACTAATCATGTTCTTGGAGTTTCCTTAATCAACCTATATATCAAAACGAAGTTAATGATACTAGTAACACTTTTAAAACATGCACTTTAACAATCTAACAACATTTGATCATCCAAAATCAAGGATTTAGCAAGTAATTTTCATATTGAACTAGTTACACCAAAAACAACGAATCGAGCATACAAATTACATACACGACATCACAATGAGCCATAGACACTAATTAACAACTTTATCAAAAATCTCAAGAACACATAAAATTAGTGATTTTAGAAAGTTACCCAAATGAGATGAAGTTGGTATCAAATTGAAGAGGATGAAGAGAGGATTCCAAATATGTATTTTGTTTTGGTTGAAGCTTCCAAATCCGAATTTAGATGATGATTCTTTGTAGTGGTGTTTGAGAGAAAATTGGAAAGTATAGAAAGAAAATGGAAATGAAAATGAAAAGGAAAATGGGGAGGTGGGTGTTGACTAGTCAAGCTAGTCACATCTTTGCTCCAATGGCGAAACTAGTCCCTCGCGTTCGGTTGCGGGTGCGTGAATTGACCAAACGAATTATTTTAAATTTCACGAAAGTACGGGAGATATTAAAAATCCGATAACGAGAATATTTAAAATGTTACTTAACAAAGGATACGAATCTAGATATGAAGGGTATTATTTAAAAAGAAAAAGACGGGCGTTAAAATAATTTAACGGAAAAATGCGGGATGTTACATTATCCACACCTCAAAAGAAATTTCGTCCCGAAATTTAGTTGGAAATAATAATCGATACCTCTCACTCGAGACCGGAGATTTCAATGCTATGAATAAGTGAAGGTACGTCCTTGAGTGTTCTCATGAATTTGGATTTTTACGATCCCCGGTTTCAACTGGTTTTCCTATGAAGAGAAGTTTGTCTTCAATAGTTGGTGCATTTAGAAGAATTGCACGTTCCTGTTCCGCAGGACACGTTTCTATGTTTGTTACACGAAATGTAAGGTAAACGGAAACTTAATTGAGTCGGAAGTTCTAAACGGTAGGAAGCGGTTCCAATACGCCCCAAGGTTTCAAAAGGTTCAATATTGCGGCTATAGCCTTTCTCGATTTCCCAAAATGGATTACACCTTTCCAAGGTGCGGTTTCTCAATATTACGCGGTTACACACTGGGATTTGTGAGGTTTTCATCTAAGTTTGGTATAACTCTTTTGGCGACTACGGATCGTCTCGAGCTCTCCTCGGATTTGAATGATTTCAATTGTTGTTTCTTGACGGAGTTCAGATTTCGGTGGTTGATGCTTTGGTTAAATGAACAGGGGTATGACATTAGCGGTCATATAGGGTTTCGGAAAGTGCGCGTGAACACACGAGTGGTAACTACTGTTGTAAGAGTGATCTACTAAAGGTGACAATACGAGTTTGTGACATGTCTTTCCAAGACGTAAATCGTTCGTTTGTTCGGTTCGTCGGGTTGTGGAAGATACGCGGTACACATGTCTAAGTGGGTTTCCAAGGTTTCTTGCAAAACTAGAAGCGATACGAGTATTTTGATCCGAGGTAATTGGCAATGGTACACCGTGTTAGAATAGGATCTCTTAAGATATGTTTGAACAAGTCAGTTAGGGTTCGAAAAAAGGAAAAAAAAATGTTCGTTAGGACTATTCACCCTCGTGGCGAATACTAAGGTAATATGAGGAATTTCTCTATCCATGGAGAAATGTTACAAGGAGTTCCCTTAAACGGAAGTGCGAGCGATAAAGATAGGAGTGAAACGAGGACTTAGAATAGGATGAGCTTACATCTCGAGGTTGCCATAACGTGCCTCTAGTTGTCAAAAAAAAAAAAAATGAAGTCTGAAAGAGAAACGAGATAGTACACGTAATTGTATAGTTCGGGGTTGAATAATGGTTGGACGATTATCAGCAACGCAAGGGCGTTAAGTCAAAGAAGAGTGAAGTATCGTTGGATTGTGTGTTATCTTAAATTCCAGTAATATCAGACGGTAACGGTGAAATAACATAGGTATGTAGTGTGGTACGTGATGACGAGAAAGTTGATCGGATCCACAATTTAGTATTCGAATTCTTCGCGCAAAATAACGAATTTTAGTTACGTTGATTTTGAGTCGAGAGAGTATGCCTTTCGGCGTTCAAGTAGAAATATTTCCATGTTTGAGTTCCATCTAGTGCTATACGAATTTAGCTAGGAAGGTTGGTGTGAAGAATCACGTTCAAGGCTCAGACATGAAGAGGTTTAAAGTTGTGTAACACAAGAAAAGTCAGAAATGAATCTTCGGTAACAACCGGTGAGATCTAAGATTTTTACGAATACAAGTCTGAGTTGGGAGAGTTTCCTGATTACATGTGGCTTGATTTCGAGATTGATTGTAACGACCTGACCATAAACATCATGGTCTAGAAAATTGGACTTCGTTCAACAGAAATTCTCACTCAGAGACTTTGGTATAGAGTTGCTCTTTTCTCAAAAGTTCGAGCTTAAGATGGTGATGTTGTTCGTTTTCCTTCTTTACTTGAATAAGTTAAGATGTCATCTATAAATACGATAACAGATTAGTCTATATGAATTTGCATACGCGGTTCAAGAGGTTTATGGATACTGGCGAGCCCTAAATAAATCAAACGGTACTAAGAGAGATTTACAACTAACGTTGCGAGTTCGGAAAGTGGCTTAGGAGACATCGTCTCACTTAACCCCCAATTGATGATAACCGGAACGGAGGTCGATTTGGAACATACGGGATTCGTGCAAATAATCATGAGGTCATGGATGCGAGGGAGAGGGTATCGGTTTCCAACCGAAAATTTCTTAGTTCACAATAATCTATACATAAATGTAGGGCAACAATTTCTCCTTAATGAATAGGTTTTGAGTTCCTTAGTTCTATTGGTGTCGAGTTCAATTTCTTAACGTATATCCTCCGATAATATTTATAGGCACACAATATTTTTCCGTTGGTCGCTTAAATCGCCTAAATAGTATCTAGGGGAAAAGATGGAAGGTAATGAGTACAAGTCAAAGTCTTGGTTGTAAAACGTCTAGCGGTAATCGAATCGAACAAGTATGAAGTATACGGTTTGTTGTGAAGAAACGTACCCGTGACTAGTCCATCGTCGTCTCGGGCATCCTAGGTGTCGATGTTGAAAGTTCAATGGCGTGCGTTGGGGTTGATTTCTTCTTTGGGCACACATTCCTAAAATGACCCAGTTGGCCACACTCAAAGCATGCACCCGTCCTGTGTGCGTTGGGCACCCTTCGAGCGACGGTAACGGTACCCTTACAGACATGGGCCACATGGCCACTTCTTTGACACTTGACGCAAAATGGTTTGCCACATTCACCAAAATGATGTTTGCGACACTTGTTACAGTGAGGTAGGGTTCCGGCATACCCCTTCTTGCCGCCGGGGGTGAAAGGCTTCTTGGAGATGTTGTTATTGTTGTGGTTGCTTGGTTGCGAGGCTTCCCATTTTCTTTTGTTGTTACCCGGGTGGTTCTCGACCATTCGTACCGGTGCTTCCATTTCATTCACCGTTTCTAAAGTTTGGTGGGCCTTTGTTAAAGCCTCTTGTAGGTTAGTGGGTTGGGATGCCATTACCCCGTGTTGAATGCTCTTAGGGAGGCCATCCATGTAAAGTTCGACTCTTAGGGATTCGGGAGTCATGAGATTTGGACACATTGAGACTAGTTCGGTAAACCGTTGATTATAAGCTCCGAGGTCATTCCCGACCGTTCTTAAATTCCTTAGCCCTTGCTCGAGCCTTCGAGTCTCATCGCGCGGGAAGTATTCGGTGATCATTCTTTCTCTTAATTTGGTCCAAGAGAGTGTAAGGGCTTCATCGATACCCACTGATTGTACATACGTGTTCCACCATGAGAGAGCGATACCGGTAAGAGTGAGGGTGGAAAACTTGACCTTATCTTGGTCCTGACAACCGCTTATGCTAAAAACGGATTCTGTTTGTTCAAACCATCGGGTGAGAGTAACCGGTCCCCCGGTTCCATCGAAAGTGGGAGGATTGTACTTCATGAAGTTCTTGTAGGAGCAACCTTCGATTGAATTACCGGCTCCATGATTGTTGTTGTTAGAAAAGTGATTGGCCACGGCCGTACCCACGGCGGTGGTTATCATTCGTTGAAGAGCTTGTTCTAGAGTTTCGAGAGGAGTGTTGTGTTGACCTTGGTGAGCCATTGTTCCTTCATGAGACAAGAATATCGTTGATTAGTATTCTCAATAATACTAATCATGATAGGGAATGATGATGTAGAGAAAATTTTCCTTGACTCGCCTTAAATTCTTTATGTCATAATGTCGGAATGTCCATATGAATCACCGTAATATAATCCCGGAAATTATATTACCCTGATTCTCATGTGCATTTAACATTACCTCATAAAGTCAAGGTGGCGCGTCAACAAAATTTATCAACGTAAGATCAAGATCGAATACGAGTTAGATATGATTGAAGAGTTCGAGTATAAATGCACAAATAGTCAAGTAATTCCTACTTCAGTCTATATGCCGGTTGTAGTCTAGATTCACCTATGTACCCTATGACTCGGGGTGGACACAAATGAACTCTAAATCCCTACAACCAAGGCTCTGATACCACTTGTAGCGACCCCGACAAATCGTCAAGTGACGGCGTCGACTACGTGGGTCCCATTACCTGGTCATAAGTCTTTATGACAATGTTTGACCAAAATATGTCACCCTCATTTCAAAATAAAGATTGTTTTCAAAGTTTACAAGAATTGTTCAACCAAAAGTTAAGTTACAAGGTTATAAGTACATTTGAAATCTAGGCGACACGGTTTAAAGTAAAGTCAAAAGACGCTCCAAGTAATGCATGTATACTCGACATCCAATGCAAGTATCAAATAGTGAGCGGAAGCATGTATCACATATCGTGCAAGACCTGAGAAAAACATAGAAATCTGTCAACGAAAACATTGGTGAAATCATAGGTTTAAGTAAGTAAGTGAGTAAAAGTAAGTAAGTCGAACCACAAGGTTTGCAAAGTTGAAATAATAGTAACACATTCTAAAAGTTAATATTCACGAGCACTCAATTATCAAAGCTTAACATTCCGTCCGTTGAACCCCGTAATAATAGTGTTAGAACATACACTGTTTCCCGAAAATATATTTCACCCGTAGACGGTAGCGAACCGTCCGAAGTGAGGGTTTGTCAAACCCATATGGCCATATAACATAAGTTCTCGCTTACACCATCTGATGTAACTAATGATAATCGAATTGAGGATTTGTGTTCAAACTCGTATGTAGAATGTTTGTTTTCCCGCTCTTGTGTTCACTTAGTTCAAAAGAATCGTTTATGTTTTCTCATCCCAAAAGTAAGTTCAAAAGAGTAAAAAGTGGGACTATGATCTCACCTTGAGTGCAAGAGTTAATAAAGTACTTCAACAAGTAGACGCGTGCAAAGACAAAGCTAGTCTTGACCTAAACATATAGGTTGTATCAATAACGGTAAACACAAACGGTCAAAGATGTTCAATTAGTCCTATGGCTCGTTACGACTCGATTAATATAGCATGTGAATCAATTTGTCAAGTTTCAAGCACGATACAAGTAGTTAAGTATGTTAGAACGATTGTATAATCGTTTGGTTAAGTTTGACTAAAAGTCAAACTTGGTCAAAGTCAAAGTCAACGGGGTCGGGTCGGGTATCCGACAATTTTCCCAAGACGAGAAGTCATATAAGAGCCTAATAGTCAAGTTTCATGTTAAACGGAGTTTTAGTTAAGCGGAAACATTTTTGTGACATTTAAAAACAAAAGAGAGTGGCCTGGGGCTTTTGCGCGGCGCGCACTGGGTTGCGCGGCGCGCACCCAAGTGCAATTTCTGGTCAGAACTCAACCAAGAAGGCAAACATCTGGGATCTCTGATTCTGCGCGGCGCGCGGGTAAATGCGCGGCGCGCAATACCTGGGAATCATGCAGTTTGCAGAAAAATGGTCCAAGTCACGAACCAAAATACAATATAACACATTTCATGCACCGAAAACACTTAAAACGCATAACCTATATCATTAGAAAGGTAATTTTACAAGGAAAACAACTAAGCACATTTCATCAAGCAATTCATCACTAACAACAACCAAAAACCGCATTAAACGTTCATAATCAAAGTTTCAAGTTCTAAAACGCATTTTATGATTCGGGCAACCAATTTACATGTATGATATGCCGTTTCGAAGGTAATCATACACACATTGCAACACAATTCTTATCTACAATATTTCATAGCATTTGGTGCATCAAAAGTTCATCTAAAGCTTATCAAACCCTAATCCAAGTTCACAAAATCACTAATCATGTTCTTGGAGTTTCCTTAATCAACCTATACATCAAAACGAAGCTAATGATACTAGTAACACTTTTAAAACATGCACTTTAACAATCTAACAACATTTGATCATCCAAAATCAAGGATTTAGCAAGTAATTTTCATATTGAACTAGTTACACCAAAAACAACGAATCGAGCATACAAATTACATACACGACATCACAATGAGCCATAGACACTAACTAACAACTTTATAACTCAAAAATCTCA